>NC_081565.1:13205051-13364376 GCF_022355385.1 Mustela nigripes
TAGGCATCCAATGGACAGTTCTAATTATGCTGCAATTGGTCACACACAATCTCTCCTTCAAAAATTGTGTGACTTATTATAAGAAGTGACAATTTCTATAGTCTTCAACTGTATTGCTTAGCATGAATAGGCACATCTCATGCACAACAATGTTTCTCTTCAACATTGCATTCCAGGGTAATGTCTTCCACATAGACTTAAGTAACAATCAGGGATCTACACCTAAACTGCTACAAGTGGAAATAATTTGCATCTAATCTTTTAGATTAGAATGGTGTTTATGAATGCGTACTCTAAAGTCACATGTGCCTGAATTCGAGTCCCAGCACTGCCAATTTTTATGTCTTTTATAAAGTCTTTGACCTATATGACATATTTTTCTTATTCATAAAATGGGGCAAATACAGCATTGACTTCATGGGGGATGATATAGAGATAAAACAAGAAAGTATTCATCATTCTTAGGCCAGTTCCTGTTTCACAGTAGGTGTTCAATAAGCATTAGCTAGGTTTCAATTCAGGTGACAACTGAATATACAGAAACTTCCTAGTCAGACCTAAACTCACAGCTGGGCAAATAATGCCAATTGGTTCACAGCTTTCTTCCTTATTTGGCATAGGCAAATTTCTTGATTTCAGAGATGTTAAATTATGACCATAAACAAACTATACTTATTGGAATTAAAGGATATAGGAATAGAAGTATAGACCTATAGGGCTGGAAGGGATTTCAATTTAACCTTATATTGGATTATTATGTAATAGCCATCCCTATGTATTAAAAACTTATATGTCAAGCATTTTGTGTATATAATAAAATAATGAGATATCATTATCCTCATTTTGCAGAAAAGACTGTGGATCTGAGAAATCAAGTGACATGCCCAATGGTGAATCATTAGTAAGTTGAAGATCAAGGATTCACACCCAATTCTTTCTGAAAATAAGAGACTTGTAAACTACCATACACTTTTCAAGGAAATCTCACTTACTTAAGGCAAAGCTAGCTTATGAAAGCTCTTCAGTGCCGAGAGAGAGAGTCTGAACTTCATTTTGGTGGACTGAGGGAGGGCAGTCCTATTCATTAGACACAACAAACACAGTCCCTGGGGCCCTGCAATAGTTTTAGGGACTCACAAAAATGTTTTAAGTGCTTTTAAAGTCGGAAAAGAAAGATGAACTTATGGGTTAAAGAAAATGTTTTGCTGTAGAACATTAATATATTCATCTCTATGCCAATTTAGTTGTAAAATATGAACTATATGTGCATCAATATAAATATTAGATATATATATATTCTCCACAAACACAAGGCCAAAGTGTCAAGGTTCCACGAAAGTCAAAGCTGCCTTGTGCTGCGGTGCTCTTAACTTTCTGGGAGAATGCAACAGCAGACTGAGTTGGAAGAGCAGAGGACTGGTGGGAGGTGGTTAAATTGTGAAAAATGCCTTCACGATTTTTTGCCTCCCATCAAAGAGAGGTTATAAAGGACAGAAATGAAACACTGTAAGTGCCACGTTCTAGCTGCATGATCGTGGACCCGTGACTGGATCAACATAAGCCTCAGTATCGCCATTGATAAAATGGGGATAAGCCCCTCCTGGGATTGTTGGACAGGGACAGCGAGCCTCGTTCACCTCTGTGTACGAATCGCTCAAAACGTACCTGTTGAGTGAACGCAGTAAATGTGTGCTTAGCATTGCGGCCAGTGTAGCACAAGCGTCCAGTAAGCAGTATTTGCGGGCATTAAAAATAGTAAAAAGTCCACAAAGCAACAACCCCAACCCTTTGAGACCCAGTCGTACTTCAGCAAGCTCCACGCAAACCTGCGCAGTAACTTCCCTCGGCGGCGAGCACGCGACGGCGCTTGCGCAGAGGCGCTCTCCTCCGCCCCTACAGGCGCCACCGCCAGTGGGGCGGGCCTCGGCGGCGGCGCGACGAGTCCAGAGGGAAGGGCTGAGGAAGGGGCGTGACTAGTGGGCCGGGGCCCGGCCACCCTCTTCCGGGCTCCGCCAGCTGCGCGCGCATTCTCCTCCCCCCTCGCTTCTTTTGTGGTCCGGCCCATTGCGAGGGTGACAGGAAACCCTGTGCAGGGAGCGCCGCCATCTTGGACCTGCCCGAGGAAGATCCTGAGGGAGCCGCAGGAGCAGTCGCTGCTGCCACCGCTACTACCGCCAGTGCGTCTGCACCTCTTCCGCCAGCCCGCTACCTGCCGGGGCCTCGGCCGACCGCCCCCGCCCTTCTCCCGCTGCGCCTGCACTCCTCTTCCTCGTCCTGACGCCCCCCTCCCGCCCGGAAAGCTGCCCAGCCACCAGCAACCCCCCAGGTAAGCCGGGCCCTCCGCAGTGTCCGTCCGGCCGAGACCTCCTCGTCCGGCTCTCCGGGGGCCGGCGTGCGGACGACGGCGAGCTGGGCGGCGGGCGGGTGGCGCCGCAGGACAGGCCCTGCCAGGCCGCGGCGAGCCGCGGGTCGGCGGTGGGCGCCGCGGCGCCGGGCCTGACGGGACTCCCGTGCGGGGGCGGGGGTGTCCCCGCGCTGCGTTCGCCCAGCGGAGAGCTCCGGGGCGTGCGGGGAAGGGTGTGTTCTGCCTCGCCTTCCCCGCCTCCTCGGCCGGGCTGGGCTGACAGACACCTTCCGCAGGCCCCTCTCGTCCCTGCGGTTCTGGCGGCTGCAGACCACCCCCGCGGTATTTATCCACGCGAGGCACGGCGCCCCGCAGCCCACGAGCCCAGACGTGGCACTCCCCGTCCCGTAGGCCGCGTCTGCCCGGAGTACAAAAGACAGCCTCTCGCTGCCTCGCCGGCATCTTGGAGGAGCTCCGGTGTCCTTGTCGCTGTGGGTAGACTGTGGACTTGGGCTGGCGAAAGGGTCCGTGCTGGCGAGGTTCTGCTTTGGGTGAGGCCCGGCGAGGCCTGTGACATCCTATAAGGCGTCGAGCTTAGGTGGCATGGAGAAGCAGTGAAGAAGACGGAAAGTTTTTGTTTTTTTTTGTTTTTTGGCATTTCTAGAATTTAAGGAAAGAAGGCAAAGCAGGCGTTTGTTTTGATGGGTTGCGCCTTGCCGTGAGCCAGGCGCGGATTCGGCTGTCCTCACCGCGGTGCTTCCTGCTAAGCCGAGCCCTTGGTGATAAGTCAAGTCACCTGCACTTTACAAGTGAGGAAACTGAGGCTGGAAGTTGCGATGTGACTGGCTAATGATGGTCCGGACACGCCGGCCTCTCCCACACTTGCCTCGTGTTTCTCGGCTGCACTCAAGTTAGGCCAGTGTCCCAGGCGTGACCACTCAAACTGTACTTCCAGCTTAATTCCTCTTTCCCTGTTTCCGTGGGATGACAACTGACGACTCCTTTGTAACTCAAAGTCTGTAGTGTCAGCTGCTCCACTGCCGGTCCTCATTCTCCCAGCCCCAGAGGAGAGGTGGCAAGATTTTCATTTCCCATTGGAAGAAGAAACGGGGGTTCCCAGAAGGCAAGTGCTTTTCTGGTGGTCCCACAAAAGTGTTAGAGCCCACTTGAACCCTTGCAAAGTTTACTGTCACGAATGTCTTTTCTTATATGTGGTAATTGAACACAGACTTGACCCTGCAGATATCTAGCTCCCATTCCCTCTTCCCCCAGCACTTTCCGAAATTTGTCTTCAGAGTTCTGCTTGGGCCCTTTTATTTGTTCATGCCTTAAGTCATGTGTAGTTAAGAGTTCTGGAGGGTTCCTACTCCAATACTGCCACTTTCTAGTTTGAATGACCTTAAAGCAAGTTACCTAGCCTCTCCGAGTTGGTGTCCTTATCTATACAGGGAATAATTGTACCTACATTTTAGAATTGTTTTGAGGATTAAATAGGATTAAAAAACCCTTAGCACGTTGCTTGGCATTTAGTTAAGTACCCCATTGTCTGTAACAGTGCCAGGCATGTAGTGAATGTTTAATTTTTGTTGAACAAAGAGGAGCATGGCTTCAGAGAGTTGGACAGTTAGACCTGGGCCTTAGTCTTTTTTCCCTTGGTAGTGTATGACTGCGGATATCTCAAGTCTCTGAGTTGGTTTTCTTACCTGTATAATGAGTTTTTACTATTAAAGATTGTTTATAAAATAGGTGGCATGTATTAGGCACTCAATAAATGTTAATTGTTGTAAAGATGGAAGACCCTTTTAGATTCCAATAACCTAAAAAATTCCTTGAAATTAAAGCTACATTTTATTTTATTTATTTATTTTTTTTTAAGATTTTATTTATTTATCAGAGAGAGAGAGGGGGAGAGAGCAAGCACAGGCAGACAGAATGGCAGGCAGAGGCAGAGGGAGAAGCAGGCTCCCTGCCGAGCAAGGAGCCCGATGTGGGACTCGATCCCAGGACGCTGGGATCATGACCTGAGCCGAAGGCAGCTGCCCAACCAACTGAGCCACCCGGGCGTCCCTAAAGCTACATTTTAAAAAGTTTTTGCTTTTTATATTTCATGTTAAACTTTATTGTGTCGTACTTCAACTGTGCAACAGAGTTTGGAGTGTTTTAAAGCTAATCTTTATCAGTATTAAATATCTTTGCATAATCTTATTAAGATTTTGTACTGTTGGAGTAAACTTTTGATTAAGGCAAATATGTTAAAATAGGACTACTGAGAGATGTTTGTTTCTTTCTTTTAAAGCTTGAAACAGTTTTGTGTGGTTAAAAGTAACAGACATGGTTGGAGACAGCAGGGTACAAATAGAGGTATGGAAGATAGGGTACTTTTAAAACATTTTATGTTCTAGATAGTTTTAAACATATACAAAATAGAGTGGTAGAATGAGGCTTCATATACTCATCAGCCAGTATCAACAGTGATCAGTCCTGTTCATCAATATACACCTTAACCCTTTCCACCAAATTATTTTAAAGCAAATTTCAGACATGATACTTCATCAGGAAAATTTTTGATATTACTAACCTTTCAACTCTAGGAGTAAGTACAGGGTTCTGTTTTTTTTCCTTTAAGTACTTTCATTCTGTGAACAGAGGTGAAGTATTGGAGTACTACTTTTTCATAGCACAGTCATCATAACAAGGAAATTTTGTGATTTTCTTAACATAGTAAGGAATCCAGTTCTTTTTCTTACATTAATTTATGTAAAAGTATGACATTGAATGTCTTGTCAAAAGTGAGTTTTTTAGAAGTGGGTGTCAGAAATGGATGGGTTATTTTCAGAGGTTGCATTACTGTTGAGGAAATTGACCATTCATTCAGATTAGATTAGATTATTAGAATAACTAATAAAGTTTTGTGTCCACTGACTGACAAATCAAGTAGCAATCCACGTTAGAGAGTTTGTAAGCAAATCTTTGTTTAAACTCTTTCTGTTCTTAAGTTTCATGAAGACAGGAATAATGTGTTTTTTTATTATTATTTTTGATCATTACTATATTGTGAAAGCCTAACCCAAGAGTTTGCGCTTAATAAATGCTCAACAAATATTTTTGTATTGGAATCGCAAGAGCAGTCTATCTTGATTCTGGTGTTTATTACAAAATGTCTTACATGTAACAAAAACAAAAAACCAAGTTTACTAATTTTAACCATGAAGATCAGATTTTAAATCACCTGGAATATTTTGTGGGTTGTTTTTGTCTTGTGTTGTCTTGAATAAGTTATGTAAAAATTACATGGAAATGTCATATGTCCTAAGGAGAAGAATAAAATAGCTGTAAAACAGTTGTGAAAGGATTAGTCAGACATAGTGCATAAGTTAACACAGTAAAAAGCCAAGCTCTAAAAGAAAAGGAAAAAATACTGTCAATTATTGGAGTGGTTTCTTTTTTGTTTTTTGGGTTTTTTTGTGTGTGTTTTTTTTTGAGGCTGATCATATGATTAACTTCATATGTTGTTCCCTGTTATTGTAAATGTGGAAGTTATGTTGAAAGTATTATGAATGGGAGTTTTTTGGATTTTTTTTAAATTCTTTTTTTCTTTGAGATTTATTTATTGTAGAGAGCGTGCACAAATGCGAGATGGGGAAGGGCGAGAGGGAGAGAATTCTCAAGCAGATTCCCTGTTGAGTGTGGAGCCCCACTCAGGGCTCGATCCCAAGACCCTGAGATAACCTGAGCCAAAATCCAGAGTGGACTGCTTAACTGACTGAGCCCCCCAGGCACTGCTTGTTTTTGTTTTTCTTAAATTTGTTTTGTATTAGAATTATATATAAAAATGCTTTAAAAATATTTAAGTTTTTTTCTCGGGGCACCTGGGTGGTTCAGTGGGTTAAGCCACTGCCTTCAGCTCAGGTCATGATCTCAGGGTCCTGGGATCGAGCCCCACATCAGGCTCTTTGCTCAGTGGGGAGCCTGCTTCCTCCTCTCTCTCTGCCTGCCTCTCTGCCTGCTTGTGATCTCTCTCTGTCAAATAAATAAATAAAATCTTAAAAAAAAAATTTAAGTTATTTTCTCTACTTTGACTACTTTAGAAAATTAGCAGTGAATATAGTATATGCTTATCCTGTTAGTGCAGTGTTATAAAGAAAGTTAATAATTCCTTCCTATCCTTTTTCTGCTCACAGTCCATGTATTCATTTTTCACAGTTTGGTGTGTCTCCTTCCATATTACCTATATACAAGATTGAGAGAGAGACTGGGTGTGTGTGTGTGTGTAATTAAAAATGAGAGAAGCTATTGCATAAAATTCTGTCAACTTTTTTTTCACTTAAAATCATGGATATATTTTCAGGTTAATACATCTATATCTAAATGGTTTTGAACTAAATGCATATTATTTCATCATAATAATAACCACTCAGATGCCCCTGTTTCTTCAGTTTTTATATGGACTTAGTGATAGTAACTCTGCAGAGTTGTGAGAATTAAGTAAGAATTGTATGTAGGGAAAAGTAGTGCTGATCATTTCAGTTATTAGTATTGAAACCTCAATTTCTTCAGTCATTTCCCTGTTAGATTGTAGATTGATTGTTTTCCAGTTTTTGTTTTTTGTTTTTTTGGTGGGTTTTTTGTTTTGTTTGTAAAAATGCTGTATTAGATCCACTTGGACCTATAACGTTATGGATTGAAGATTTTGTATCTGTGGGCTACTTTTTCATCAGAGGGTGATTTGGATTATCTTTAAGATTTTAAAATACATTGTTTACCTCCTAAAAATGTGGCAGTTCATAAGCAGATTGTATGAAAGTTCTTTAGCCTTCACCTCTGTCTGCACATTTCAAATCCAGTCATTTATATGTCTGTATCTGTTTAACTGTGTGGAGACCATGCAATTTTATTTTGGGGGCAACAGTGATTAGTATTTAATGTGCATTTAGTAACCATGTAGAGCTCTGTGTATGGGTCTGCAAATAGGTCCATTATTTTGTTCAGTGTAAAACACACTGCAGAGTTGTATATAGTAGCATACCCCATTTTTAAATTTATTCCTAACCTCGATGGTGGTGTGTTTCTTGTGTTCAAGAGTTAATGCTAATCTCGAAAAATCCTTTGTTAAGGCAGTATTAGGCATAGTTAATATTTAAAGGGGCCACACAACAATCATGAGTGTTCAGTGTGCATTTAGTAATCATTTCTCTTGACAGCCAGAAAGTTTAGAGCTAAGTTTTACACATGCACATGTAAAACTATAATTGTAAATATTTAGTGTAATTATTCTCCATTTTCCTTCGATTTTGATTTTTTGGTCCTATCGGTCCACGTGTGTGTGTGTCATTCTACATATATATGCCTTTAATAAGCTACCTTAGATAGAGAAAATCATGTTCTTTGGAATCGGACCTGGGTTCAAGTTCCAGCTCTGCCATTTACTATTTTGTAACACAGGCCAAATTAGTTAATTTCTCCAAACCTCAACTTCTTCAGGTTTTTTGGGGGCTTTTTAAAAGATTTATTTATTTATTTATTTATTCATTCATTCATTCATTCATTCATTCAAGAGAGAACAAGTGGGAGAACCAAGCAGAGGGAGAAGCAGGCTCCCCACTGAGCAGGAAGCCCAGTGTGGGGTTTGATCCCAGGATCCTAGGATCATGACCTGAGCTGAAAGCGAATGCTTAACCAACTGAACCACCCAGGTGCCCCTGTTTCTTCAGTTTTTTACATGGACTTAATGATAATAACTCTGCAGAGTTGTGAGAATTAAGTAAGAATTGTATGTAGGGAAAAGTAGTGCTGATCAGCTCATGGTTTACTCTCAACAAGTGTTACCTTCAAAAACTTTTTTGTAAGTAGATATAATTTGGATTAATGTAATTATTTATCCATATCTGTAAATCCTGATTACAACATATCACCTGAATATAATTTTTTTAATACTACTTAGAGTATTAAATTAGAACAAGGTGAGTGAACTGAGAAAGGTTTGTGTCCCTAAGTACCATGAAAGGACTTCATGGTGCATCTTATAATTATGGGGGAGGCTGGATGGTATAGTGGATAAGAGGGATTCTCTGTAGTTAAAAAAGTCTTAGGTCCATTATAGACTTGACCACTTAGCTCTGTGACCTGGGCATGGTTACTTACCTGTTGAGTCTTCATCTATAAAATGAGGATTATACTCACTGTTTTATAAGGCTGTAGTAGTAAGAATTAATTGAAATTGCATGTGAAGTGTTTATTAGTACATTGCTTGGAGAATATTAAGTGCCCAATAAATGGTAACTGTAACAATTGTTACTAGTTTACAGGTTGTTCATCTTGTATTTAACGAAGCTTACTGTCTGAAAGTGGTACTCATAAGGAAATCAGAGGCATTGAATCTTAGCTGCCTATGAATTTTATTCTCATGCTTTTGTAACACATGGAGAATACATTTTTTTTTTAATTTTTTTTTTTTTATTAATTTGTCAGAGAGAGAGCGAGCGAGAGGGAACACAGGCAGACAGAATGGCAGGCAGAGTCAGAGGGAGAAGCAGGCTCCCTGCGGAGCAAGGAGCCCGATGTGGGACTCGATCCCAGGACGCTGGGATCATGACCTGAGCCGAAGGGAGCTGCTTAACCAACTGAGCCACCCAGGCGTCCCTGGAGAATACATTTTAATCACACCAGCAGTTGTGCACAAGTTACAGAATATTATTAAGGTTTTTTAATTAGTGGAGATGGTACTGTTAGAATGGACTCATGTTTTCAGAGTGTTTGAACTATACCAATGGTTTTTGCCCCTGTTCACCCCTTTTTTACTTTTGATTAAAGCAGAAGCATCCTTAAGTAATAGTGGGCAAACTTTTTTCCCCTTCCAAAGCTAGTTAAAAAGTACATTCTTCACTTCAACAGTGGTGTGTTTCATTCATGTTCAAGAAATGATGTTGAGAAATTCTTTTTTAGAACAATATTAAGCCTAGTTAATATTTAAAAGGGGCAACTTGAGGGACGCCTGTGTGGCTCAGTTGGTTAAGCGATTGCCTTCGCCTCGGGTCATGATCCTGGAATCCTAGAACTGAGTCCCGCATCAGGCTCCCTGCTCAATGGAGTCTGCTTCTCCCTCTAACTCTACCCCCTCTCATGCTCGCTCTCTTTCTCTCTCTCAAATAAACAGAATCTTTAAAAAAAAATAAAATGGGCCACTTGAATATAGTTTTACTGCAAATACCTAATTATGAGTGAATGTAACCAATAAAGTCTGGGAGTATATTTAAACCTAGTTTGTATCTAAGCTTATATAAGAGAGGGAGGGCCTGTTGTGTTAGTGCCTACAGTGCTGGACGCTTCTGCCTTCATTGTCTACTGAAATTAAGTTTGAGTAGCTTTCCTTTTTTTTTTTTTTTTTTTTTTAATTTAAAGATTGTATTTATTAGAGAGTGAGCAGGCACACGCATGAGAAGGGGGGAGGGGAGAGGGAGAAGCAGGTTCCCTGCTGAGCAAGAAGCCAGACCTGGGACTCAGGGCTTGATCCCACAGACTCCGGGATCATGACCTGAGCGGAAGGCAGATGCTTAACCAATTGAGCCACCTAGGCATCCCAGTAGCTTTCTTTTTTAACTTTGCTTTTAGGGTTCATTTTTAAGAAACTTGAACCAGAAAATTGTGTGGTGAGGTGAAGACAGGGCACTGTATTTATTCTGTGAAAGTGATCATTCTCTTTTATTTGGGAATAGTTTATGCTAATTAATGCTTGGTAATTTAAAAAAATGTTTTAAAATTAGTCATCTTGTAGATATTTAATGAATGCTGTGTTATAATTAGCAAGTACACAAATTAATACAACTGGAATTGGCTTTTAATTTCATGATTAGCCTTTAGAGCATTTCAGTGAGAAATTAGGGTTGTAGAGGCCTTGTTTTTGTTTTGTTTTTTTGTTTGTTTTTTTTGAAGATTTTATTTTAGAGAGAAAGAGCAAGATAGAGTGAGCACGAGTAAGGGGGAGGCGCAAAGGGAGAGGGAGAAGCAAGCTCCCTACTGAGCAGAGAGCCTGAGGTGGGTTTCCATCCTAGGACCCTGGGATCAGGACCTGAGCCAAAGCAGACATTTAACCAACTAAGCCACCCAGGTGCCCCGTGGTTTTGGTTTTAACAATAAAATGGAAGGGAGCAAAGTGTATATAGCTACAACTTTGAGTAAGAAGAGAGAGAGGAATGGGAAAGTCAAAGGGGAAGAGCATGAAAGCAACAGTAATTTCAAGGTGAATAAACGATTACTTTTCCCCAAGTTTGAGTGGGAAAAGATGAGCTTAAAAAAGGAGCTAAAAATTAATTATAGGGTTCTGGAAGAATGCAGGAAGAATCCTTAAAAAAGGAGCTAAAAATTAATTACAGGATTCTGGAAGAATGCAGGAAGAATGAAAAAAATATTTTTATTGTGAAAGATTATTCTTTTCCTTGTGTTTAGGATCTGGTTTAGAGATTTGGTGAATAGTCTACACCAATTTTAGCCTCAGGACCACGTTTATTCTTAATAAGCTTTGAGTCCCCAGTGTCTGCAAAAAGGGAAACAAGTTATTATGTTGTTCAGAATCAGTTAACTAGAAAAACTCCCTTCCTGAACGAACTGGTTAAGGGAGTTCAGTGATGATGAAGATGGATTATCAGAGTGCTAGAACATTTCAAGCTGGAATGGGTAGTAGGGCATCCACTTCGGTTAAATGTAATCCTTACAGTTAAGTGACTGTATTATGTTAAGACTATATTGTGTGAACAACTTTCTTTTCCCTGATAACAAGAATTCACTTATTTTAAATACATACTTTTTCTATAGGTTAAATTTTATTATATGGTAATTTTGTCTTAGAAAAAAAATTTCCGCCATCGTTACCATATCTGGCTTGTATAATGTGACAATTGCCCATAACAGTAAAAATCATATTTTAAAAATTGAAAACCAATTTTTTTAAAAAATGGGGTCAGATCTTTGTGTGTGGACATGTGCACATGCATAATTTTTATCTTTTCCTTAAACTGAAAGCTGGTTTGACTAGAATAAATGTTACTTGAAGTTACTACCATTACTACATTTTACCTCTTGTTTCTCTAGCACCTAGCACAGTGTCTGACACATTCACGGCATTCATTTGAATAAATTGGAGAGTTTTTTTTTTTTTTTTTAAGTTGTTAAAAGTAGAAATAAGAATTATTTAGGTTAAGTATACCTGAGGGCAAAGAATAGGCTGGGATCTTTCTAAATATTGTCTAATATATAAACTTGCAGATTTGACAACCATAAGTAGTATTTTATGCCATTATTTTAGCTTTTAGAATAGTATATAGTAGGCATTTGATACATTGTTAATCTTCAGATCCTGTATTAGGTTGAACCTAATTGAAATTGCAAATAATTGACTTTTTAAAAAGTCAGTAGGAACAACAGTTTCATGTGGTTTTTTATCTAATTCTGACTGTAATTTGGTTTGGAAATAGTTGGACTGGTCTTTTTTTGGATGTTGTGCTAACCATGATTTAAAGTGGAGTAAAAAAGTTACTTTTTATAACTCTTAAGAGTTTTATGTGTTTGTAAGTTAGTGGTTACTTTTTATAACATTCTTTTGTAAAATCAGAGTTCTGAACAAGTTGGCTATCAGTAATTTACTGGATCAGTTAACAGGAGTGGGGACTTCAAAGGAGGAAGACTTTATAATGATATTTAACTCAAATATATAAAGATTTAATTGTTTGAAATTTTCCATAGTAACTTTTCTTACTGGATATTCCCTAAAGAGAAATAATGGAATTGTTCTGATATAATGGTTTCTGATATTTCTATGGATAACACACGAGAATGTTAATGTTCATCCAGGAGAATTTGTGCATTTGATCAGTTTGGAAAATGCAGTTTTACTCTGGCTTATTGTAATCAACATTTTGTTTATAATCAGTATGCTGTATTTTATATATCTTTTAAAAACTGGCAGTGACCAACTGGAGAACTTGTGTATATCCTTCTGAAGTAACACAGTTTTCTTTGTTTTTAGTGCCACCATGGCAACTGCACCATACAACTACTCTTACATCTTTAAATATATTATTATTGGTAAGTTTATTTAATTTATGCTCTTGCTCTACAAAGAAAGTTAATATACAAAATATTTATATACTAATGCTTAACATACCACTCCAGAAGAGTGAGTGTTTTTTGTTGTTGTTATTTTTTTAACTGCAAAATTAAAGCTCCTTTATTTTTGTGGTAGTGATGTACTTTTTGTATTGTGGCCCTGGATACTTCTGTAGTACACTGATGGGTACTTTTTGAAGTGATATTGATTGTTCTTGAGGGCTGCCTGAAAGCTTGTTAATCCTGGAAGTGGTACTAATTTCCTAGGAGCACTGATAACTTTTCAAAAATACCATGAAAACCCTTGGAGCCACCTGGATTCCAAAAATTGATAGAGAACATTGAGTCAGAGTAGTTGTGTAATATACATAAAATATAATACTGGTGGTTTTTCTGCTAAGTTTCAAGATGTTGCTCAAATTAAAAGATAAGATTGTTTACCCAGGTGTAGTTGTAAGAGTTTGGTTGGAAGTACACATACTTTTCAGTTAATTCTTCATATTAGAACAGTTTGATGTAATGGTGGGCTCAATACTTCCTTCATGAAGGGTTATATGCCTATGTAGTACAGTTAGAGATAACATCTGTTACGGATTTCATATAATGCACATGCTTATCTTTTGTGGAATTTTTTTTTTTTTTAAGATTTTATTTATTTGACAGAGATCGCAAGTAGGCAGAGAGGCAGGCAGAGAGAGAGAGAGAGAGAGAGGGAAGCAGGCTCCCTGCTGAGCAGAGAGCCTGGTGCGGGGCTGATCCCAGGACCCTGAGATCATGACCTGAGGCAGAGGATTAACCCACTGAGCCACCCAGGCTATAAGAAATACAGGGAATATAAGAATATAAGAAGAGATAGATGGGATCTAGTCAATCAGACTTCCAAAACTTACTATTTTTGCTTGTTACATGCTGCCCTGTTTGTTGTGTCCTTATGTCTTTTGCTTTTATGCATGAATTAAGGGGGAAAAAACAATATAAAACTTTGAAACAGTTCAAAGTAAAAAATGCTTCTCTTAACAACAGTTTCTTTGTTAAAAAGCACTTCCCAGCTGATAGTTACTTGCTAACATAATTTATAATTTAATTCTGTCACTGCTGAAGATTGGGAATAATCAGTTTGTACATCACAGTGAAAAGTGACATGTAGGATTTTTCGAACTCATCTTTTCAAGTGTCCCAGAAATTTGTGATGTGATATAGTAGGGGGTATAACAATCATTACATTTAATTATGAGTATAAAATTGAGAAATGTAATTGCCAATTGAAACTTTTCTTTCTTTTTAAACAGGAGATATGGGAGTAGGAAAATCTTGCTTACTTCATCAATTTACAGAAAAAAAATGTAAGTTCACAATAAGGTTAAGTAATAAATTTATACTCACTTTCCTACCTTTTAAAAAGTGTCATTTTCATTACGCTCCATGCATTTGATAATAACTTTTCTGCATATATACATTTTTGTCTTTAGGGAGGGAATTTTTTTTAAATAGAAGCATATAAAATGAAATACACCTGCATGTATAGAGTGTTAATTTATATACCATATATAATTTGAGTTACTTGTTTAGGTTTTTTTGGTGGTAGAAAATTTTTAAAAATTATAATGTCAAATTTAAATAATATTTTCTCTGACTCTCCATTTTGGAAATTTGCTGCATATATCACTTATTAACTAAATAATAATAGATTGGAAATATTCAAATGAAATTCTTTTTATATCAAGACTGGTTGATTAATATTTGAAGTATAACTCTGTCTTAGGGGAGTAGACCATGTTATTTTATGTAACTAATAGGCTAAATATAGTTGAAACTAATTTTATGGCTTTTTTTTCTCTTAATGTAAATTTTATGACATCTCCAACAGTCTGTGTATTCTTGTACCAGAGAATAATAGGTTTAGGTTTTCAATGGCCTAATTATAAGGAAAGGACTAATAAACTTGTCCTGTTGGATTGGAATTATGTAACTTGCCAGTATGTTTAAGTATATATTAAATGTGTTTTTCTTTGAGATACTGATAATATTTTTCAGGAGAAAAATTTGACAACTTCTAAAGTCTTAAAGCCATTGATTGTTTTGTTATATGTTAAATAGCATAATGTTGGTGTTACGAAGAACTTACTAAAAATCTTGAATTAGCA
This sequence comes from Mustela nigripes, assembly GCF_022355385.1. Taxonomy (NCBI): domain Eukaryota; kingdom Metazoa; phylum Chordata; class Mammalia; order Carnivora; family Mustelidae; genus Mustela; species Mustela nigripes. The sequence goes on from NC_081565.1 coordinate 13,219,638, forward strand.
GATTCTTTTAGTCCAGGGATCAGTAAATAATAGCGTGTGGGTCAAATCCAGTTACTGCCTGTTTTTGTAAATAAAGTTTTATTACAATACAACTATGTTCATTTTACTTAGAGTCTTTGGCTGCTTTTGTGCTTCAGCAGTAGAGTTCAGTAGTTGTGGTTTTGGCTACAAAACTTAACTATTAATTATTTGGTCCTTTACAGAAGTGTGCTGACCCCTGTTCTAGTGCAGTCAGATTCGACTTCTGTGTTTTTGCTAATATTTTTTCAGTGCTAGCTTCGTCCACATACAGCCTACAAGCATTAATATGTTATTTAATAATCCAGTGGCTCTTCTCCTTGCTGGTCTTAATCTGAAGCTTTCTGGAAGTTAGATTATTATATTTCTTTTTTCTCTCTAACAGTTATGGCTGATTGTCCTCACACAATTGGTGTTGAATTTGGTACAAGAATAATTGAAGTTAGTGGCCAAAAAATCAAACTGCAGATTTGGGATACAGCAGGACAGGAGAGGTTTAGGGCTGTTACACGAAGCTACTACAGAGGAGCTGCGGGAGCACTTATGGTGTATGATATCACTAGGTAAGAGATTAATACTTTTCCAAACTTCATACTTGAGAAAAATCTGCTTTAGGCACTGTGGTTTGGTGTGTGTGTGTGTGTGTGTGTGTTTATTGATTTAGACATTCTTAGTTTGTGATTGTGTGATTTTAAATGAGCTTATTTGGATCTTACGGTTATTTCTCTACACTGTTGTGTAAGACTTGATGTAACATGTTGATTTCCTTTTCTGAAAGTGAATATGACTGAAAAAAAGCTTTAGGAGATGCTGGTGGAGCTAATAGAAGAATACTATTCTGAAAAGCAGCATCAGTTCAATTATATGAGGTGAAATAATATTTTATACCAAAGTTTGTTCTTTTCACTTCAGTAGAAAGCAAACAAGTCTTGAGGAGTTAACTCTATTCAGTCTCTGGTGTTAAAGTTGACACCTTTTCAAAATAAGGTCAGGGAAGGAATTAAGTAGTTTTGCTAATGCAACATGGTAGATTATAAAAAGTTCTTATGCTTGCATCTGAAGGTGTTTGAGGTATTTGTTCATTTACTTAAATTCTTTTTTGTTCTAAAATGAATTAAAATGGTTTATAGTACTTCATGCAGCAGCATTAAATTTATTTCAGCTTGGCTATTTTGGGAAACTGAAAGCACTTGATAAAAAGTAAAAAAACTGGACCGTAAATATTTGGCTTCAGAAAACATAGAAAATTGTGCCACTTCATTAAACTGTGCTAAGCTGGAAAATGAACTGGATCACCTTTCATATTAATGCAAATGCCAGCTTAAAGCAGTGTGCCTCTTGTCTTGCTTTTTTGGGTGAGGTAGGGATGGGTGAGTAGGACCAAAGGGACTTTCAAGCATATTTCCTTTTGAGAAATGGTTTATACTGTTTTCTCTTGAAGAGTCATGATACAGTGTACATTAACATATTAGCATCCTGAGAAGTTCTGCATTAATGAAATTCTTTAACTTAGTTTAGTGTTTCTTAAGCTTATTTTATTAACACACTTTGGGAAATGTGGACTTAGAATGAAGACAGTGGCAGATTATAATTATAGTGCTTGAAGTTCATTGAGTTCCAGAATTGGTTAATCTCACAGCAAAACAGAGCAAAATAGCCTTAATGCTCTTCTGAATAGGCAAGCAACTGGTCACATGATTTCTTGTAAATAGTTTTGTGGGAAGATTATTAAAGACCTGGCCTTCTGTGCAGGACATCCTAATAAGGGATGCATTCCTGAAGACTTTGCATAATTAAAAACTCCATTGCTGATAAATTTAAATGTGGTGATGTGTCTTTAAGAGTGTAACAGTCTAAAGTGTTGTAGTTTGTTTTGCTTTGTGCAAGTGTGTGCTTGTGCCCCCCCCTCCATGTTTACTGATAATACAGTTGACATATAAGATTGTGTAAGTTTAAGGTCCAGGGTGATGATTTGATACATGTGTATGGTTTGCTTTTAAACATAACCTTTTAAGCGTAATAAATACTTCTGGTAAAAGTTGTGTCTCTCTGAATCTTCAAAAGTACTTCTGGTGGGAGCACCCCAAATGTCCATTAACTAAGGGATAGATAAACAAATGGGTATACTCATACAGTGAAGTATAATCTGACCATTAAAAGGAAAGACTCTCTGATACATGCTATACAGTGGATGAATCTTGAAGACATTTTGCTAAGTGAAGGAAGCCACATGTTGTATGACTGCATTTATATGAAATAGCCAGAATAGGCCAATTCAGAGACAGAAAATGGATTGCTGTGGTGTGGAGATTGAGTGCTGATGGGTGCAGTGTTTCTTTTGGGGTTGATAAAAATGTTCTAGAATTAGATACGAGTGATCACTACACAACTTTGGTATATATACCAAAAACCACTACATTGTATACTTTAAAAGGATGAGCTTTGTGGTAAATTCATTATATCCCAATAAAATTTTACTGAAAAAAAAGTACTGCATACTTTAGACAGGTGCTTTATTAATATTTCATAGTGACACTGATGTTGTATCCATAACATTGATTTTTTTTCTTTTTTTTCTATTCTTCTTCACATTTTAAAAACTTGAAAGTTCTACTTTAATAATACCTTTATTCCTGGCATTAACTGTAATTGTTACAGGATACTTCCTAAATTGACAACATAGCTTATCATGGCAGTTTGTTTGGCTCTATCAGTTGTTTGATAAGTCATTTTACATGGCAAAGTTAGGGATATTTTTTACTTTTTTTTTAAAGCACTCTTGCCACTAATTAATGAGTATTGGCATGCTGCTATAGTTAAATAGATTTGAAATTATGGTGAATTTTAAGTAAATAACAATTACCTAAGAAATCAGTAGCAGAGGTTATGGGCATATCTAAATAATAACAGTTTATATGGTCTTGATACTTAAAAAGGATATATAGATTTTTCTGTTTACCAAAGTGGTGGCAGTTTGTAATTCATTCTTGCTGCCAGCTTTGACATTTTAAAATTTATCAAAATAAATATTAATGTTTTGGGATTTGTCCTGTGTAAGTTTTTGTGCACAAAGTAGGATAAATCTGTTGTGTTAAAGCAAGGTATGCCAGTAACTACAGATTTGGAACAGTAAAATGATAAGACTTGTGCTTTTAAAAAATATTTGAGTATTAGAAGATTTTACCTAGAAAATTTTAAAACATTGGGAAAATGTTTTTATTTGACCCCCTTTTTTTTAAACGGTTAGGTGGTGTTTTGTGTGTAACATAAGTTAGCACAGTGAAAAGAAAACCGTACAACTTCTTTTACTGGGAAAGGATTAAATGTTTGGAAAATCCAACTTTATATTGGTACTGGCAGCTGGAGTTCATGGAATATATTCACAAGACTAAATTTGAAACACTTTGAGGACACTATGTGCATAAAGAAAGAGTTCAAGGCCTGGCTCTGAAATGCATTTAAATCTTTGCGAGCTTCTGTTTTCTCACCTGTGAAATGAATAAGATGGATTAATGTTTTGTGAATGTATATAAATCAAACATTTTTAACTTTCAAAATTTTATTTGACCCCTTTGGTAAAGTCTGACAAATACTTATATTCTATGTACTGTATATAATATTACAAATTATTTGGATTTGCTTGTCCTCTTTGGGCCTATTTGGCTAGTGCAAATGAGCCTACGAGTTTCTAAACTCTTGCTTGGAGAAATAGGGCAGTCTGAATCTCAGAATGATTTAGGTACTAGTAAATAAGAATAAAAAGTTAGAATAAACTTATTTTGTTATCTGGGGGCTTGGATTTCCAGTCAAATACATTAAGTGCCATTTTAAAGCTGGTTTTTATGTTGTCATAGTTAACTTTCTCTTGGAAGAAAGGTGAGTTTTATATCAGTGTATAGTAGTGTGAACATCTTGGTTTCTAATACTGGACAGATGCAAATATGTTTGTCAGTGAACATATTCGCTAGACATTTTGATATTATTTCTCCCATTTTGTGATTGAAAATATGGATGATTTTTAAAAATCCTAGTTTTTACTTCAGATTAGAAATTCTTAATTCAGAATTGTTTCCATTAATTTTCTGTGTTTTTCCTTGCCCACTGTTTATGAATGTGCCTTTAAATGTAAACAGTTTACTTCTGTATATAATTAGCAAAGTTGTTAGATACTGATTTATTTATTTAAAATAATAGATTTGGCTAGACTTCTGGAAAGTGTGGGTTTACATTCCACAGTCAGTTTTTGATGAAAGGGAATATTATAAATATTTATTTGAAATTCCTTTTTAAAAAAAATTGAAATGACAATTGTATGTGGAAGTCACAAATGTAAACTTTAATTTTTGCAGAAGAAGTACATATAATCACTTAAGCAGCTGGTTGACAGATGCAAGGAATCTCACCAATCCAAATACTGTAAGTTGAATAACATCTATTATATAGAAAATGTAAGATCTATGCTAACCCCAGAAGAAGAGTGGTTTGCTAGTAGAATTTTTGTATATAAGTACCAAGAATGAGAGTGTATTTTTAAATTAATTGAGAAGATAGCATTTTTTTTTAGTACTAATTACCCCAGGTTTTGCATCTTACATGTGATGTTTGTTCATGTTTGTGGTTAAAAAAAAAAAGTTATGAATGGGGTGGTGTTCTCATGTCAGGTGAAGACAATGAAATCTGAAACAATCAGTTTAAAAGGGATCTGCATTTATTTCATTAAATGTTACCGTTGGAAGAAACTGGGCAAATTATAAGTGGTCTCTGTTATTTCTTAACAACTGCTTGTGTATTTACAATTATCTCAGTAAAATTTCAGTTAAAAACAAAGAGTTCTGCATGCTTTAAAAAAATTAGTTTAAAATTTTTTTTTACAAAAACATTTCAACTATTGTAATAGTTTATTACAATAAAATTGTAATCTTAAAAAATTAAAAAGCCATTGTGCTATATTTTCAAATTGAAAATTTAAAAAATTTGTTTCTAAATGAAAATACAGATTAGTTTCTTCGCCAGACTGAGAAGATATTTATTGAGATTTTATTTATTTATTTTTTAAAGAGTTTATTTATTTGACAGACAGAGATCACAACTAGGCTGAGAGAGAGAGGGAAGCAGGCTCCCTGCTGAGCAGAGAGCCCGATGTGGGGCTCAATCCCAAGACCCTGGGATTCATGACCTGAGCTTAACCCACTGAGCCACCCAGGTGCCCCAATTTATTGAGATTTTAAAGGCCAACCAACATGCTAGACTTTATAGTATTCAAAGATAAATGTGGTCCTTCAAAGATAAATGTATTCAAAGATAAACTGTAACACAAAATGTTACAGTTTAGTAAGGGGATAGCTGTGTGTATACAAATAACTGCTGAAAAGCAGAGTGAGATATCAGGTAGAAATAGAGCAGCTGGTATGTGCATTGCTGGAAGTACCCAGGATAAGCAGTGCCGTCTGGAGAAACCAGCTTTACAGAGAAAGGTATGTTTGCATTGGGACTGTAGAGGTGAGTAAGGTTTTAATAAATGCTTAAGGGGGCATTCCAGGAACAAGCAAGGGAAGGTACTTAGGTGTGACTGACTGAGCTTCTTCAGAGCAAGGCCTGTGTCTCACTTAGCTTTGTACTCCACCATTGAGCAGAGGTCTGATTCAATAAGTAGGTAATCAGTGGTAAGATTGGCTTTTATCAGGGAACAGCAATAAATTGTACTGAAAGTTAACATGATGTGCCTTTTTTTTTTTTTAAAGATTTATTTATTTTAGAGAGAGAGCCTGAGCAGGGATGGGGGAGAGGGATAGAGAGTCCTAAAGCAAGCTCCCAGCTGAGTGTGGAGCCTGACTCCGGGGTCTCTATCCCATGACCCCAAGATCATGACCTGAGCCGAAATCCAGATCCAGCCACTTAGCAGACTGAGCCAACCAGGTGCCCCAGAGTGGTTTGCCATTTATGATAGGGACTGTGCCTGGAAATTTCATATCCATTATCCCCTTAAACCCACTGTACGTATATGTACAGACCTATAGATGAACATTCATAGTAGCTTTATTTACAATAGCCCAAAATTGGAAAAAACCTAGATGATCATCAGGAGGTGAATTGTTAAAACAATCTGGTACATTTGTACTGTAAGATACTCCTCAGCTACAAAAATCGGAAACAACCCAGATGGTCATTAGGAGGTGAATTGTTAAACAGTCAGTGGTACATTGATACTGTAAAATACTCCTCAGCTACACAAAGAAATGAACTATTGATACATACAGCAATTTAGATGGATGTCAGGGGCATTTCACTCATTACACATGAGTGAAAAAAGTTAATCTCAAAAAATTACGTACTGTATGATTCCATTTATGAAACATTCTCAAAAAGACAAAATTGTGGAAGAGAACAGATGTGTTGTTGCCAGAGGTTAGCAAATGGGGGTGAAGGATATGAGTGCTGTGCCTCAACTAGAAAGGGCACAAAGCAGTTCCTTTCTAGTGATGGAACAGTTCTGTATACTAATTGTGGTGACATAAATCTATATCTGCAGTAAGTTTGCATAGAACCACACACACACACACACACACACACACACACACACGAGTGTGTACATCTGGTAAAATCTGACTAAGGAACATAGATTGCACCAATGTCAGTTTTCTGGTTTTGAGTCTGTAAGATGCTACTATTAAGGAAGCTTAGTGAAAGGTATATAGTAAAGCTCTATTCTATAGATATTTCAAAAAAAATGTTAAGAAGCAAACAAAACTCATTGTAGAAGGCCCTTAGAGGAGCATAATGACAAATTAGCCATGTCTTTCCTGCCTCATTTATGCCTCTTCAAATTTTACCAGATCTTCAAAAGAAAGTGTTAGGGAGGAAGATCTTTACCCTTCAAGATTCTTCTGGTTTGTCTAAGAAATTAATTGACAGAGTTGTTACAGGTTTCTGGAGATTGAGTCCACCCCTCTTCCTCATACTGAGAGGGAAACACCCTTACAAATGGAGATTTTTCTTACAGATGTAAAGGTCTCTTAAAGGGTAACTTCTGGGTTTTCAGAGCTTTACTTGTGTCTTCTGTTTAAAAATAAGCCAGCTTAAGATAAATATTCCAAAGAGAATATTTTGGGATGGCAAAATTTGCTCCCCTACAGAAGAAAATCTCTTAACATCCAGCTCGAATGTTACGATTTCTGTAACATTGCCTTCAGTTTCTATGTAGAAATTGCATACTTTCCCATTTTGTTGGTGGTGTATTTTGTACCTCTGTCTAGTTAGCATGCCACTTTTATGTCTCCTTTCAGGCTGACGGGAAGCACAGCTTGGAAGTTCTTAAGAAATTGGGAGAGAAGGCAGTGTTTCCATTCGGCAAATGTCTAAAAATTTTTTAAATTATCTTTTAAAAACTGCTTTATTGAGATAATTAACATAATTTACCCATTTAAAGTGTGCAGTTCAGTATTGTTGGTTTTCTTTTTGAATTTATTATTGAAGTATAGTTGACATTTGTTTTGAGTACCTGCCATCTAATGGCCCTGGAGTAGGTCATTGTGATTTTACCAGCCTTGATTTAAAAAAACAAAATTGGGGGCGCCTGGGTGGCTCAGTGGGTTAAAGCCTCTGCCTTCGGCTCAGGTCATGATCCCAGGGTCCTGGGATCGAGCCCCGTGTCCGCTTCCTCCCCCCTCTCTCTCTCTGCCTGCCTCTCTGCCTACTTGTGATTTCTCTCTCTCTGTCAAATAAATAAAATCTTTGGAAAAAAAAAATGGATTCCCTTTTTCATGTGTTCTTACCTTATCCTTTAAAGGACTAGCAGACTTCATGTGAAAGTGCCTTTCCCTCCTCATTGGGCCTTTGTCCTCACTGATTGAAGAATGCTCACGTTTGTTATGCTGCATAAGTGTTCTTGTTCAAGGTTTACATTCAGATTACAATGGTTCTTCAGCTCTTTGGACATCATTTTTAAGGAGTAGGAGAGTTAGGGGCTACAGTTTCACATGAGGAAAAGTTAATGGTAGAAATCACTTTTGGTTGAAACCATCCATTCCTACAGTATCAACATCTGGATTACCACATCTGTTGGGAAGGGAAAGGAGGGGGAATCACGAATTGGTATCAGATAAGCTTATATGTAGACAGAGACAGTTTATCCATAATGCCCTACCCGCAGTCCCCAGAAACCACCATAAAGATCAAAAAGCTCTATTTCCCTAAGGCTGCAAACTTTTTTCTTAGAGCTTTGTAGAGCTGCCTTTAACTTTGGCCTAACTTCACTTACATAAATGATTCCAGAGTAGGTGTATGTATATGTGATATTTTGCCTTGGATTTGAACTTGTTTTGCATGTGGGTCCCCCCACCCCTCCTCCCACCACCACTGTTCCCCATGGAACGCAGACCTTTGTTTTCAGTTGCTACAAACTTAGTCCTTCTCCAGGGCTAGTGTAAAGACAGTGTTTGAAGGTCATAGTTTGGTTCTAAAGTCCTTCTAAACCACTGACTCCCTGAGTGACCTTTGACAAGTCCCATTGCCTGATTTGATCACTAATTTTTTTACCAGTAGCCCGAAGGAGTTGAACTGGTAGTTTAACTTTTTGAGGGTCCCAGAGACACTCAAAAATCAGATGAAAACCATGAGCCTTTTCTTCCAGCGAAATGTTCTTGTTTATAGCATTCTGTGCTTAATTTCAGTGTATTCACAGATTTCCTGGAGCTTGTGCATGGACCTTTTAGTAATCTTACTCAGATAAATCATAACCTTTGGCCTAGACCAGGGTGTTCCTCATGGGCTGTATTGTTTTTGAATGGCTTGCAAGCTAAGAATAGATTTTACATTTTTAGAAGGCTATTTAAAAGAAAAAGTTAAGAAGTATGTGCAAAGAGACCATTTGAGCTCCACAGACGTGAAATATATACTCTTTGCCTATATAGAAAGTTTGTCAGCCCATAGCCTAGGTAATTGCTGACCTCACTCCTAATAGTACTGATTTCGTGATTCTCCTTATCTATGTGCTGGATGATTGCTGGTGCTTGGTTTCCTTCTTAGGCCTATATGTTTTTTTCTATCAAAATTTTTGGATTTCAGAATTTCCATGGTTGATGGTTGCTTTTGTATTAATATGTCTTTCTTTTGGTCACAAATTAGGTAATAATTCTCATAGGAAATAAAGCAGATTTGGAGGCACAAAGAGATGTTACATATGAAGAAGCCAAACAGTTTGCTGAAGAAAATGGTGGGTTTAAGACTTTTAATGGCTTTTTGGGGGTCATTCATGGGAGGGGTGGCATTTTGATACTGCGGACTATTTGACACTTTTCTTTTAATGCCAACTACTTAAATCTCAAGAATGAAGAAGTAAAATATGGGGGTAGTGCATATGACAAATGTTAATGTTAAGACAAATGTTAAGACTCCCCTCATCTCAAACCTAACATACTGTTTCATAAAAGACTATGGTAGGAGTACTGATAGCTGATAGGAAACCCTAATTCAAATGTTATTGGAGAAAATGTCCTTTTGAGTTCATTTGAAATGTCTTAATTATAGTCTGAATTTTAATTTTTAGGCTTATTGTTCCTTGAAGCAAGTGCAAAAACGTAAGTATGACTAAAATTAATCATTTTCAGTTACATTCAGTTACATTCAAACTTCTCAAAGTAGAACTATACATGTCGAAAATGTATAATGTATTTGCTTACATATAATAATACATGTATGTGTGATGTTTATTGTGGGAAGACAGTTAAGCAGGCATCCCTTTGCTTCCTGTTTCACATTTCAAAGATAATAGTTTTTGCTACTTTATCTAAAAGATTGTACTGTGATTATTCCCCTGGTAAACCAGGTTAATAAATGAAACTTTGTTAGCATTCCAGAAGTGCTTGACTTTCACAATGGAGGTTGAATTTGGCATCTTGGACTCAAGCTTGGGTATTCTATGCATTTAGTACTTCGATTACAAAGCATGGCTTAAGGAAACAATGTCTAAGAATAATCAGAAACATAATTGATGTTTTCTAATCGTTACTCCATGTCCATTATCGAACCCCAGGACTTAAGTCAGAGTTCTTCATTTATTAAGTCAGAAATTCCTTGCTGGGTAAGAAGCTAGCCCCTTTTGGTTTAGCTTCATCCATGTTATTGGTACTAAGAGAACTGAAGTGAGACCATGGTCGAGCACAAATATGTCACCGTCACAAAATTAAAAAATATAGTTAATGCTTAGCTAATTAGACCATACAAATCCTGGAATCTCACTTGTTTGGAATACCTTCTTGCTATTACAAAAATGGCCTGTCCTCACTTTTCCTTATATATTAATATATGACATTTTAATGATTAGAACACATTCAGTTATCCAAATAGGGTTTATAGAAATAGCTGTTAGTATCTTGTTTATATGCTTTCCACAGAAAATATTTCCCCATGTTGTTCTCTTAGCTCAGTCTTTTGGTAATCTTTTATTAGATGACAGTGGCTAAGTTGAAGACATCATGGCAGTTGACTAAAGGTTAGCAAAAGGTCAGTGTATAATGCCTTATCCTTTGTAGAAAGCTGTGATTCTCCAATAAAGTTGTCATTTGCCTCTTAGGGGAGAGAATGTAGAAGATGCTTTCCTTGAGGCTGCCAAGAAAATCTATCAGAACATTCAGGATGGAAGCCTGGATCTGAATGCTGCCGAGTCTGGTGTACAGCACAAACCTTCAGCCCCACAGGGAGGCCGGCTAACCAGTGAACCCCAACCCCAGAGAGAAGGCTGTGGCTGCTAGTGACCTCTTTGCTGTCGCTCCCATTTGACCTTTCACCTCTGTCTGTTGGAAGCAGTACTTTTTACTGCCTCATTGTCTTCTGTACATCTTACTGGGTTTAATTAAAAAAAAAAAAAAAGAAAAAACAACTCTGTTGTAAAAACAGTTTAACACAATACTAAACTGCTAAAACAACTAGATGTAATCAGGTTATCAAAAGGCAAGTAGAGTAATAAATCTCTCCTGCATGGTAAATCTAGACTTTTTTTTCCCCTTGATTGTCCTCGTGATAGATATGTCACCAGTACATGATTTAAACTGAGCACTGATGCTGGACTTAAATGATTTTTATCCTTCCTTTTTTTTTTTTGGGCAAGGCTTTGTCTTACTGTATGGTTTAATTTGAGGATATCTTAAGCCTTTCTCCCCATCTTTAACTGTTCAAGTATGTCTGTTGTAACCAATAAGTTTATTGCTGTGAAATGACTTCTGATAGAGAATGGGTTCTATAACTGCTTTTGTTTTTGTTGGATAAATTTCCTGTTGCGTGGGTGGCAGTTTTCTCGTGGAGGTTTGCTTCTGTCTTAGCCTTGCACAGGGAAAATATCCATTTATCTTTTCTCTTGTGCTTAATTAATAGCTTTATCTTTTTTTTATGCCATTTTATCCTTTTCTCTTTAGCAGAAAGTAAATATGTATAAAATTTGAAGGAACCGAACTAACAATACATTCTGTGTATATTATTTTAATGAAGAAAATAAATTGATTACTGGCATTGGAACAGTATAAAATACCAGTTTGTACAGTATGACCTATATGTGACCATGTTACTCCCTTCCATTTCACACAAGGAAATACACAACTGCAGTTCACAAGTAATACTGGCTCCACCCTCTGGTGCTGGCAGCGTTTGGGGACATTATGCTGGAAAGAGCTCCTGTAGCGTGAGAGGATTAACACTAGCAGATTCTGTTCCATCTTTGCACTGTGGCTTACCTGCTGATTTTCTTAACTGTTCTTGTGCAATCGACAATGTGCTAACCTGCTTTTCTCTTTGTAAACATTTTGCATTACAGGCTGCATTTCTTGCCTTACTGTATAGAAAAAGAAAAAAGGCTGGGTTTATTATTGCACATTTTAAGCTTTTATACCTTTATCTTCTTGGAATGGTGAGATTGTGTACCGGACAGTCAGAACCACAGGTCTGCTGTTAAGGGATTTTAAATTGTGCATTTTTAACACTACAATGAAGTAATTTAGGATACCCTTGTGTTCTTAGTATGAGGGGCTATTTTATGTCCTGTTGGCATAAGTTGTTTTGTAAAAGGGAAAGTGTTTCTAACGGTGTTTGTGCTGATACAAAGTAAGTTATTACTTTGCACTAGGTGGTTTGGCCACTGAAAGAATACTGTATTGCAAGGGAAACAATCTCTTTAGACAACAGACTTATGTTTTACGAAGTTCTTTACTTCTTTCCATTGATTTCTGATTCAGTTTATGGTCCAGATGGAGAATTGAAGCTATTTGAAGTAGGATAGGTGGTAAACCTTACTATATTCTATAAAATCATTCAGCTCAACTGCTGTGTTTAAAATACACATTTTAAATCCCTCTTTACAGACACTAAAGTGAAAATAAAAAATAAAAAATACAGCTTTCTGGGTTGTAAACATGTGGTAGTACTGGAGTATTGTATAGTCAATGTTAAATAAAAGCCAAAACTGGAATGTGCAGAAAATAGGATTTGGTTAATTTGTGGACTCATCTTTATTTTTGTCTTTAACTTTTTAAAAAACAAGATTCCTGGAGTAGATTGGTACGTTCTGTTAAAGACTTACAGTGACCCATTTTGCTTACCCTGTTGCTTCACAAGGGACTCGCCCAGGGACCATGACCTGCTGGTGTGTGTATATATTTACAAAAAAACAAACCAACCACCCATTGGGATATAAGGTAGCAATCACAAACTAAAGACTGTGGCTTGTTTAGGTGCAATACCCTGATTCCCAAAGTTAGTTACAGTGGGTCTTAATTGTTTTTGTGACAGGATTTATTCAGACTGCTGTACTCTTCATTTGATGTAACAAAATGCTATTAATCTAAATATTTGTAAATAAAGTACCTGTATCTAGATTAAATTAAAATGGTTTGCATTATTTTCTGAACTACAATAGGATTTCATATTTTTTTCAGGCAAACAATTATTTGGCAGAAGTTGCCAGTTTTTATTGGCGAATTGTCCTTACTGTATGAAGAGAAGTCTACATATATAGCATATAACTCCACATGACTCAGTAGTTGACTTAGTTTTGTCCTTGTATTTGGATCACCCTTGCAGTGTTTTCAGTCAACCTTTTTCAGTGTGATATCAGCACACTTGGTGCCTGATAGTGTTCTCCCTTGACTGTACTTTGGGCCAAATTCTGTTGTTTGCATGTGTACTCCCCTGTAATAAACTTGGGTGCTCAAAAATAGAAGAGCAAATTGTCCTATTGTAACATGCATGTGCCAGACACTGGGAAGTACACTTTGGAGAGAATGTGAAGTTCTTTTAATCTTTCATCAATGAGAGTTTACTACATGTGGGGTCACCTGCTTCTGTGGGTTACTTGTTAACCTTGCACCTGTGTGGAGGCCCTCTTGATTAGTAAATTGGTGCTCAGACATTCCAGTGCAATGTTCAAGTGTTTCATGGATAATAAAATGTTCGATACAGTAAACTTGATTAAAAAAAATTTTTTTTGGTGGTAATGTTTCACATAATACTGGATATAGTAAAGTTTCTTTGGAAAGAGGTCTTTTGGAACCAGGTGTTTGGTTTCACATATTAATTACCTCCCCAATTCCAAACTATAGTTTTGAGAACTTTTTTGCTCACATATCCGTTGTTTCAGGTGTGATCTTTCTATATAGATGTGTGTGGTTCAGGTCACTCCCCCTTACACAGAAGATCAAATGATTACCTTCCATTCCTGTCCACAGGGGAATAGGGTTCATGTGGCAGTTTAGAAAGAAGATATTTTACCCTTACTCAGCACATGGACAGAATGGGGAAAAGTGTCCCTAAGGGATTTCAGTAATTGTGCAGAGGCCTGACTTTTCAGCATTTTGCTAAGGCCTGTGAAAATGAAATAAGAGAATGTTAAATACAAAAGATACACACCAAATCCAATTTTTATTTGGAAGTAGATACTTCTAGAACTTACTGTGTGTTAAATTTTATGCCACTTCCATTGCCTTTAGTGTAATTCTGTTTATCCCATATCTTAATTAATGGTCCAGGTCTGACCAAATTCTTGGGTATATAACCCTCCTTGGGGTAGAGAGGGATGGTTGCACCACACCATACTGTATGGTTATGGTTCATAAGCTGTCTGCGGGCCTAAAAACAGGCCTTGGGAGTATTTTAAAACCTGTAACATGTAGTTTCATACTTCCCCTTACTCATGAGAAGAAGTCTGCTGCCACACAGTCTTTGTGACAGTTGCTATTGTTTTTAGAGAAATAATGTATTTGTAGATCATGAAGCAGAGCCATTAATTACAGTAGTTCAAAGATTTAAAAGTCAAACACAATTTGAATTTACCACTGGGTCAGATTCTGCTAATTTTACATCAAAGAATATTTTGGTTGAGGAAAAGCACCTCAGGTATAGTAGTTTTATAAACGATATTTCCATGTGGTGTATGTTCATTGACAGGTACAACAAACTTCAATCTCTGGGCCAAAGATGGAGAGCCATTTGGAAATTGCTGTTCTCTTGGAACGCAGGTAAACGTTTGATGGCTTTACTGTAGATCTATGAAATGAAAAGTCAGATGACAGACTATTTTATCTTTTATTTTCATATGAAAATAGATTTTAAACAAAATCCAAAAATAAAATTTGACACTATAAATGAAGGGCTTGAGTACATTCTTTTTCTTTGTAGCTATAGATTTAAACCAGTTTGTAGCCTCAAATTTACAATTATAATCACTGGTTTTATGGCAATACATTTCAAAGCTAAAAAAAAAAAAAAAACCCCAGCCATCCAGGTTTAAACTGTATACAACTCTTCCCATATGTACATGTGATTTACAGAAGCCCCAGCGTTCACAGCATGTGAGCTAAGCTATAGTGGAGGTGCAGTGCTGGAGGTCCCCGCATCTGGAGCAAAACCAAGCGGCCTTCCAGTTCACGGTGAGGTAGTAGAGAAGGGATTTCCTCCAAGATTTCCTCACCCGGCTGAGCAGTTCTCTTCCTGCAGAAACAAAGAGGATGCCTCCGTGGAACAGTAAAAACAAGTCTTCAATGAACAGAAATAAGTGACAGCTCACGATGGCTAACAGGTAAAATACGTATTTGAGTACCTCTTTGGAAAAATACTTGGGAGATGAGCCACTGTACAAAATTATTCAAGAGTAAAATTAAGGGGCGTCTAGGTGGCTCAGTGAGTTAAAGCCTCTGCCTTTAGCTCAGGTCATGATCCCAAGGTTCTGGGATCGAGCCCTGCATCAGGCTCTCTGCTCAGCAGGGAGCCTGCTGCCTCCTCCCTCTTGTGCCTGTCTCTCTGCCTACTTGTGACCTCTGTCAAATAAATAAAATCTTTAAAAAAAAACAAAGTAAAATTAAAAATCTACTGGACTGTAAGATAAGCTAGAATTCAGGATATTCCAACTGAAAGTGGTAGTTAAGAGAACTCTGTAACATGTACCCTGCAAGCAGGAAGCTGGGGATGGCATCAGTGTCGGTAACTGTCTAGTAATTGTGACGGATCTTGTAGAACTTGGAAGGAGCTCTGAAAAGAAGGGAGATGAAAACACAGCTCAGAAGCCAGCCCCTAACTCCAGCCTAGTTTAAGCTTTCATCTCTTAAACCTGGATTATGACCCCAGACTCCAAAAGAATTCTAGCAGACCTCCCCCTACCTGCTGCGTCTCTAACAACACCATTACTCTCCTGCATCCCGAGCGCCTGAACTCTTCAGGCTGTCACCCCAAGCTGATAGCTAAACCTGGCACCCAAATCCCCATGTACTCCTCTTCCACGACTCTGGGCTGTCTCATCTCTAAACCCACCTTTGCAATACTCAGTGCCTCCTGATACTCTTAAGACCTGCCCTGAGGTTCATGATGGTTTTGGCCTGTGCCTGATTTGGTCCCACCATAGAAGGTTTTAAGGTAATCACATTCAAATCTTGGATCTGCTGCTGCTGAGCTGTGTGCCTACAAAAGAGGCAGCTCTTTCTCAACATTCCTTGTGGCTCAGCTATATGCTATCCTGCTCTGTGGTAGTGACAGATGAGCCCCGAAGTCCTGGTTTCATCTTCTGCTGTGACATTTTTCATTTTACACAATTTCTTCATCTAGTAAAGGCATACTTCCTACCTCCTAGGATACAAAGACTACATGAGATAATACATGTAAAGTGCTTATTAATACACACAGACACTCAAAAATGGTAGCTATTATCTCTGGGTCACTACTGACCGATTCCCTGAGTCTATTTCATGTGCCTCCTAAACGTTAACCTTCTCAAGGTCTCACACAGAAAGGCTCTGTGAACTTTAGGGGTTGTAGACACCCTGTGCTAAGAGGTTTGACTTCAAACTTTTGCTGAGGAAGAACAGAAGGCACAGCCAGGCATCCTTTCCTGAGATGCAGGGAGATGGACAAACTAAACTAAGAGACTAAACTGTAACTAAACTAAACTAAACTAAACTAACAGACTAAACTACAGACTAAACTGTAAACTAAGCATTTGCAGCCTAAATGCTCTACGGCTGGAGTAGAGAACAAGGAAATCCAGCAATGGAGCTCAGCAGGAGAATTCCCTGTATCCCTGACGGCTCATCCAGCCTCCAATTTCAGGCCATTCCCTAAGCCATCACCTTGTCCTCCTCCTAGATCCACCAACCACTCCATTCCATTTTCCTAGGGACCAGTTTTGAAAGCAAATCTGTCTTCAGTTTTCCAGAGACCTGAAGGTGGCATTTGTGGCATTCTGAGTCTCCACTAGATAGATTAGGGACCCTAAAGCTTCTTATGTTTACAACAGCACGTACTCTTACCTGGCTTGGTCCAGGTTGAGAGTCCTCAGCCAGGGAAGATTCCAACTGAGACAGACCAGGTGACGATGTGGAGTCTCTAGAAGTGCTGGTGACCAATTCCCCTAAAGCATCCACTTGTCTTCTCAAGCTGTGTAACGTGCCCTCTGTCTGCCGCTTCCCCTTAATTAGCACTTCTGCTTGCTTGGACATACAGTGTCGAAGCTGGGCCTGAAAGCATTACGGTAAAATTTAGGGTTTTACACAGAAGAAATGTACTCCATAGCTTCCTCATGCTTAACACTGATGGGCCGATCTGATTATCATAAAGTAAGAATGGCTGCTGAAAATGTCTTTGTCCTAAAAAATATATAAACGTAGAAGGTGCTGGTGGCTTCTCTCTGTGCGTAGAACTTGTACCATGCTGTGCTGTCATTAACTGGGCCTTCTGCTCAGTTCTCTCCCTTACAACAATACTTAGGATTTCTGCATCCCTGGCCTCCTCGTTAAATGATGATTCCTTCTCTCCCTTTCCTGCCCAGACTTAGCAGAAGACTGGTTTATACTTGATATCTTCAGTGCCTCTCACAGTGCATTCCAGTCTTCAACCCCACGCTACTTTCTGGCTTGCCCCCCTGCTGTTTCTTTCAAAGGATTCTCTCCAAGTCTACAGCAGTTCTGTCCAACAGAACTTTCTGTGATGATGGGAATGTTCTTTATCTGTGCTGTCAAATATAGCAGCCACTCAATAGTGGCTGTCGAGTCCCTAAAACTGTGGCAACTGAAGAACTTTTAACCTAATAGAATTCATTTACATTTAAGTAGCCACATGTGGCTGGAAGCTGTTGGATGTCAAGGACCTCCACTCCCTCAACACAGTGCATGGCTCCCTCCCAGTTCATGCTGTGTATGAAGCCTTTCTCCAAACACATTCTGCCCTCTCATTCTATCTTCCTTTCATTTTTCCAATTCCCACCTGTACTGTTAACCCCCAAATCCTTAGGTCAATGCTGATCGCTAAATCCTAGACTCTTTGAAAGCTGCCTATGGAGAGATTGGCCCTGGATGTCTCACAGGCCTCAAGACTCCACATGTTCTGAGCCAAACAACTTTCTGTCTGACACCCAAAGCCTATCTTTCCCCCAACCACTGGTCTATGAGCCTCTTGTTTATCACTGTATCTCTATTTTCTGTCCCAGGTCCTTAGGTTCTGTCAGTTTTAGCTGAGGCAAAGAAGCATTACCCAGAACACTGGGCTTAACTCCACAATTCATGGTTTGAATGCTAACCCCTGCCACTTACTGTGTGATGCCAACTTCTCTAAACTTCCGCCATGTAATCTAGAAAGCTGCTCATGCCGTAACAGAGGGAATGGCAGCAGTATATCGTGATAAGCAATTTCCCACTGTCCTCAACATGCCAACCATCTCATACTGTACTGTTTTAAAGGGCAACCTTGAGTCGATCTTCACGGTGACGCAGTCTCTCTCGGAGTGCTTCTCCACGCCAGTGTTCATCCTTTTTCAGAGGGAAAGGGAAACATCAGAGTCCCCAAACGTTGCTAGCCTTTCCCTCCTCCCGCCTTCCCCAAGTTCCACATGTATTTTTCAGCTTATCTGGGGGGAGGTGGGAACAAATTATCTTCTAGCAAAGCCCAAAGAGCAGCAGGATATATACTTACCATTATGTGAGTCTGGGAAAAATTCAATTTTTCTTCAAAAGGTGATGGTCTCTCACTCACAGTGAATGGAAAGTTCTCTTTCAAGCTTTCTAACCCTCCTTCTAGGTTTTCATTCCTTTCCAAAATAGCCTCCAGATCTGCTGGTAGTTCTGGGAGAAACTGGTTGAGATTCCTCAGGCTTGTTCTGATTTCATCTTTCACCTCACATTTAAGTGTTCGCATTGCGTCACTGATTTCCATCTGTCTTCTTTCCAGATCTTTTTGGTTTGTCATCTGAAGAGTGAGAGTCAGATTCGAGTGGGTAATATTTGGGAGCTACTTGGAATTGAACTGCTTAATGTGTCATGTACTTATGGAACTTTCCACGTAGGATTAGACTCTCCCAGTCTAAGTGTGAACTGCTCTGAGCCTGGTTACACCACAGGGTATCAGAGGTTTCTGCTGGGTCATTTCTTCCTTCCTAGGCATTTGGGTCTTCTAGACTTGTTTCTGACATAAAATCTAACATTTCAACACAGCTCTTTGGAACATGATAAAATTTCATGCTGAAGAACTGCTATTTTTCTTTCAAAAACATAAGATGCTGAACTTAAGGGGATTTTAAAAGTACATTTTGAACAAATGCTTTTCTCTTATAGAGGTGCATTTCTAAATTTTAAGACTAAAAAAAACAGATTTGATTTAAAGGACATTCTTATAATCAGCTTTCATAATTTCTAAAAAGAAATACTCCTATTAAAAGAGCTACTTAAGGGTGCCTGGGTGGCTCAGTGGGTTAAGCCACTGCCTTCGGCTCAGGTCATGATCTCAGGGTCCTGGGATCGAGTCCCGCATGGGGCTCTCTGCTCAGCAGGGAGCCTGCTTCCTCCTCTCTCTCTCTCTGCCTGCTTCTCTGCCTACTTGTGATGTCTCTCTGTCAAATAAATTAAAAAAAAAAAAAAAAAAAAAAAAAAAAGAGCTACTTAAGAAACAAAAACTGCCCAATGGGGAGTGAGCATGTCTACCGGGCCTTCTCTGTTTCGGGCGGCCAGCAGGGGCTCCTGGGCACGCACCTGTTTCTTGAGCTCCGTGTACTCATGCTGCATCTGGTTGAGCTCCTTCATCAGGCGCCTGGCCCGCTCGTGGTTGTCCTGGGCCACCTGTTCGATTGTCGCCATCTCTTTCTGCATGCAGCTGTTCTCCTGCTTTTGCTCCTAGTGCAGGAGGAAGGACACGGCTGGGCTCTGGCACATGGAGCTGTGCACTGCTGCCTTACACACTCACTAGCTCTGTAAGTCCGTTTCCCATTGGGGTTCTAGCTGTAACGTGGGGATAACACTACCGGCCTTGAGAGGCTGTGGTAGAGCTATAGTACATAGGTGGTCAGAGTCTGTTATCTGTTAGCCCAAAGTCTGAATCATAGCTCTGCAACATTACCTTTGATAATATGTTCCTTTCCTTTCCTGAGCCTCCATTACTGCAACAGGAACAACAGTCATCCTCACAGAGTTACCCGGAGGATGAAAATCTAGACCCCTCCATGTTATCTTTACAGTCATGCTGCTGATCACTAGTGGTGAGCGTGTCACCCTCTGGGAAACACCCATTTCCCACTGTCTGGGAAACACACACCCATTCACATACATCAGCTCCTCCAGAGGGTGTCAGAAAATCCACTCCTGTGATAGTCTCTACCACTGCCCAACTGCCTCCACCCAAAATAAATCTCTGTGGACTTAGAGTATCCCCTCCCCCCCATTTTTTAAAAAGGACTTTTATTTGACAGAGAAAAACAGTGAGAGAAGGAACACAAGCAGGGGGAGTAGGGGAGGGAGAAGCAGGCCTCCCACCAAGTAAGGAGCTCAATGCGGGGCTCAGTCCCAGAACCCTGAGATCATGACCTGAGCTGAAGGCAGCCGCCTAACGACTGAGCCATTCGGGCACCCCTCACCTCCCCAAATTTTATCCCAAATAGATTTCAGGGATAAAAGCATGGCAGACTGCGCTCCTTGGTTTAAGGAAAATTAAAGCTAATCTGACTAAAAAGGGCAGGATGAGAAAAATCTGTGAGCAGTGACTGCAGATGGGCAAACATGTTAAGCCCCCCCCCCCACCGAATGCTGCAGCCCCTGTCAGTGGAGGTGTGAGCTGAGGCTCCTTGCTGAGAGTGCTCTCTGCTTCATGTTGACACTGTCTGTTCGGCTTCTCGAGGGCTACAGCCCACTATCAGCTTCAAGATCACACTGTGCATCAATACACACAAAACAGTTGAGTTAGGAACTGGGCTGCCAGGTAATTTGTTTTCTCCAAAGCAGCGTTTTAGTCTAAAAATGTAAATGTGGTGCTTCCTCATGAGCTGTCAGGGCAGTGGGTACCCACCAGAAGGTTCTTCTCCAGCTGGCTCCGCTGGATCTTCAGTGCTTCCTTTAGGCTGGCAACCTGCTTCTCGGCTTTCTTTCTTTCTGTCAAGAACTGGTTCCGTAAGAGGCTGAAGTCTGCCCTCATAGAGTCTGTCTCTTTCTGGAGAGCCTGCAGCTCACTTGACTTTTCCAGTAACTGCTGCTCCCGTTCTGAAAGCTGCCGTTCTGAAATGAGCATTTTTAGTAGTTTGGGTGGAGGCCCTGGTCCCGCTATGGGCAGGTAGGGAAATGCCACTCGGGAATCACTGGATCTTCCGAATCCCCCCGACCCACATCCGAGGCCCAGGTAAAAGCCCTCACAAAGGTGCCTCCTGACAAAACTGGGCCCTAGAGGGTTGGATCCCAAAGTGACGGACAGCTATTGTCTTCCCTTTATCAGGGACCAGTGAGAGCAAACAGCAATCCTGAGGGGCAGGAGACATGGAAATAGATGGCTGAAGTACTTCTTATAAACCCGGGTTTTAATAAAGGGAGTGCACACATACTTCTCCTTCACGGGAGGCAGCGTGGTGTAAACAACACGGGATCTGGAGTGGCATAAGCCCTATTTTATACAAGAGGAGCCTACTTCTGCTGTTCCATGGGAATCTTATATGCAAATGCATAGTGCACATTAAGTACTCAATAAATGATGCTTACAAAGAACAACGACAGTTAAAATAGATTTTTCTACCCACACTCTGGAGTAACACCCTGTCCAAGATTTCACTTTCACATGTCAGGTGTGGTCAGACTCAACACATATGTTAGTTAAGTTTCATTTTCACAACGAAATGGCTGGTCTAGGGCACCTGGGTGGCTCATTCGGTTAAGCGTCTGCCTTCAGTTCAGGTCATGATCCCAGAGTCCTGGGGTGGAGTCCTGTATGGGGCTACCTGCTCAGCAGGGAGCCTGCTTCTCCCTCTGCTTGTGCTGTGTCTCTCTCAAATAAATAAAATCTTTAAAAGAAAAAAGAAAATAAAGAAGCTGCTGGTCTGGATGTAATCAAGAGTTGGGGAGGAAGGAGTAATAACCCTTCCACCAAGTTCACCAGAGAACATTTTCTGACCATTGTTAAACCCTGAAGCCTAAGAAAGAAAAAAATCACTTATTGCTGTGGGAACTATCATTTATCCTGGATTTCCATGTCATTGTCATTGATACATGGCTCAAGAGAGCGCAAACAGACCCAAAAGCAAATACCTGTATTTTGGTACCATTCACTATGACAAATTTGGACACAAGTAGAACTGTTGATAATTGGTTTTTTTTTTTTTTTTTTTAATATTTTATTTATTTATTTGACAGTGAGAGATCACAAGTAGGCAGAGAGGCGGGCAGAAAGAGAGGAAGGGAAGCAGGCTACCGGCTGAGCAGAAAGCCCGATGTGGGGCTCGATCCCAGGACCCTGAGATCATGACCTGAACTGAAGGCAGCGGCTTAACCCACTGAGCCACCCAGGCGCCCCGATAATTGTTTTTTGATTGGGCGAGATGAAATGGATCATCATTTCCAAAGCTCAAAACAGCGTTCTTCACAGAAAGCCTTCAGAGTGCCTTCTAGAACTTCTTTGCCTTAACATCTCTCTGCCTTGAGGCACCATTCTTGAAGTAGGCAGTATGGTCGGATAAAAAGACCACACAGTCTCAGGATCAACTCCCATCTCCATAAAGACAAATGCCTTGTATCTCTGAACCTGTTGTCACCTCTCCTGGGGCTAGCAGGATCCAACGGGGCATCTCCTTGCCACTCTGCACCTTCTGACCCCTTCTGGGCCGTGGCCGGGCTCAGGGTTTCCTCTACACACCTGGCAAGACAACCAGTGCCGCCCCCCTCCCAAAGAGCCGTATTTGGGAACACATACTGGTCTGGGAGAGCGTTTTCTCCAGGGTCTCGCTGCTCCTCTCCTCTTCCTGCAAAGTCCTCACACGCTCCTCAGCCAAGAGCAGCTTTGAGAGCACCTGGTCCAGCTTGCCTTTCTGCTCGCCCAACTCCCTTTCCAGCTGCTGCTGCTGCTCCTTCAGAGCCACTTTACTGGCTTCTAACTTTTTTTCTTCACATTCTCGCTCTTTCTGGAGTCTCTGAAACATCTTAATAGAGAACAAACAGTCATAATATAACAAATACACTATATCCCAAATGAGGGAACCTTCGCGGACGCTAGCCAGGTTCCAGCTCCAGAGAAAGCAGGAAACAGCCCAGTGAGAGACAGTGAGTTCCCTTTACAGAGGTGATCGTGCTGGGACTGAAAAACTATCTGGCCACCGCGCGAGGAAAAGATTCATGCGGCCGGTGGCATGGGGCCAGCAAGATTCTTTACAGGACCCGTGTTCTGTGGTCTTAATGGTCCCAATATTAATACCGAGAGAGCAAAACGCTGGTGTAAAATCCTCCTGGTTACACAGGGCGGTTAAGGGAACTAGTCCTATGGGCGATCCTTCACAGCTTCAGCCGGGAGAAGCTCACCCAAGTGACAAAGTGTTTTTTTCTGTAAAATCATAAATGTGTGGTACCATTTCTTGCTGGGCTAGCTTAGCCTTGTTTTCTTCAATCTCGTTCCAAAGCTCTTGAAGCTGTTGCTGCTTTGTCTCCCCTTCTTTGCGGCAGTCTTCAGTCTTCTTCATCCACTCACCGATACCCTTCTCGAGCCTGGTCTGTTCACTGAGCAGCATGTCCTTACGCTGGGTGGTGTGAAGCACATCCTTTACGTGAAAGAACAAATGGAAACTATTAACAAAGCCATCTGCCCTAGGGCTGGCAAATGCCCCTCCTGAGATCCAGCAAGTCTGACAAAATAAACATGAAAGTCCCACATCATTTATTCTCTCAACAAACTTATTTAAAGCACCCAGGATGCAATTTAATCATCAGCTTTCCTCTTTTTAGTGTCTAAGAAGAGGACAGAAGATGTCCCAACCTAAGAGACCCAGTTCGTCTGAACTTCAGCTGCTTCATCACTGAGGTGGGAATAAACAACACCCACCTCACAAGATTGCTAAGAAGATTAAGGAGCGCTGTGACTAAGGCTTAATTCTCATTGAAAATAAACCTAAAGTCATGGTTTTGTTACTATTTGAAATATTTATGTGGGTTGAAAAGCTCAGAAAATAATTTCTTATTTATGCAAGGAATCCAAATTAAACTTTTTTGGAGAAATTTATTATATATATATTTTTTTAGAAATTTACTGTATTTTCAACAACACAGAAAATACTCATTAGAGCCTACTGTGTAAGAATTTTTTTAAAGATGGAATACTTCAAGTTTTACATCTTAGATTACTAAAGACAGATGGAAGAAATCAGATGTCCAATCCAACCCCTGGTTTACATAGTGGAAACTGAGGCCCAGAACTTGCTTGAGGTTCTCTGAAACCGAAATTACTGCACTATTCTCATAGGATGACAATTATCTTTAAGACTATCCAAAGTAAAGGGTCAAGAATCAGCTTTACTGAACATCTGACAAGATGGAGGCCCAGGTACTCTGAAATTGGCAGTTACCCTGCTGCTCAGAGTAACCAAATCTGAGCTAAGCTGTGCAGGCCTTATCTTTGCCAAGAGTAAGAGATGGTCCATCTGGTGCCCGAAGCCCCTAAAGGGGCTGGTTGAGCATTTTAGGCTCTGTTCTAGCTACCATCTTCCTTATTATCTTTGAGTAAAACTTTGAAAATAAATGAGAAAACCACTGCTCTGCATCAAAAGTTTCGTGTGTATGTTTGTGTCTTAAAAATGGCCCTATGGAACCTGCTGGTATGAAAAGGAACCAACCTACTTGATTTGACTTTTATTTTAGCCAATTGTCTGCATACCTTCAGGATACTACTAGAAGATTACATTTGTTAAACTTACCTGTTTTGCTAGGTTCAAATGGTCTTGGACATCCGCTAGTTCCTTCTGTAGTGAGTTTACGGCTTCTCGTTTTTCTACAGAAATAACATTTACATAATATAAATACACTTGTATGCATTTCCCCAATTCCCATCAGTCCCCAAAAAAGTAGAGTGGAAGTGAATATAAACTCATTTCTGTTAAGTGTATGGCTATCCAGGGGCGCCTGGGTGGCTCAGTGGTTAAGCCGCTGCCTTCGGCTCAGGTCATGATCTCAGGGTCCTGGGATCAAGTCCCGCATCGGGCTCTCTGCTCAGCGGGGAGCCTGCTTCCTCCTCTCTCTCTCTCTGCCTGCCTCTCTGCCTACTTGTGATTTATCTCTGTCAAATAAATAAATAAAATCTTTAAAAAAAAAAAAAAAAAAGTGTATGGCTATCCATTTACTTATCAAAAGGTCAAAAGAATGAGTTAATACGTACAACCTATATCTGGGCTTGGAGCTCAGGTTTTTAGATTTACATGTTCAAAACCTCATCATAAAAAAATGTATAGTTAATACCTAGTGTTGACAACGTGCATGGTTTAAAAATGAACACCTTCTACATTGCTGGGAGAAATGTAAATTGGTACAATCTTAAAGGGAGATAATTTGGGAATAGATTTTATATGTGTGCTGGCTTTGTCACTTGCTACCTCTATGACCTTGAGGAAATCACAGAAAACTAAGCTTACATTTTCTCCTCTGTAAATGGGTGAAAGAGTTTCTATCATAAAAATGTTATAAGGATTAAATGAAATGCACATAAAATACTTGAATCGTGTCTGAGACACAGTAAGTGCTTAACAAGTATAAATACGTTGTTAGCTAGACTTATTTAGTAATTTCTAATCATGGATGTTTAACAAAGTTTTGATAATAAAGGTATTATCTGCATCTTTCTTTTTTGTTTTAAAACTACACACACACACACATACACACACACACACACCCCAAGGAAAAATCTGGAAGGATATTCACCACACTGTTAATAGGAATTACCTCTGAGGGGTGAGGTCAATAGTCATTTTTATTTCATCTTTTTGCGTGTTTTTAAATTGTTCTTTAAGGAACATGAACTATTTTTTTTAAAACAGCATTACTGAGGGCGCCTGGGTGGCTCAGTGGGTTAAGCCGCTGCCTTCGGCTCAGGTCATGATCTCAGGGTCCTGGGATCGAGTCCCGCATCGGGCTCTCTGCTCAGCAGGGAGCCTGCTTCCCTCTCTCTCTCTCTCTGCCTGCCTCTCCATCTACTTGTGATTTCTCTCGTCAAATAAATAAATAAAATCTTTAAAAAAAAAATAAATAAATAAAACAGCATTACTGAGATATAATTCACATACCAAGCATTTCACCCATTTTAAAGTGTGCAATTCATTGGCTTTAAGTATATTCACAAAGTCATGCAAACATCACTACAATCTAATTTTAGAACATTTCTGTCACTTCTAAAAATAAATCCCATGCCCATTAGCATGAATTATTTCTATAATAAGAAAAGGAAACAAAAGAAGAACCCTTGAGGTGGGACCAAGGGGCAAAGATGGTTTCCATCTCGAATGGACAAGTGTTGGACAGCCAGGGTCAGTCCCCATGGAGATGATCTTTGGTAACAGATTCCTTCTGAGGAATAGCTGAGTTCTGGTTTTGTTTTTCAAGACTGCTTCAGCAAAAGGTGAAAAAGAGAAGAGGCTATGGAAACCCCTCTGCTTCCAGACACGCTGAAGAGAGCCAGCAGGAAAGCCTCCCAGAAGAATGGGCCTCGTCCTCCTCCAATGGCTGGTGGATGAGGAAGGTCACTGTCTGCTCTAAGAAGCAAACAACTGAACAGACACATTCATGGCAGAGGGCTGACCATGCCGGACTGACTGTGTACGCCTCAACAAGGACAGCTCTGTGTCCTCACAGATGAGTGAGGGCGCGCTGGGAGTTCCCCACCCAGGGATCCGGCGTGGCTGACGTGCAGCTCCATACATGCACATATGTGTGTCCCTATCTTCTCTGCATAGTTTGCAAAAGTATTAATATAGTTTTAATAAGGAAATATTTTTAGGTTACAAAACCTGACTTCTCTTTGTATAATTAAACTCCAAATCTGGAAGAAAATAAAAGGTTGTATATTCAGAGAAAAGAAAAGAAAAGAAAACCTAACCAAAGGAAGGACACCCTCCCCTCCCCGGCCACCGCGGAGGGGCAGCTTCATACCTTGTAGCTGCTGCTGCACTGCTCCCAAGTCTTTATGCAGTGAGAGCTTCTCTCTGTTAAGTTGGTCTAGCTCCTGCTGCAGCTTTCTGACATCCAATTCCAATCTTTCTAAGTTTGCCTGCTCCATTCTGCTATTGTCTTCTGCAGCTGCTAAAACCCTACCGCGCAAGCAGAGTAAGTGAGACTATCGAACATAAAAGGTCCAACTGCGCACAAGACACAGCCAAGGAACATTGTTATCCTTTCACTGGATGGTTATAGACTATGAATGATTATAAACCTTAACACTCTTCTGGGGCGCCTGGGTGGCTCAGTGTGTTAAATCGCTGCCTTCAGCTCGGGTCATGATCTTGGGGTCCTGGGATGGAGCCCCGCGTTGGGCTCTCCCCTCAGTGGGGAGCCTGCTTCCCTTCCTCTCTCTCTGCCTGCCTTTCTGCCTACTTGTGATCTGTCAAATAAATAAATAAATAATCTTAATAATCTTAATCTTAATCAACTCATTTCCAAAAGACATCTTATTTTCAGCTTTCTAAAACACGAGGTTTTTTGAAAAGTGACTCACTAAAGTTTTATAAAAATCAGAATAACAACAAGGACAACACTCAGAATTCCCCAAATCTCACAATTAAAATAGATGGCTAGCTTCTGATAAGTGAGAAAACAGGAAACACAACTGTGCGATAGGATTTGTCCAAAAAACAGATGTACACGAGCCGGCTTTCTTTTACACCACCAGAGTCCTATAGTGTAGGCTGGTTTCTGTCTGGCTTCTGTCACTGAGAGGAGTCACTGTGAGGTGCACCCATGCTGCTGTGTGTGTCAGTACTGCATTCCCTTCTTCTCTCTCTCTTTTTTAAAAGATATTTATTTATTGGAGAGAGAGAGAAAGAATGAGAGGGGAGAAGGTCAGAGGGAGAAGCAAACTCCCCATGGAGCTGGGGCCCCCCGATGCGGGACTCGATCCCAGGACTCCAGGATCATGACCTGAACCGAAGGCAGTTGTTTAACCAACTGAGCCACCCAGGCGACCCCTGCATTCCCTTCTTATTGCCAAATAGTACTCCAGGATATGTTTACACAGTCATTTGTCTAGCCATTCACCAGCTGATGGACATTTAGGTTGGTTCCAGGTTTTGGCTGTTTTAAATAAAGCTGCTATGAACATTAAAGTACATCATTCTTTGTATGTACACACACTTTCACTTCTCATGAATAAATATCGAGGAGTAGAATGGTAGCTCTTCTGGCCAATATATGTAAGAGTTTTTAAGTAACTGCCAAATTATTCTCCAAAGTGGTCTAACATTTTTACACTTCCACCAACTGTGTATGAAAGTTCCATGTCATTTGGTATGATCAGTCTTTAATTTTAGCCTTTCTAATAGGTACATAGTGTTATCTCATCATGGTTTTAATTTGCATCTTCCTAATGGTTAATGATGAGGAACATCTTTTTTATGTATTTATTTGCCATCCATTCATCTTCTTAAGTGAAATGTCTGCTCAAATCTTTTGCCCATTTAAAAAACTGGATTGTTTGTTTTCTCATTATTGAGTTATGAGTTCTTTGTATATACATGCTCTGGGTACAAGTCCTTTTTTGAAAATACATGGTTGCAAAGATTCTTCTCCCAGTCTGTGACATGTCTTTTCATTATCTTGACAGTGAGGATAAGTTTTGATTTTGATGATGTTCAATTTTACCAATTTATTCTTTTATGGACCATGCTTTGGATGTCCTATCTAGGAAATTCTGCCTAACCCAAGGTCACAAAGGTTTTTTTCCTATGTTTTCTCCTAGAAGTTTTAAATATTTAGGTTTCACATTTATGTTTATGGTCCATTTTGAGGTAATGAATATGGGTGTGGGCTGAAGTTCATTTTTGAGGTTTTGAATATGCAATCATTTCAGCAATATTTTTTGAAAAGACCATCTCTCCTCTACTGAAAAAGATGCCTTTGCATCTTTATCAAAACCATTTGTCCACACATCTGTGCACTTACTTTTGGCTTTCTATTCTGTTCTACTGATTGCTTTTTCTGTCTTTATACCAGTATCATAGTGTTTTGATCACCATGGCTGTATACTGAGTTTTGAAGTCAGGTAGTATTAGCCCTAAACTTTTGTTCTTCACGGTTGTTTTGGTGTCATAGCTAAAGTTTTAGATCCTATTCCATGTCCATCCTGTGTATTTCCACATGAATTTCAGAACCTGATTGTCAATTTCTATTTTGAAAGCCTGTTGGGATTTTGACTGGGATTGTTCTGAATCTATAGATCGGTCTGAGGAGAACCGAATCTTAACAATATTGCCTTTCCACCCACAAACAGGTATCTCTCCACTCAGCTACATCTTCTAGCATTTGTTATTTTACCTAAAAAAATCCACAACAAGTTATTTTAAAATGTGCTTTGGAAAAAGAAAAGCCCAAAAGGAAATCCACCCAGAAATGCTGTTGGTGAGCTGTACTGTGATACTGAGTTCGTGGAGTACTTTCTTTTCTCCATTTCCATTCCCTTCTTATAGTGTGTTTATTATGCTTTAGTCTTCAGGAAGGGATCTGGCAAGCTTATTGGGTTTTGCTCTCACCGTTTAGTCTGTGCCAACTTCTTTTCCCAGCTATCCTGTTTTTCTTCAAGATCTTCCCTTTCTTTGCACAGAGACTCAATACACGACTGTAATGCTCGGGTCTCGGCAGTCATCCGCTCTACTTCCCGTCTGTCCCTCTCGAGGAGCTGCTTCTGCCACTCTATCTCCCCTTTCTGTTGCACGGCTGTCTGCTGCAGATTCTCTAACACCAGTCTCTCCTAAAACAGATAAAAGCGGACTCACACATGCTCAAGAGAAAGACTGCAATTGGCTAAGGGTAAAACGGCTTTGTTTATTACCTCTAGCACTTCAACCCGAATTTTCTCTAACTCAGACACCTTTTGGTCATGCTGTAGCTTCAAACCTTGCAGCTCATTGTTTTCAAGTTGCAACATGTCCAGAATATTCTTTAGTTCTAAGAGAAACAGAGCATGATCCATGCTATTAAATGTAGTTGAAAACATTTACAAAATAAAACAGAAAATAATGCTGTTGATACAAGAAACAATAGGTCATCAAAACATATCTATTATGCTGAATTAACGGAGTTAATTGTGTTTTTAAAAAGATTTTATTTACCTGAAAGAGAAAAGGCGAAAGAGAGAGAGAGAGAGAGGCGTGCGCACAAAAGGGGATAGGAGCAGAGGGAGAAACAGACTCCTCATTGAGCAGGGAGTCTAGAAGCACAGCTCGATCTCAGGACCCTGAGACTATGACCTGAGCCAAAGTCAGAGGCTTATCCAACTGAGCCACTGAGGCACGCTGGAGCTAACTGTTTTAATGGAAAAAAAAAAAAATCCTTTTAAATATTGCTAAACATTAACTTGTTAAATTTTGTTTAAAACATTTTAACAAAAACATTAACAAAGTTCTAGTTTCCAGAGCAATTACCTCATCTAAATGAATTTTAGTCAAAATAAATGGGTAAAATGTTAAAATACATAAGCTGAGATTCGAATAACAATTTTTTACCTTTTTTTAAAAAATATTTATTTATTTGACAGAAAAAGATCACAAGTAGGCAGAGTGGCAGGCAGAGAGAGAGGAAGGGAAGCAGGCTCCCTGCTGAGCAGAGAGCCTGATGCGGGGCTTGATCCCAGAACCTTGGGATCATGACCTGAGACGAAGGCAGAGTCTTTAACCCACTGAGCCACCCAGGCGCCCCCAACAA
The DNA here is from genome assembly GCF_022355385.1 of Mustela nigripes. Lineage (NCBI taxonomy): Eukaryota > Metazoa > Chordata > Mammalia > Carnivora > Mustelidae > Mustela > Mustela nigripes. The sequence continues at coordinate 13,250,303 of NC_081565.1, forward strand.
TTTTTTATCTTTTAAAATAAAGATTTTCAAAAAAATATATAGATTTTCAAGTATTAACTCTCTTCTCTGATTATACAGATATTTGCTCACTGTGGAAAATTTCAAGAAAAAAAGAAACAAATGAAAACCCATTATTATCCAACCATCCAAAGATGATCACTACAGCAATAGCAATTTGATTTATTTCCTTCCAGGAGTGTGTGCACACACATGCACATATCTTCCAAATAAATTGGAATTATACTCTATATCCAGTTTTACATCTATTTTTTCAGTCTTCATTCCGTAAATTGGAATTATGCTCTATATTCAGTTTTACATCTATTCTTTCAGTCTTCCCATCAGCATTTTTTGCATGCCATTAAATGTTGAAAATATGGCTTTTAGATTGGCCAAATTTCCAAATTTCATTATAAATTTTGCTGCAAGTAACCAACTCAGGTAGCTTAATTTGTGAAACAAGGAAATCAAGTGTTACTAAGTAAATACAATACTGCTGCAAGGTATATAAATGCTTCCTTTCTCTCAGTAACTAGAAATGGGCTACATGGTTCAATAGGCATGAATTTTCAGATTTGAAACATTGCAGGATTGGCCCGATTTTTTCTGTCAAATAGCCTGTTAAGTGTTCTTCCTTCTCCACACCCTGGTCAGTAATTATAATGACTACTGAGCTCTTAAATAAACTTTATCAGTAAGCTTTGAATGGCAGAAAATACTGTATTCCTTTTACAATACTGCTTTTCTTTGCTCATCTAAAACAAAGCTGAAGTTTAAAAGAAGTTTATTCCACCATTTGTATTTTTTTCTGTGATCTCAAATAGAGATATTTCCAAACTCCAACTTTGTATGATTGCTTTCCTTTAAACTTACCAGTTTTATGTTTAGACATTTGTCCTAAAACTACCTGAAGATTTTCTTCCTCTTTTTCAATTTCCTGCTTTATGAATGCAAGTTGAGTTTTTTTTTCACTAATCTGGACATTCAGTTCTCCTTTCTGAAAACTGAGTTCTTCCAGAAGAGATTTTACTTCCTGTGCCAAAAGAAAAAAAAAAAAAGTCAACTCCACTTTACAAAATTATGAATAGAAATTACCCTGAAATCAATTTTTTTATTAACTATCTCATTTCATAAAAATTCTAATCTGGAAACAAGTTCAGTTTTGCTTTTTGTGTCAAGAAGAGCACTGTATTCTATTTTACACCAACATATTTCTGTATAATAGAAGAAAGTAAGTCACACATTACCTTCATTTAAAATGCATAAGCAGTATTGACTCTGTGTAAGGCAATTTGTCATAGAAAGAAAAGGCTGAATCTGGTACGTCTCCTGCCCTCAGGAGTCTGAACACCTTGAGGAGATTTAGGCAAGGAGTACAAACATGATCATGAAAGCCTAAGATGCCCTAGGAAATGTGCAGAGTGCCCCCAAACTCAGGAGACAGAGAAAACTCCTTCCAAGGTAAAGGAAAAGTCAGGGAAGTCTTCTTAGAGGCATATCAAGCTGAACCATGAAAATGGGTAGGATCTGAACATTCACAAAAAAATTCCTGGAGAAGAAATGGTATGAGAAAAGGCACAGTGGCAGAGGGAGCTACCCACACAGCCAGAGCCCAGATACGTAACACCACATCAAACTGATGCTACAGAAGGGTCCAGATTCAGCAATTTATATTTGCATTTGGAGGGGAAACCAATGAAAATATCTCAGAATAAATCTCTAACATCATCCTAGGACTCTTAAGAAAATCTAGTGAAAAACACACCCGAATGTGATTGCACTTCTCAGTTACTTCGGATTCTCCCAGTCTCAGAGCTTCCTGGAGGTCAGCTTTGGCCTGGACCAGGCTATCCTGGAGGAGATGCAGCTCTTCCTTTTTATGCCCTACCTGCCTGTCCAAGATGGCCATCTCCTGCTGCTGACCCGACACCTGCATTAAAAAAAAGGGAAGAATGCAAAGCTTGTCAAAGGCCATGCAACCTTCAGGGCTTGCTATGATGGAGAATATCCAGTCCAGCTAACGGTTGTGGGGGAAATTAGGAACTAGCCTAATTGTAATTATCCCAGCTACATGAGTCAGGAGGGCCAGGCCAGGGGTTCATGCACAAAATGCCTGATAAAGATCCTGAGCTCATCTACATAAAAGCACTCAAAGCACAGCAAAAATAACAATATAATAATAATAATGATTATCCCTCAGCTTATGGTTTTCAAAACACATGTCTATACCTTATTCCATTTAACAACTACCTTGGCAATGGAAGTCAGGCAGGGATTTTAAAAACTCATTTTGTAAATTAAGAAAAAATTATTTACAATTTTAAGGATAGTACACACGTATTTATTTAAAAAGCAGAAAATGCAGACATGTGAAAGGAAGAAAACAGAAGATATTCATCATGCCTCCTTATCAGATGACTGATTTGTACTTTGATATAGACTAAAAATACAAGCACAAGTGTTCATAAGCACATTTAGCATAAGTGATCTCAGGGTGCATCCTGCTTTGGGGCTTGCTTCCTTCACTCAATAACATATTCTATTGATTTGGGATCCAAATGTGGATTGGACTCGACTTTTTTTTTTTTTTCAAGATTTTATTTATTTATTTGAAAGACAGAGATCACAAGCAGTCAGAGAGAGAGGGAAGCAGGCTCCCCGCTGAGCATAGAGCCCGACGTGGGGCTCGATTCCTGGACCTTGAGATTATAACCTGAGCTGAAGGCAGAGGCTTACCTCACTGAGCCACCCAGGTGCCCATGGACTCTACTCTTTTTTTTTTTTTTTAAAGATTTTATTTATTTATTTGACAGAGAGCACAAGTAGGCAGAGAGGCGGGCACAGAGAGAAGGGGAAGCAGGCTCCTGGCTGAGCAGCGAGCCCGATGTGGGGCTCGATCCCAGGACCCTGAGATCATGACCTAAGCCAAAGGCAGAGGTTTAACCCACTGAGCCACCCAGGTACCCCTGGACTCCACTCTTAATCACTAAAAGATACAGCCTCATTTGTGCTTTATATTTTCTTTTGTATTTTCCAGTCTTTTCTACCATCGAACAGGCATTACTTTTTACAATCATACATTATGATGTGGATTTCAAAGCAGCACAAGCTGGTTTTTCAAGGCATCTGTTTCCCTACCTGCCTCCTCAGCTTTTCCAGCTCAGCCTTCTTGGCCTGCAGGAGGCTCTCGGACTCTTGAAGGACCTGCAGGTGGTGATCCTCACTGTGCTGCGCGGTCTCTATGTCCTTCTGCAGCTTCTGCAGCCTGCAAACACCGGCAGCAGCACTAGAGCGGGGCCGAAGGGAGGCTGGACCCCCAGCGCCGTCTTCCGGCTCGAGCCCCGTGTGCCCAACAGGGGCTGTACTTACTCTCCCGTCAGGACCTCCTTCTTCTTGTTGAGACACTGGAAATCTGAATCTTTTGCTGCCACAACTTCATTTATTTCTTTCAAGATTTCCTCCTGCTCCATTTTGTGCTGCTCCAAATCCTTTGTGTCAGCCTGGAGCAACCTAAAACACACTGCCTTATTCTCCAAGGCCCCTTAGACTTAACCAGCCAGTTACCATAAGGCGATTATTAGCCTGTCAGAACCAAACTTCTCATCTCACTGAACAGCTGAGGGACTCCACCTACCTGAGCTGCTGGTCGGCTTTGACAAGGTTAACAGCGGTTTCCTGGGCTCTCTTTTCTAACTCCTCAGCATCTTTCTCAGTTTGCAATAAATTTTTCTTGGCATCGGCGAATTTCTCAATGGCATTTTTTGTCTAAAAAAGACACGGTCATTGAAAGCAATTCAGTCACCATTCTCCCTCACAGCTATTGTGGTATAATCTGGTACAACTCTTTCAGAAAACAAGGCAAGACAAGAAGACCGGTAAAGATGTTCATTCACGCTTCTCCAATTCTCAGAAAGAATTCAGGAGTCAAAACTACTGCACAAAAATACTCACTGTAGATTGGTATATGACCTGACAAAAATGGATTTAGTAAATGACAACACATCAACACAACAGAGTACTGTGTAGCCTTTAAAATGACAACATAGCAACAAATGTTGATATTATTATGTTGGCTGAAAAAAATTCTTTTAAAAGGTACACTACTCTAAGAGCAGCTATGTAAAATTATATCTGTGCCCACAAAGACAAAAGGGCTACCCAAAAGAGAAACAGTCCCTTGAGGGTAGGGAGGCAGTGAATCTTTTTACTTAAAAATAGTCTGTATAGGGACGCCTGGATGGCTCAGTTGGTTGAGCGTCTGCCATCGGATCAGGTCATGCATGATCCCAGGGTCCCAGGATTGAGCCCCACATCGGGCTCCCTGCTCGGTGGGGAGTCTGCTTCTCTCTCTGTTTGCCGCTCTCCCCATGCTTGTGCTCACTCTCTCTCTTTGACAAATAAATAAAATCTTAAAAAAAAATAACCTATTATTAGGCTATTTTTTTACTTAAAAATATCTCCCAATTAAGTGACAACAAACGGATTTTATCAATATTCCCTCCTCTTAGAGATTATTGCTGTACTGTATTATCATGCTAAATAAAACCTCACTGACTTAAAGACAAACACAAATACTAAATATTTTTATTGAAGTATTTAAAGTCTTCCTATAAAAGATTTGGCAAAAACAGATTTTTTAAAAAAAAATCAACTTGGTTTCCTTTCTCTGTCTAAAATAAGAGGCTTAAAACAATGTCACCACAGGTCCAAAAATAGTGTTTGGTTTGCACTTGGCTGAGCAGTGACTCACCTTCAGGCAGAAAGCTCCAGTTCTGCAGTTGCATTAAACTCATAGGCGTATGTTAAACTAGTCTACTAAATATCCCGTGTGGATGAAAAGGGTTGGCAAGCTCCTAAACAGCTAGATATATATATTTTTTCATTTAAAACCAAACAACATATAGTGCACTATTAGGTTCATCAGTTGCACACAGCCCCCTGCTCATCCTGAACGCCCGTCACCCAGTTTCCCCATCCCTGTCCTCCTCTCCCCTCCAGCAACCCTCAGTTTGTTTCTTAGAGCTAAGAGTCTCTCGTGGTTTGTCTCCCTCTTTGATTTCATCTTATTTGATTTTTACCCCCTTTGCCTTTGTTCACCTGTTTTGTTTCTTAAATTCCATATGAGTGAAATCATCTGATATTTGTCTTTTTCTGACTGACTTATTTCACTTAGGATAACACCCTCTAGTTCTAACCACGTCATTGCAAATGGTTAAAAGACCTCATTTTTGATGGCTGAGTAATATTCCACAGTATCAGACAGCACATCTTTCCCCATTCATAACAGCCAGATATTTCACTGTCCTTCCTTCCACGCCAGAGCTGGTTCCTATCAGTTTCATCAGCAAAGCACTGGACAAAATGCACTACATGCTCCAGAAAGTCACATTTCTAAGTAGTTTTTGGTCTGTTTCTAGGTTAAGTTTTAACACACCTGGCATCTTTACAAAACACATCACCTTCTCCCACCCTCCTCCCCCTTAAGAAGCTGCCTCCCTGAGTCATTTTGGGAGGCTGAAGGGGAAAGAGCTCACCAGCCTCGGTTCACTTACTACCTGTCAACTACCAATAGCTTTAACATTCTTTTATATACCAGTGGTAAATTCTTCTCTAATCCTGCTCACGCCCATGTTCTCTCACGATCATGTAACATGTGACAGAAGAAGGAACTGGTCATCTGAAAAGACACCAGGATGTTTTCCCATTCTTATTAAAGCCATCACTCACAGAATTTCTTTAATAAATCCTTCATTACAGTTCCCAGGTATTAGATTTCTATTCATTTAAATCTGTCATGTTGAAATAACAACATACAAATGGTAGTTCCTGAAATGCTCCATGTGGGTCTGGGACTTCTACACTCTGGAATTCTCCTCAGACTAAGAAAGGTCTCTTGGTGAAGCAGAACTTCAGCTGTGTGCCCCTGGGCTGGCTACCAGCCTCCCTGCGCCGCCTTGCTGAACTGAGCTAACCACCACCTTGCAAGATGCCAGGGAAGTTAAAGGAAGTGGCATTCATCAAACAGCCAGTGTGTGGCCGGGACAGAGCCCCAGTGACGGGGAGCTCCCTTCCCCCCTTGATTCCCCCTGTGCTGTAGTCTCAAGAACACGACCTCAGACCAAAACATACTTGACTTTGCAATGTCCACTTGGAGAACAAAGTAATAGTAGGAAGAAGTCTTCTGAGATAACACTGCTATTTTAGAATATAAGACTGACCTATTTAATACACAGAGCTAGCTGAGCCCAAACAATTTTAAAAGACACACACAGGATAAGGAAGTAGGGTGTGTCAGGAACTCAAGGACTTGAGCAGCATTCAATATGCTACTTCACTTAGGGGTGCCTGGATGGCTCAGTCAGTTAAGCTGCCTTTGGCTGAAGTCACAACCCCAGGATCCTGGGATCTAGCCCCACATCTGGCTCCCTGCTCAGTGGGGAATCTGCTTCTTTCTCCCGCTCGCTCTGTTGCCCCCCCAACACTCTTGCTTCTTCTCTCCCATTCTAAAATAAATAAAAATCTTTTAAAAAACATGCTACTTCATTTAACCCTTACTGAACAGCTTTCCTATTCTCGGCCTGACAGATGAGGAGTGCAAAGCTGGGGACTTAGGGGGCTGACGCAAACTCTCACAGCTTTAATAGTGGCCTGAAACCCAGCCGTCTGCCTCAGGGGACCGTGTTCTGGTCTGTTTTCTTCCTAGTCCTTCATGCCGCCAACAGTAAGCTGCCTCACCCCAGACCACAACAGAACATACTTTCTCTCTCGTGCACGAAAGTTCCGTTTCGGCCTCCGCCAGCAGCCGGTCGGCTTCCCTGAGCTCTGCGCGGCGCTTCAGAAGGGTCCTCTCGAGGCACTCAATTTCATCGACAATATCTTCATGGTGTTTGAGTGACTTCTCTGTTTCTAGTTCATTCACAAGACTTTCAACATTTCCATCAATGAAGTCTCTAAAAAATCATACGCCCACACATTAAGACACTTTAAATGCGGACGATATAGACCCTTGTAGCCTGATAAGAAGACGTATGATGATTTTCTAATTTCATATGAGAAGCAGTGGGAGAGACAGCTGCATTTGACTACGTTCAAGGCCTATGTTTACACTTTCATTCAACATGGTATGCTGTTGGGGGCGCCTGGGTGGCCCAGTCGGGTAAGTGTCAGACACCTGATTTTGGCTCTGGTTGTGATCTCAGGGTGGTGAGATCAAGCCCCGTGTCGGGCTTCGTCCTCAGTGTGGAGTCTCCATGAGAGTCTCACTCTCCCTCATCCTCCCTCATCCTCTGCCCCTCCCCCTGCTCTTGCATGCATTCACAATCTTTCTAAAAAGTATCTTTAAAAAAAAAAAACCCATGGTACACTGTTCACTGTTGATAGTAAGTACACAATATGTATGAAATATGATGTAGTTGTTTCATCTTTTTTGATTCGTCTTTATTTTGGTCAGCACTTCTCAAGACAATGTTGATATTTCTATTCTTCTGTGGTATAAAAATAAAACTATTATCATACTAGTCATCCATTCCCTTCAAACTGTCTGTCAAGTCATAGCTCATCAGCTGCCTCAAAGACGACCTAATTTTGTGATTTACTCTGTTCTGCTAGAGTAAAATTATAGTGACAGTATTTGACAAATCAGAAAGCAAGACACAGGACTCACTAACTCAAGGCTAATATGTCAAAATTATTTGCAAATGGAAACCGTGACAGAAAAACATGCAAATGAATTCATCAACATTAACAAATTCTTTCTCTTTAAATGAAGACACACAGATGATCTTTATAGTCTTCTTTGGACATTTTTGTGTTATCCAAATCCTTTAAAATGATCATTTAATATACTTTTAAAACTAGGAGAAAGGGTAGTTATCCCGCTGTCTTATTCCCTTCCTCAAAAAACCTCACAATAAAAACCCTCTCCCCTATCACATACCTACAAAAGTAACAGCATAATCATCTTTGAAAACTTCAGACATCTAGTCCCCATCTTTTCTTGGTGTGACCCCTGCTTTTCCCTGCCAGGTCTATTAGCTAGTCACATGTGAGCTCCTAGAAGGCAGAGATCACAGCTCACTCACCTCGGCGACCTCCACAGATCTCTCCCCAACGTTGGTGCCTGGGCCAGTCTGGCTTACACGACAAAAAACTGGGGAACAATCATAACTCACGGACTACTGCAGAAGATGGGCTTCTACCTATCTGATGCACTCAGCAGATACTGCATCTGTTAACGGGCCCTGTGCCAGATGCCAGGGCACAAGGAGGGAAGCCCAGCCATTACCCTCCTGGGCTCCTCACAGCATGGCATCAACAGTACTACGCCCAACGTCGCCAGCCCCAAACTGCGGGAGTCGGAGATGAGAAAGGCTTTGTGTGAGATGGAATCCCTGACCTTCACCTGGAAAGACAGGGTGGGGTTAGGTGCAGGTAGAGAAAGCATTTTAGGCAAGGACATATGGGAGGCAGGAGAAGATGTGGTATCTGGGGAACCCACAGAAAAGCAGACAGGGTGTGTGGGAGAGAAGGTAAGAGACAGACAGGGTTCAGATCTGGAGGGTGGGGTGCATTGTGTTGGGACTGCATCACATGGAAGAGTGGCATGCTCAGATCTAAGCTACGTCGAGGGTAGAATGGAGAGGCTCGACACAGAAGGCCAATGTGGAAGCTATTACAACAACCAAGGATGACATGATTAAAGGCCAAGGCAGCAGTGATTAAAGAAGGGGACTGGCTTGACAGCTCTTTGTGTATATTTGTAGGACCTGGACACCATCTGGTGGCTTGGGAAAGTGCAGAAAGAGGAGCTGAGGACACCGGGCATGTTTTTAGCCAGAGTAACTGGGGAGGGTGGATGGCCGTGCCATTCCCCAAGAGGGCCTACAGGAAGAGCTGATTGGGATTACTGGCCAAGAGAACTCAGACTTGCACTGCACCCCCTGGGAGTCGCCTCGAGGCTACTACTTTAATTGAAATTCAACTCTATTCCTCACTTCCATTAGCCACATTTCAAGGGCTCAACAGGCACATGTTGCTAGTGACCACTGTTCCAGACAGCATAGATCTGCAGCATTTCCACGATCACAGAAAGTTCTACTGGACAACACTGATTTAGGTTATCTTAATGAGCCAATATCACAGTTGGAATATACATAAAAATTGGAATCATAAAATAAATCATAAAAAATAAGATGGAATCATAAAAATAAAATGGCTAATAATTACTTTTGCTGTTGATGTTGCTGGATAGTTCTATGTAATTCTTCTACTTCATACTCTAAGTCTTTCTTCTCTTGCAAAAGACCATCAATATTACGGTGCAGTTCTTCCAGTTCTTTCTCCGAGTGCCGCTTAGATGCTCTCATGCACGGTTCCTGTTTCTCAGATTTTAAATGCTGCATTATGTCTTCTAATCTAGAAACTTCATTCTCCTGAACAAAGAAAAAAAAGCAGTACTGAGAACATCAGTTGATGTTTCTCTTCTTTCCTGCCAAAATCTGCAATTAACTGTGCTCAAGATGCTACCTACAACAGGAAAATGGTGGTAGCTTCTAGGACTTTAATGTGAGAAGAAACATTAAGTCAGGCCAATTTTCCACATACCACAGAAGAAACTGATGCAGAGAGCTTTTAACTTCCCCATCGGCCCAACTATGGTTGATACACATTCCCCAAGCACCTCTTACACATAATCTCTATCTCCAGAGGACAGCAAGTAGCAGAAGAGAGAGACACAGGTCTCTCCCTCCTCTGGGCCCGGGGAGGGGAGCTGTCTGGAAGGCTGCCCAGAGGGTGAGGTTTTTTGCCTGTGTTTTGAAGAATAAAGGACATGGGGAAGACCTAAGCTGAAGAAAGAACACGCAAATGCAAAGAGGTCTAGGAGGGCACGTGAGAAACTACAGGACATCTGGGTACTGCTCGCGGGTAACAGAACCAGCTTAAGAGGGGATCAATCACATGCCAAGCTGACTGCACTGCTGTAAACACATAAACACATGTGCACTGAGACTCTGCAGGCCTACGTGGGTGACTAATGTTTGAACCACGTGAGCACCTGCAGGCCCCCGGCAACCAGCCTGACTGACTGTTTGTTCTGGTCCTTGTCTTCCTCTCAATCTCCTGGGAGGAAAAGGAAAATCTAAAGAGCTCTAAGTTTCTTGAGTTTGAAGGAGGAGTTTGTAGTGCATTTTACTTCTTTAGAACCATAGAGTTAACAAAGCAAGCTAGGGATTAGCAAGTAATCTAGCCTTAGAATTACTAGTAATCTAGCCTAACAAAATGAAGTACACTAAAAATTTAGGCAGTTAGGTCAACTAGACTATCTACAAATGTTAAGAAATGTTATGCAGTCATAAAAATGCTGCTTAAAAACATTTGTAAAACCATGGGAAGGGAGAGCGCCTGGGTGGCTCGGTCCTTAAGCATCTGCCTTCGGTTCAGGTCATGATCCCAGGGTCCTGGGATGGAGCCCTACATCGGACTCCCTACTCAGCGGGAAGCCTGCTTTTCCCTCTCCCACTCCCCATGCTTGTGTTCCCTCTCTTGCTAGGTCTCTCTGTCAAATAAAATCTTTTAAAAACCATGGGGAAATGCCTGTAATGTTAAGTGGGAAAAACAAAAAGCTAAGAATTATGGAAAAAAAAAATCATGAATCTCACCACCCAGAGATAATCCCCACCACAACCTTGCTGCTCATACGTGTGAATACACAAGCACATACATGTGGATGCGTGTCTAGGTGCAAGGACATGTGTGTACAAGCACAGGCACTACTATGTGAATATATTTCCATGTACACATCAGTACTTGTCCTAGAAAATATAAAATAAGCTCTCCAAAAATGGTTAATTTCTGGACTGAAAGTATTTTTTGTTATAAGATGACTAAACAAAGCATTTGCAGACTGGCCTGGTATCCTAACTCTTGTCCACAAGAGTAGGTTAATAAGAGAATGCTTACTCCATTCTAAACACAAATCTTATGAACACATTTGGGACATAATCTGTTCATAAATAGGTCAAATCATTACATATATACCCTTATTCAGTCTCCTGTGGAAGCAGTGTGGACAGGGGATCCTGTGTCTTTCCACTTACCAAGTTATGGTGTTCCAGGACGTTGCAATGCAGCACCCCCATGGGGATGAGAGGTACAGAGAAGTGGGGAGGTGGAGGCCCATACACGATGGGAGCCCCAGCGGGAGGTGGGCCATAAACAACAGTGCCGGGGCTGAGAGGTTGGCTACTGCTGGGCAAGGGAGGAGGGGGCGCATATAGGGCCGTGCCCTGCGGTACAGGCGAACCGTCGGGAAACACAGTGTATATCATGTATCCATGAGGAGGTACAAATGGGTGGTCCTCTCGGTCCTCTAGCTCGCTCTCTTCCTGGCTATCTCCTCCGCTGTCTGCATCTTGAAAGAAATAAACGGAAGAGTGTTTTACCCCATGGCTTATTAGACAAACAAATTTAGCAGAGAATGGCAGCATTTAGGCCCAAATCCCCAAGATGCGAGAATGAAATTTTGCAAAAAAGGTCAAAGCGGTTTTGAAAAATTGATCAAAACAGGGATTCATATATTTTCAGTGGCTGATAATTGAGTTTTTTTTATGTCTATCTGTTAATTTCCTTTTTGGGGGGGGGGTTCTTCATTCATTCATCTATTCTGCAACCATTCGGGTGCCTGCTTCAGGCTACAGAAGAGACCAACAGAGATACAGAAAGGAGCAGTGAGACCCACAGCTCTCAGCACTCACCACGATCATGATGCACGGCCCTCTAAGCTGCTGGCTCTCCTGGTTAGCTCCTTGACAGGCAAGATCTACATTTATCACTGCTGACACACAGCCTAGCACACAGCAGGCACTCGATAAATAGCTCCTGAATAAACACATTCTCCGAAGGTGGCATTCCCCTTTTACACTCAACAGTCTCAGAGGAGCAGAACACTCTGCCTAGGATCACGCAGCTAGCCACTGCAAGAGCGAGGAATGACTCCCAAGTCTGACTCTTCCTCTCGGAGCTTCAGAAGATGGACCTGTAACCCTTCATTTTAGCCGAGCTAACCACCACCATGACACAAGAATGGCGGCACCTGCCATGGCCCAGGAGTGCAGGCGAGGCAGCATGGAGGAAGGCTCCATAGAGGAGTGTTGTTTGTGGGCCTGAATCTTGTTGAAGGTTGAGCAGGAATAGATTAGGAGAGGAAGGAAGGACATTCTTTATTTTTTCTTTTTTTAAGATTTTATTTATTTATTTGACAGAGATAACAAGCATGCAGAGAAGCAGGGAGAGAGAGGGGGGGAAGCAGGCTCCCTGCTTAGCAGAGAGCCCGATGTGGGGCTCGATCCCAGGACTCAAGAGAAAATGATCCGAGCCTAAGGCAGAGGCTTACCCTACTGAGCCACCCAGGCGCCCCAAGGAAGGACCTTCTACTAAACAAGTTTAAAACAGGGAGGTGAGCGGCACACGGCATGCTGTGGGGATCTTAGGCAGCTGGGATGGCTGATTTCGGGACTGTAATGGGAAGTGAGACAAGAGGTCACTGGCCAAGGCCAGCACAGAAGGTCATGCAGAATAAGCTAAGGAGTCTGGCTTGTGTCTTATGGATTTCAGGGAACCAATACAAGAGACACGCAACTTCCCTTCTGTGATTTAACTTACCTCTATTTGAAAACGATTTATGTAACCCACTCCTGATGGGAGAATACACCCAGTATCCCGAAACAGGTGGAGGCCCACTGTCCTCTTTTCCATCCTGCTGTCCATGACGTGCTTTTCCAACAGGAGTTGAGGCTGTACACTTTAGGCCGACACCAGAGTCCTTGGTGGCCTGGGAACTGTGGCTGGAAACCTAAAATAGATGATAGAAGAGCCCATTATATATCAGAAATGAAAAGGCTGAATTGGAGAAATGCCTAAGTCTAGAACGAAGTTGAGATGTGGCAAAGTTGAGAAAGAACTGGTTTCTTTTCATAGATTCTGATTCTCATTTTTCAGACAGAAGACAGACATGATTACCCAGGCAAGTCAGATAAATGGCCTGAGTGTGGCCTCTCTGCGCCAGTACTCATCTTTCCTGGGGCTTCTCCCCTTTTGCCTTGTTCTTGACGGCCCACCAACAAAGACCAAGGAAACCAGTGAATTTTCAAGGCCATCTGGGATATTAGTCTCCTGCTGTCTTGACAGCCCACCAACGAAGGCCAAGGAAACCAGTGAATTTTCAAGGCCATCTGGGATATTAATCTCCTGCTGTCCTGGGAGCCTGGCGTGGGCCAAGAGGCTCTACTCCACCACCCTCCCTCCTTTCCAGTCATAAACAGGTCTCTGCTTCCCAAACCCTCGGCCAGCTCAGCCTTACCACGTTACATCTAACCTACACAGATTCCACCTCCAACCATGGTTGTCAAGGCTGTCTGGATTCTGGTTAAGTCAACACAGCCCTGGGATCCTAGCATGTCAGCCCCTTCCCCCTGACTGTTGCCTGCCAGCTGATCCTAGCAGGGTGTCACCCAGCCCCTCTGCTCTGGATGTGGGCCACTTACTGTCCTCTCCTCACTTTCAAGCCCCAAACCTTGGCTTTTTGTCTCCTGAACATCCCTCAGTGCCATCTCTTCTCCAGCTCCACTGCTCTAGCTCTGGCTTCTGTCCCTCACGGAATGAGTTCACATAGCGCCCCTGCACCGCCCTGCCCTGCCCCAAGTTCACCCACCGCAATTCGGGCTCCCACACTCAGCCCAATTACTCCTCCTAAACTACGCCTCTGATCACAGTACACACAGCCTCAGTCCCCAAGGTCTCCATAAGTCAGTGCAAGAGATTTTGAGGCCCTTTTCAAAAGCATGAGCCCAATCTACTTTTCCAGACTCACCTTTCACTGTTCCCATCCAACCGTCCAGCCCCACAAGGCTACTCACCACAGCTAAACCAACTCCCCCCTCCATACCTTCCTCCCTCCTAAAAGGCCACCCCTTGAGGGTTAAGTGCCGACATCGTGACTGTGTGTGATGCCTTCTTTCCTAAACTTCCCCACTGAGGGATCCCTAACACTTCTCTATACCAGAGCACACAGGTCAAGTCTGTTGTCACGTGCATGCCACTATGGTAATCACACAGGTGTACCTGTCTCCCCACCAGTGCATGAACTCTTGGAGAGAAAGGGCTAGACCATTCCTCACGGCACACCCTCCCCACCCCACACAGCGCCTGACTTAGATTTCAGTGAACACAGAATGAAACGTCAGCTAAAATCAAATGAAATCCAGGCACCCAGTTTTCTATCAGATTCTGCACAATTTTATACCCATTTCCAACAGGGCGTCCGGGCTCATCACCTTATCCCCTTGCAGTATCTTCTATCAGGCACCCACAACATGCTACCTGAGCAGGAATGGGCAATGGCAATACTCTTGAGAAGGCCCTATTTTCACCTCAAATATTAAGGACCCTTAAGAACCTCAATGCATTAGCTTAGACATATTATTCTTGACACCTTCTTCACAAATTGGGAGAAGAGAGCATTGTCACATTTCCTTCAAGAAAATTCAGTATACACTCCCAGCATCACAGACGTCCTACTTTTGATGATGATGGTGGTGGCATAAAGTACCAGTAGCCTCGTCTTTTGAAAGGATCTGTCATGCTGCTGATGTAATCATTCTGATGAGAAACCTCACGTCGAAGTTCGGCAATTTCTTCCAAAACATTTTCAAAGCTTCCTTTGTTATCTGCGAAGGAATGCCAGTCTGTGAAATTGGGCATGAAGTCATCTATTTCACGTACACGAGTGATGCCATGGCAGCCAATGACTTTGATCAGCTCCTCAAAGCTGACTTTTCAGCCTGTCCCATGGTAGTTTAAGTATTTGCTAACACTTAAAGAGGACAAATAAACCCCTCTGTTGTTCATTTATAAACTGAACCAGAGAAAGAAAACAGATCTGTAAACATTGTTTCTTTTGAAAATTCAAAAAATCTCTTGTCTCATTGTAATCAAGTTTCTTAAAACTCCACTTACATAAAGTGTGTTTTAAATTCTTTGCTTTTATTCATTAAGCTAATTA
Source organism: Mustela nigripes (assembly GCF_022355385.1). Lineage (NCBI taxonomy): Eukaryota > Metazoa > Chordata > Mammalia > Carnivora > Mustelidae > Mustela > Mustela nigripes. The sequence goes on from NC_081565.1 coordinate 13,265,361, forward strand.
TCACAGCTTGTAAAGCAAGCATGGACTTGATCTATCCCAGTTAAAATAACTTTGCTATGGTGAAAAACAAACAGGATGATCTTTTTTTTTTTTTAACGTGATTTGACTTGATTTTAGAACAACTACCCAAATCAAAGCCTGATACTTTACCAGCCCCGGTGAGGTCCAACAAATTCCGCAGCCTTGCTATCTCTGTCCTTTGTTTCTCCATTGTCTCATTGAGCTTCTCCATCTCCGCCACCTGTGAGCGCGCTCCTCCAGTGCCGACATCTATTTTCTCCATCTGATTTTGATACTGTTAAAATATCACATACACAAAGTTGTCCACAAATACTCTATCCCAGATGCATTTATCCTTGCAACTCGATTTAATACTTCTAGAACTTTTACCCATGCTTTCCTCATGAGGATGCCACGTCACTCCATGTATTGAAATCGCACTCTGCCTGGCACACTTCCAAATTCTCTGAGCGGTCACCTCCGCTACTTTTGTCTTTTAGGAACCGACACAGGCCCATACAGAGGAGATCTCAGAGACTTGGCACTGACCTGCTCCTCTTTATCTCTGAGAAGGTTCTGCAGGAGTTCAATCTCTGCTTCCGCTCGGGTCAGATCCCTGGCCGCTTGCGCTGCCTTTCTGCTGAACCTTTCGGTCTCCTGCAGCTCCTACTGGGACAGAGGTAGGGGAAAGGCAGCACTGCTGTCATTCGCTGTCTTCTTCAAGTCTCCCCTCCTCTCAGATCGACTTCTTTGTTCTCGCCCAATTGCCAGGCTGGCAACCCCATGAGTGTGTGGCACTGGGTCCCACCCTGTCCTGCGCTGTTCCCATCACTTGGCAGCCTGCTCCACCCCTCCACGGGGCCAGGTGGCCGGGGGGGGCTGCATCAGAAAGAGCCAGAGCTAACTTCTTCTTCACTAATCTCCAGTCTTCCATGACTGGGGTCTCTCTGGACTCCCATTATTAACTTGTCTCTCCTATGAACTATCATCTTCATCTCAGGAGCATCTGTACCCTTCAAACTGCTGGAGACAGCATTTCAGTCAGAAGGCAGAATAGCCCGAGAGGTCACTATTATCTGAGTGCACAAGATGAAAAGTCTGGGGTTCAGAAGGATGACAAGGCCAGCCTTTGAAACCTTGGTTCAGGTGTGTACGCACACCCATCTCCTGAGGCAGAGCTCTACACTCTGAGGTGGGGAGAGTATGCTTCATTTGATGGTTCCTGTCAGGGCTCAGGAAAGGGCAGGACCCAAGGCAGGGCTGTGATGAAATACAATCCATAGGTCTGACGGGAGAGAGACAACTTTCCAGTGGTTTCTAAGATAACCAAAGTCTATAACAAAAGAGCAATAATACAAGTGGCTAGGTTTTGGGGCAGCAGTGCCTGTGGAAGCTTGTTTTAGACACGTGGACTCACCTCTGCTCGTTCCTGGTTAATTTTCATCACAGTTCCATGAAGGGACTTGAGCTGGTCTTTGGCAACGGTGAGCTCAGCCGTGGCTAGCTTATCCGAGGCGGCCACGGCTTTCTTTAGTTTCTTCAATTCTCTGTCTAAACCAAGAAACCGTTCCTGAGACTTGGCATCTTCAAGTTTCTTCTAAAATAAAAGAAACATTAAACTCATGAACTCATTAGACTCATGAACAGTGAGTCATTCGGCAGCAGTGAATGAAGACACAAGTTCCATGAGGGCAGGGATTCTGGTCACTACTACCCAGCCCACACCTAGAATGATAATATCTGGCACGAAGGAGGTACTCCATAAATAGTCATTGACTGAATGAATAAATAAAATCAACTAAAAATTGTGTGGTAAACTTAGAATGAAATCAGTCTTCTTAGTCAAGAACCATAAGCGATCAATCACAGATTCATTTACTCATTGGAAAACCATTTCCCGGTACCATCACCAAGTGATGGACCAGACCCTTGTGACTGCTGAGTCAGGCCCTGGGAGATGGCGGTAAGTAAAGCAGACTGGGCTACTGCCCTCAAGGAGCTTATGAGAGACAGATAATAAACAAACGCTCAGACAAATATATAACAAAATGGTGGCTACTAACTATCAAGGGACAGAGCAGGGTACTTTTTGAGAGAACAGCAAGAAAGACGGAGATGGTGGGGAGGGGGCAGTCAGAGAGAAGGGTGGGGAAACGTGGTCCAGGAGAGGAAATGGCATGTGGGAAGGCTAGGAGAACTTGGCATTTTTGAGGAACTGAAAGAAGGAGCCTGGTGAAAACAGGAGGGAACAGATAGAGGTAAATCATGTCAGGCCTCATAGGCTTAAGAATTTAGGTATTTTTCATAAAAACTACAGAAGTTCCTGAGAGGAGGGAAATGGCTGGGTAGGGGACAGGGGACTAACAAGAGTCAATGCCTGTTTCTGAAAGAGCACGGTGGTGGCTCTGTGGAGCAGGCTCATTGGTGGGAGCGGGAGCTCGGTCAGGTGGCCGTACCAGTTGTTCAGAAGAGAGATGATGGCTAGACTGGGGTGGTGGTGGCATCGGAGAAGGAAAAAAGGAACTATATTCCAGATATATTTTGGGGGCAGATACAATAGGACTCGGGAACTGAAAGGTTCTTGGTCAAGTATGAAGCAAGTCACTCGCTGGGGCTAGGAGAAGGGAGTGACAAGGTATGAAACGGTGGAGCACAGGAGAGTGAACTGACCAGAGAGAAGGGTAATGCTGCCCATTTGAGGTTGATGACCAAGAGATTATAATGATACCGTATGCCTGGGTGGGTGACATTTTTCTGCAGAAATGCTCAGCATGGGTATCAGCGCAAAGAAAGCATATAGCTGCAGTTCTGTCAGGCAAATGAGACAGGAAAAAAGGACAATGGATTTGAGGATATTTGCAAAATTGGCTATAGTGGGGGGCCACGGAATTTAGGTCGGGCGATGATGAGGAAGGTGGACAGGAAAGCCTAATAGACAGAAAAGGTGGGGCTCATGCCCTGGAGTTGTCCATGACGTTGAAAAATTGTCAGTGTGGGGTCAGTGGATAGACTTACGAGCAGCATGGGATTTCAGAGGTGGCGGGCGCAGTTTCTGAACTGGCCAAGGGGGAGGATGTGACGATGGGAGAAGACGGTTGAGGTGGGATGGAGAAGCAAAAAGAGGCCAGCGTGTCAGAAAGGAAGCTGAAGAGTTAAAAAGTAATTTCCCATGGATGTGTCCAGTTGGGCAAGGGGTTTTAGAAGAGGCAAACTCAAGCCATCAGCACTCATGCTCTAAGGTCACTCCTCACATGCCAGCTCGCTCCTTTTCATCAACCACATCACCTGTTTCAGGCCCTTGATTTGACCACATGCATCCCGGTCTCCCCTGGGTCCAGTCGGCCTCTGGGCCAGCAACCTCTGGACCAGGCCCTGCACAGAAGGCCTGCTCGTGGGGGGCAAGACCGAGGCGTGGGGACAGAGGTGTAACGTTTTCCGAGTCTTCCTACCTTTTTCTCTAACTCCCGGAGTTGGGCCAGAATTCTCTCCTTCTCTTCATCAGCTTCCTGAAGTTGGAGATCTGTAAGGCCTTGGATTTCCTCCATACTTTTTAGATTTTCTTGCAAATAGTGAATTTCATTCTCCAACTGCTGGATTCTTGCTTCGTGCTGCCTCTTATCAAAACTAATCTGTGAGGAAATCAAGTTTCAAAGAGGATTTTTAAGCAAAATAAAATCTTTTTAGAGAATCACATTTCATTTTACTAAAAGAGGGTAATGAAATGTTGTACTAATGAGTTACAGGGCATGGTTTTATCTTGAATGTTCTCTAGAATCCACTTTAATGGATGTATCATTGTTAAAAGAATGACAGCCAAAAAATCAGATTCTGGCACGATACCACACCCCAGCAATGTAGTGTTGTTTGCCTGCATGCTCAGAAATATTTCTTTCTCACCTGCTTCCAAAACAAGGAAAACACAGCCACAAAGAAGCCTGACTGATATCAGTAACCACATTCACAGCTGACTTTCAGTCACAGGCAGTTTGACTGGTTAAGAGTGAAAATAACATGTATTTACTTGAGAAGGAAGCATTGCAATTTGTTGAAAAACAGGAATATTGGCCAAACACTTCCCTCCAGCTGCCTCTCACCCGCTCCTTACCCGTGCTTCCAGGGCCCTCTCGCAGGCGTGCCTGAACTCTTCTTGCCCGCTCGCCAGCTTCTCTTGCTGCAGGGCCATTTCTTCCTGGAGTTTTCTCTCCCTTACTTGTGCTTCCTGTCTTTCCCACTGGGAGCGTGCAAGGATTTCACTGAATTGTTTTTGCAAATCAGCAAGACTTTTCCCTAAGACATCTGAGGAAGTATGGATTCTGGTAAGGGGAAAGAAAAGATGGTGTGAATTTTATGACTGGTGTCAGATGCCGGGTGCAAACATGCTGGTAACAGTGCAGGAGGAGAGAGAGCTGTCTGGAAGCCTGGAACAGGATCATCAGTCACAGCAACTCAGTGCCTCATAAGTGTAAATCATTGTTTTAGCTGAGGACTGCTGTCACTCTGAAATCACAGGCTCCTAGGGGGCCACCAATGTTTGCTCAAAGAATAAATGTCTGTTTCATGTATTTAAATGAGTCTTGCTTTTGATATTTATTTTCTACTTAAAATACATAATGTGGCTCTACTTCCTGACCATATGCAATGAACTTCCAAAAAAGAGTTACTCTTAAAACTTCCTGCTTTTTAAATTAAATAATACCAAAAAGTATGAAAGATTTAAAATGTAGAAAAAAGATCAGTTATAGGCAGTTTGAACGAAGCAATCTTGTGTCTCAATCACGGACACAGGACACAGGAACGCTTACAAAAGAATTCGGCCATTAACAGAACTTGGGAAGGTGAGTCTCTATGCACCTCTTGTTCCTCACTCAGCAACCTCAACACCTGGAGGTCCTGATTTTTCATTACCTCGTTTCCCCAGCTCCTGACTTCAGTTTTTTCCTTAGCTCATCTACGCGAGCGGCCACTTCTTCTGGACGAATCAAACCATCAACCACATGGTTCAGGTGACTCTGGAAATCTTTAAGTTGCTGTTTTAATAGGTCATTGTCATCCTAGGGTCAGTGGTGAAACGGGGAGGTAAAAGTTACCAAAACAAAATTTAAAATACACACATATATCCATACACAGTCTATAGTACTTGTCATATGATAGTTCTATTCAGTTCTTTAAAAAATGCTTTCTATTTGGGCTGACAATATCCAAATCTACCCACCAATGTAGTCACAAAAGACAGAACCAGGCATTACAATGTTTCCTGATGTGATACAAAAATAACTACCTATAAACACTACCTATGAATGTCTTCTTGCTGAGAAGTAATTAACTTGAATGTAAATAAACCTCCATATGTAACATAAGGACATATGAATCAATACCAGAAAAGACACAACCGGTAAGATCTAGAATATAGGAAACTATAAGGACAAAGACCTGGTTTTCTTTAAAATATTACAAAGGGGGAAAGAAGGAAGAAACCTATAGACTAGAACAGACTGAACAATCAAGTCAACCAAATGCAACGTGTGCACTTCATTTGGATCTTGATTCTGCACAACACTTGTAAAAACTGAGAGAGAGAAGGGTCATGGGACTGGGTCCCGCGCTGGGCTCCACACTGAGTGGAGTGTCCCCCATCATCACACTCAGGCTCTCTCTCTCTCTGGAATGAAACAAAACCAAAGTGTGTGGGACACCTGGGTGGCTCAGTTGGTTGGGCGGCTGCCTTCGGCTCAGGTCATGATCCCAGTGTCCTGGGATCGAGTCCCACATTGGGTTCCTTGCTCGGCAGGGAGCCTGCTTCTCCCTCTGCTTCTGCCTGCCATTCTGTCTGCCTGTGCTCTCTCTCTCTCTCTCTCTCTCTCTGACAAATAAATAAATAAAATCTTAAAAAACCAAACTGTGTGAGATAATCTGAAAATCTGCATAGGATAAGGCATTTGATATTAGGGAATTACTATAATTTCAAGATATAACGTGGTATCAGTTCATGCTTTCTTAAAAAGCCTCTGTATAGTATTTACAGATAAAATAAGATTTTCAAATTTCATTTATTATGAGAGAGAGAGAGAGCATGAGTTGGGGTAGGAGCAGAGGGAGAGGGAGAAGCAGACTCCCCACTGGGCAGGGAGACCAATACAATGCAGAGCTCAATTCCAGGACCCCAGGATTATGACCTGAGCCACTCAGGCTCCCCAAGATTTTCAGAGATTTATTTCACAATAATTCAGTGTGTGAACAGGTGTGAGGCAAGTGTTATGGCCAGCATTACAGAGGAGATAGGGCTGTCCGTGCACTGATAACTGTTGAAGATAGGTAATACGTGCATGAGGATACATTTTCGTATTCTACTTTTGTAGGTCTTTGAAATGCCTGTAATTCAAAGTTTAAAAAAAAAAAAACCACTTTGCCATGAGACTCTGTCTGCCAAGCAACTAAAAATGAAACATCTAATACTGAAACTTCTCTAATAGCTTATAATTCTCTGTGGGAATATTTGTTACATGCCAGCATATTTTTATTATTAACAAACACAAATATCCCAAGAATTAAATTCACACAACACCTCTTTCAAGTAAAAAGAAATGGTTAAAAATCACCTAAAATTGTAAAGTAAAATAGTTCTGCACCCTAAGGTGCTGACTGTATTCTCCAGAATACCTACACTCTATCTGAGTGATTAATTTACTTCAAACTAGTGAATTTCTCTTAACTATGGTGGAGAATTCAGAATTGCAATGAGCAGGTTAACTACCTCTCCCATGAGGAGCCTGTTATCTGTAAACTGTCCTGCCCACTGTCCTGAGGGGCCCAGATTTGTACCGCTGTCTAATCTTGGCCACAGGTGATCTGACCCAAGGCCAGACAATCTGCTGACTAGTCAGAAAACAAGTTCTCACGCTCTCCAAAAATTGGACCTAGATCCAGGATCCAGGACATCAAGTCCATGAGAGCAGGCCTTGTAAAGATAAGTCAGCTCAGGGCTGGAGTCCACCGGGCACATTCAATGCCCACAGAGATAAAGCAGAGAAATGAGAGAGCCACGTAGCTCCTGAAAGACAGAGCAGCTCTGTCTCCTTTCTGGAGCTCGTGTCAGTACGTTTTGGTTCATTGCAGCTAAATGATTTTCTGACAAAGATAAATGCAGAGTGAGTTTAACCTGAACTCTGTATCAGGAGGTTAGCCGGCTAAGGACCTAGTTCCAAATAAGGTAATCTCACAGCATGGGCTAAGTGTTCTGGAAAGCTGATTTCAGTTCCTAACTTGGAGGAGAAGTCTCCAGAAGACATTTTAGTCCCTTCCTTAAGAGATGTATACTAAAGTATTTATGGGTGGGTATGATGTATGAGATTTTCTTTTGAGGTATTCCAGCAGAAAAAAAACAAGTGGACTGACTGAACCAAGAATGGCAGCATGATGACTGGTCAAGCAGAGAAAACAAAAGGACATAAGACTATTCTGTTTTTGTGATGATTTGAAAATTTCCATAGTGTTCTACTGAACACCTGACACACAAGTCAAATAAGAATGGAAAATCTACACACACTTTATGATATTCACTTCAAATATTCAGCTGATAGCATTAAAAATTAAATTCTAGGTTATTACATTTCCTTAAACTTTGAAAAAAAAATATTCGAGGTATTGAAAGGAGAGAATTTGGATGAGCTTATTAGTCTTTATTTATCACAAACCAGCCCTGCATGGAAACCTTCCCTAAAACCATAGCCACTCTGCCCCTTTATTTCTGATGAAGTATGACACATGCCACCGCAGTCAGCCAAGTGGCCCTTGGCCTCACAGACCGAGACCTGAGTGCTGATCCAGGTACTTGTTTGCCCAGACATCTGTGCCCTCTGAGAGTTTAATTATCTGGAAAATCCTGTCCACCTGCTTCTCTGGCAGTTTGTTAGGCAGATTACTGTGACACTGTCAGTAAAAATACTCGGCCAAAGCAAACTCCCATAGATGTAAAGTGACTGCATTTTATTTTAGAAAGACTCATTTCATTTTAGAGAGAAAGAGAAAGAGAAAGAGAAAGGCACAGCATGCACGTGCCTGGGCACACACAAGCAGGGGAGGGGGAAGCAGACTTCCCACTAAGCGGGGAGCCTGACAGGACCCAGGGCTTGATCCCATACCCCCAGGGCTCAATCCCATGACCCTGGGATCATGACCTGAGCCGAAACCAAGAGCTGGACGCTCAACCAACTTAGCCCCTCAGGCGTCCCATGACTGCCTTTTTAATAGCATCCTTTCTGAGGAGAGGATTATGAAAACTGTTTACAGTTAAGAAGTTCTGCAACCCACTTTAGTTAAATTCCTGGATAATTACAAAGCTATTTCAGCAGAAGAAGAATGCATCAATCTGATCCTTTGAGCTCAGCCTGGTGACAAATCTGCTTCTCAGAGAAATGTCAGGTAATGCTTTCTCCTGTGAGTTTGCACAGTCCTCACTGTGTACACCCGACTGGCTCCATCTCTTCACACCCCCAAAACAAGCCGAAGGACATGTGTGTCAATAATCTTACAGCGATGGGCTCACAAGGGACACAGTACCGTCTCACCCAGAATCTTTCTTTTCTAATAATTCAAGTTGCTCACTATAGGTTGGAGCAGGTTAAGTGTCTGAGGGTGTCCTACGTAAGAATATATCCTGAACAGACATGTCTCTACCTGCAGCTGTTTGAGTTGTGTGCGGAGCTCACTATTTTCTTGGTCCTTTCCTTCTGAGAGCTGGGCTTTTCTGACTGCATTCTTGAGGGCTTGCTTTTCCTTCTCAAGTTCCTCTCGAAGGGCCGATTGTTCTAACTATCGCCATGGGAAGCAACAATATGAAAACAAACATAAACACAAAACATAACATTTTAATCTATAAAGGCATAAATATATTTATATACACACACAATCCCTTGATAGCTATGGTTTTATAATAATGCGGTTTTATGTTTATATGTTCAAATTTCAAAGCCCAGGTTAAATCTTTTCCACATGCCTTCCTCAGCCATTAATAAGAAAGAGTAGACATCAGAATCGGCTCAGCTCAGATATACCAAATAGAATCTCAGGGGTGGGCCCAAGTACCTACTGTATTTAGAAGTTCTGTGAGTGATTCAATAGTTACTGCTCTTCCTTCCCTTAGAACATTATTTCTCAAACTGTGGTCCTCACATACCTGTATCAAAATCACCTGGTGTGCTTGTTAGTCATGCAGATGCCCAGATGACATCTCAGTCTCAATGGACCAGAAGCTTGGGGGGAGGGAGCAGGGATCTGCATTTAATAAGCTTCCCCCTCCAAAAAACAATAGTAAGTTTCCCAAGTGATTTCATACAGCTAAAGTAAACCAATCAGAGATCTGCAGATCAGAGAGATATCTGTTATGCTCCGTAACTCTCAATATATGTCTTGAAGACCAGGTCTGGTAGTGTTCCTACCAAGAAGGGGAATATCCCTCTTAATACCAAGTAAATCTGTAAAAAGGCTAGGCTATTATAATATTTTTGTCATGACTTATGAGAAAAAAAAGGACAATGGAAATACAAAGGACACCAGAAGTCAAGCTAATAAAGGCTGGCTTGAAAACTTAAGAGAATTTAAAAAAAAAAGAAAATAATTTATTTGACATGAGATGCCATCTAGAAAATTTATTATTATTTAGAAATCTGTATTTCCTGTTACTTCATTTCCCCCCAACTTCCCTTTTTTTTTTTTTTTTTTTTGGTACTCTGATCTTGTCAACTCTAGTTTTATAAAACTTGATACTCTTGAGAAATATAATCCTGACAATTGTCAGATGGTCATTTGATATCTCATAAGGGATACAAATTAACATAATTACTATAATAAGCATGACCTATTTTTATTTCCTTTCTAATCACATGAATGCTATTTTACATACATTCCTGGGATTCAAACGATCTTATTTTATTTCACTTTCATCCAATAAGTGCACGTTGACCCCTTTTTGTGCCAGGCCCTGAGAGAACAGAAACAGGCATACACAGTCTGGGTAGTCACTGTGCCCTGAGCCTAGTGGGAGAGATGGGCAATCTAAGCTTATCTTAAATTTTTAGATTTAAAAATCTAAAATGCTTTGAGCACAGGCTACAAGAATACTAAAGTAAGATCCTGAACCCAGATTTCCAGCAGGCACTAGAGGTGGGTCACAGTGGGCTTCCTGGAGAAAGATGCAGACTGTGTGAACAAGAGCTAAACAAAATTAACATTATTAATTTGATAAAGAATATGCCATAACTGGCTTCCATCTGCCTCTCTCTCTCTCTCTTCCCTACCCTTCTTGCTACTGGCATCCAAGAGGCACACTTTCCACACTTCAGATGCGCTATGCCCCTTCTTTCGTCAACCTAGAACACCCATTCCTTACCCCTACCATTTTCACGCCCCCTCCCTCTGCGCAGCGAAGTCCAACTCATCTGAAGTCCAACTCATCCTTTGAGTCTCGGCTGTGAGAGCTTCTGCTAAGGCAGTCTTCCCTAACCACCCCTCCCCTGTGACAGAATGCGATCCCATTCTTTCTCCCACAGCTGTTTCACTACTGGACTGTCAGCTCCCCAAGGACAGTGACCACATCTGTGCTGTTCACTGCAGCATCCACAGGACCTGCCGTCACTGGCCAGTCAGTAAGTGGTCACTGAATGAATAATTATTCCTGATTTGCCGGTACAATTTAAACAAGTGGATACTTCATCCAACCAAAACAGAAAGTAGCAAAATGAAATATAACACTAACTTAAAAGAGGTCTCTCTTTTAAGAGGTCTCTCTTTTAAAAGAGGTCTCTCTTTTAAGAGGTCTCTCTAGAATTTATTGAATACCAACTGCTAGAGGTGCTTTCGAGCCCAATATTTCCCTTATCCTCACAAGGATCCATTTTATAGACAAGGAGGCATTTTTCAGAGGCTCAAGAGCTGGGAAGGGATTTGCATGCTCACGCAGGGACACACGGGTACACAGGGGTACTGTCTGAACTCAGAACATCTGACTCCAAAAATGTACTCTTCCCATCATTCCGCACACATTATGTTAAAAAATGTTTCCTCTTACATTAAAGAAAGGCTGATACGTTAACTGCATTCTAGATAGCTTTATGCCCCTACTTACCTGGCTGAACCTTTTAAGTTCTTCCAACTCCTCCTTGAGCCGGCTGGCTTCAGCATCCCGTATTTTCAGCTGAGCCTCTAGTTCAGCCTCATAGGCACTGAGATCTCCCTGGGCCTGCTGCAGGGTCACATTCACCTCATGCTGCTCCTGGAGGGCACTTTCTAGTTCTGCGAGCTCCTGTAAGGATTCAGTACATTTATGGAACCCTCCCTGTGCTGCATAAGCACCTGCAAGTCATTATAAGTAACTGGAACACCGTGAAACAAATTGGCCAGCCAATGCTGGCCTGGCCCACATAGTTTTCATTAGCAATACAATGAAACTGCAGGCTGTGCATATCCAGGTTGGAAAACAAAATCCTGACTAAATGTAATCAGAAAAAGCAGTAGGCCACCAACATGTTTTCCAAAGTAATCAGCTGTGTGACACTTTCAATGTGACTGAATACATTGGGATAAAATGTAAGGCCTATTTTCCATCAGACCCTGGAACAAAAGTTTTCACTTTTACTCTTTCATCGTATCTTCACAGCAACTGTGTAAGGCACAGTCGTATCTCCATTTTACAGAAGAGGAACTAGAGAATAAATATCTAAGTAAATTGCACACGGCAGTGTAGCTAAGAAAAGATAGGCTATGAACCCAGATGTCTGACTGCAAAAAACCACACCCTTTCAATTAAACCACAGCATGTTCATTTATTAGAAGAACAAAATGGGATTAGCACTCTCTAATCTAATTAAGGATGATAGAGTAACTTGAATGAGTGCTGACAAGAATATAAGTACATATTGATTAGTGTACTGTAGTTCTAATTCATTTTAGTCTATCTGTTTTGTTTTTTTTTTAATTATCTCAGCTTTTATCTATTTATTTGGGATCTTGAAGAACTAGATCAAACTATCCTAACTTAAAGAGGAGGATCTTGTGATGGGAACTTCTATAGGATTTCTCAGGGGTGGTCCAAAAACCATTTGGCTTCTCAATTATTTGGGTTGCTTGTACAAAATGCAAATTCTACTTATAACCAACAAAAGTCCAGAGTATATAAAGAATTCCTGCAAGTCATTAAGAAAAAGACAATCCAATAGAAAAATGGGCACAAAGTATGAAAGGGAATTCACTGAAGAGGAAGTCTGAATAGCAAATAAACAAAGGGAAGGTGCCCAATCTTTCAGAAATCAAAGGAAAATCCAGTTATAACAAGATATGAGTTTACATGGAGCACAGAGGAACAAGTTAAACCATAGAAAACAACAGACCAATTCAGCATGTGGGACACTCTACAGGACCACTAGCCTGGCTTCTACACACACATCTGCATGCACAGCTACCAAAGACATTCTTGGCACAACTGGGAAAACTTGAATACAGTTCAGATATTAGATGACATTAGGGAATTATTATTTTTTCTATGTATAAAAATGGCACTTTAGTGATGTAGGAAAATGTCCTAATTTTTGAGAGATGATGTCTTGATATTTGCAATTTTCAAATAACTCAAGGGCAAAAAAAAAAAAAAAACCCAGCAAAATATTTTTTGAATCTAGAAGAACACACAGATATTCACTGAACTATTCTTTTAAATTCTTATAAATTTAAATTCTTACAAATTCTTTTAAATTCCTTAAAAATTCTTATAAATGTAAAATTTTCATCAAAAAGATACCATTTCAAACTCAGCAGACTAGCAAACACTAAGACTGACAAAAAGTTAAATTTCCTGAATGTGATAATTATTCTGTGTTAGATACTCTATGTTAGAAAATGTCCCTGTTCCTAGGAAACACATGATGAAATATTTTGAAGCTAAGGAGGGTGATATCCACAACTAATTCTCAAATGGTGAGAAAAATTTGTATATAAAAACATGTAAAAATTATATATGAAAGAGAAAATAAGTGTAGCAAAAATATTAATTGATGACTCTGAATGCATGGTACAGTGTTATCTTTCTTATTCTTCTAATTCTCCTAAAATTTAAAGTTATTTCAAAATAAAAGCTTAACAAATAAAAGTCAGATAACACTAAGGCGTTGGCAAGGATGTGATATAGTGGTAGCGCTGGCATTGCTGGAGTAGAAACTGACTGAATCCCTATGAATGGATTATTTGACAACGTCTAGTGAAATTGAGGAGGGCACATACCCTCTGACTTATGCTCCAATCTTGAACATAGTCCCCTACGCTCAAGATGTGTGCAAGGATGTTACATTCAACATTATAATAGCAAAGACCAGAAACCACCTAAATATTCTCCAAGAGGAGAATGAATAAGCAATAAATTTGTGGTAGTACCTATAATGGAATGCTATATACACAAATAAAAATACACACAAACTAGAGCTACATGCATCAATGTGTATAATTCCCCAAAACATAAACAGGAAGGAAGGAAAAAAGTGGCCAAAGAATATCATATAAATATATATTATATATATATATAAAGAATATCTTTTATATAAATCTTAAAATTATGCAAAACAATGCCACATATTGCTTATGGATGGCTACATATATAATAAGAGATGCAGGGAAATAAGTATATTCAAGATTTTGTTACCTCTGTATGGAGGTATGCAGAAGGTTTCATATCTGCAATGTTTTATTTCTTAAGCTGAGTTTAGAGTACATGGTGTTAAATATAATTTTTGACACTTTTATCTGCCTGAGAATTTTTGTAGTATTAAATATATGAATTCAAACTTCCAGAGCAAGTCCTACTAGGGATGAAATCTGGGAATCTGGGTTCTCATGCATGATAACAGTGTGTTACACAACTGAAACAGATCATGTGAGATCTCTAAATGAGTGGCAATAAACCAGGTACGGAAGGATAGAGTTTAGAACACTGTGTCTTGTTTTGTAAAATAAAGTTAAAATTATGAATAACAATAAGAATCAGAAAATTATGTTGTGCTTAATATGAACATTTGATATAGCAACTGTAATAGCTATAATTTCCTATTTGTTATAGTTCTTTGATAACAACACGTTTCAGGGGGAGCGACTCAGCTGGAATAATCTTCTCTTTCTTAGTAAAGGAAAATAATGATTCCAAGTGTGTCACTAAAGGGATAAACCCCATTAAATAGTCATTAATACTTTTTGTCACTTCAAATTACACAGTTGCTAACTTCCAATCACCTACTTCTAAGGCTGAGGAAACAGGCAAGAAGAAACAAATCATACCTTCCTCATATTTTCTGCATCTATGGCCACTATTTCCAGTTGGTCCCTCTCCTGCTCGACCTCACTCAGTCTCTGCAGCAATGTCTCCTTCTCATCCTGTAGCTTTCTGCACTTGTTCTGGGCCTGAGCGGCCTGGCCTTTGACAGTCTCCAGGTATTCTTGCAACCCACTGATGACACTTTCTAAATCCTTCTTCAGGGCTTCGTTTGCTGCTATTTGTCCTACACAAAATGGAAAAAAGCAAGGTGATAATGTACATAAGAAAATCCTTTCAAGATACAGAATTACTGCACTTCGTCTCCTTAGTTGTTACTGGCTAAGAAAGAAATTCTAAGCTTTCAATGATTTTGCACCATCTTGTTTTTCTTTTTCTTTCTTTCTTTTTTTTTTTTTTAAAGATTGAGCCCGATGCGGGGCTCGATCCCAGGACCCTGAGATCATGACCTGGGCCGAAGGCAGAGGCTTTAACCCACTGAGCCACCCAGGCACCCCACTTGTTTTTCTTTTTCAAGATAAAATGATCATTTTCCCTCTATTATCCAAAGTGCAGGAGTATTAACTAGTTATAGAATAAAAGCAAGATAGTCAATGGGCATTGCTTACAAAATGCTCAATTCAGGCTGTAAGAAGTTTAAAATAAAATAATGAAGGGGTGCCTTGCTGGCTCAGTGGGTTAAGCCTCTGCCTTTGGCTCATGTCATGATCTCAGGGTCCTGGAATCAAACCCCACATCGGGCTCTCTGCTCAGTGGGGAGCCTGCTTCCCCCTCTCTCTCTGTCTGCCTCTCTGCCTACTTGTGATCTCTCCCTCTCTCTCTCTTGCTCGCTCGCTCTCTGTTAAATAAATAAATAAAGTCTTAAAACAAAAAACAAAAAAGGTTCCCAATAATTCAATTTAAAAAAAAAAGAAAAATAATGAGAATAAACTTTTCCTGGGGCGCCTGATGGTTCTGTCATTAAGCGCCTGCCTTCAGCTCAGATCATGATCCCAGGGTCCTGATCAAACCCTGCATCAGGTTCCCTGCTCAGCGGGGAGTCTGCTTCTCCCTCTGCCACTCCTTCTGCTTGTGTTCCCTCTCTCCCTATCTCTCTCTCCCTATCTCTCTCGGTCAAAAAAGTTAAAAATATTAAATAAAATTTCCCAAGTAAACAATGAAAAACGTTCAACAAAACTGTGAGTGCTTGCTGCTAGATACACAAAACAAAACCACTCAACATACAAGACTAATCCAAGATGGGCAGCATAAACATGTAACTTGGAGACTTAAAAAAAACCGCAAACCACATATTGGGAACCATGTATTGGGAACCTACTGTGTGCCAGGTACTTTATGAACACGACCTCATTTAATCTTCCCAACAGTGATCAAGACAGAAATAACTTGTCCCAGGTCCCACACCTGATAATGGCAAAATGGGAACTGGGCTCTTTTTACCCCATCCTGGGCCCTCACTACTACAACCTGTATTATCTTCCTCCTTCATGGATATGGCAATGTCACAATCTAAATCTGCATTGCAAATGTAGATCCTAAAATTCCTTCCACACTCTCCTTAGAACTAGGCACTGAATGCCCTGGTGTCAACAGGCTCTTTGTTCCTGAAAGGATTATAGGCTTTGGACAAAGACAATGACATGCCAGAGCTTATCGTGATCTTGTACTGACTTCTTGCCTACTGAATGCAATGACCTGACTCACTAGGAAATAGATGCAACAGAACTGAAACCGAAAAGATGTTTTACTTATAGTAAACATTTTTGGGTACTCTGTAAATATTTCCCTATCAAACACTGGTATGAACAGCTGAAGCATATTCAGCTCACATCTGGATTAATGCCTGCCACAGTGTCATCTATCTTTTGTTAATACTGAAGCATCTTAAAGTTTTAAATTAAATACTGACTTCTATAAATTATACTTCAATTCTCACCTTCCGTAAGCTGTTGTTCAAGGTCCTTAATCTCTTCAGTTTCTTTGGCAATTCTGGAAAGTATCTCATCCAAACGGCTTTCAAGTTGTTTGTACTGCTTACTCATAATGTCAAGTTGTTGTTCTTTACCTCTTTTCTGAGCCTTCATATGGCACTGAATTGAAAAGAAATCAGCAAAATCCTGAGTCCCTTAAATTCTTTTAAAAATAATAATGCTTAACATTTCTAAAGGAAGAATGGAAAATAAAATGTAACAATTTAAGTCTGTGCCAGGCCCTCTGTTGTCTTCACACAGTTTTCATTTAAACCTCAGGATAACTTGATCTGGAAATCATCTCCATTACACAGATATGACAACTGAAAATCAAGAAGGTTAAATTTAAACGAGTTTTCCAAGGGCATACCTACTAGGTAATTGTAGCCAAGTTCAATATTCCTGGAACTGCACGCATCTTTTAACCAACTGAGCCACCCAGGCGTCCCTGCACGCATCTTTTAATGCGGTTTCAAAAAAGTTAATTATATATACACATATATCCATAGAAAATTACTATATTCCAAAATGTTAACAAGAATATATATGGGGAATGCTTGGGTGGCTCAGTCAGTTAAGCGTCTGCCTTTAGCTCAGGTCATGATCCCAGGGTCCTGGGCTGGAGCCCACTTCTCCCTCTCTCCTTGCCTGATGCTTCCCCACTTGCGCTTCCTCTGTCAAATAAATAAATAAAATCTTTAAAAACATTTTTTTTAAAAGAATGATATCTAGGGGGAGGAATAACAGGAGTTTTGTTTTTTCTTTTTTAGGAGTATGTTTTAAAATATTAAAAATTTTATAATAGTCATATCTTTTTAATCAAAAAAGCACATTAAATGTACTTTAAAAAATGGTTTCTTAAGGAAAAATAGAGACATGGAAGAAATACTTACTTGGGATTGAGGTTTATTCTCAATTCCTTATACAAAGAAATGCTTTATTTTTCAGTTTGATAAACAAGGGGCTGAGAGAAACCTCCAAGACCATTCAGCCCAGAGAGTCTCAAGATGAAGGGCCTCCAGAGGCACACTCCTCTATTTCAACATCTACCCCCGGTAGAAAACAGAGCTTTCTTGTACTCACACAACTATTCGCACCATGACAGTCATGCATTCAGGAGCTAGAGTAAACTGAAAAGACTAGATTATATTTCCAGGTGTGCTCAGGGGAAAAAACCTGAGAACCAAATGGTCTAGTTTAACCCTTCCTTTTACATGTGAAAAAACTGATTCTCAGATCTACCAGTGACCTGCCCAGGTCTGCTCTGAGGCAACTGTTCCTGTGGAGACAAAACAGTTCCCTCACACTCACACCCTCATGCCTCAGGTTTGCCCCTACAGGATCAGAGGAACAGAACAATAGAACAAGAGAAAGTTATCAGGAGAAACAACTCCATCACAGTCAGAACCAACTCCAAGCTCTCAAGTCTAGTACTCATTTGATTATAAAAGAATTTTTTAGATGTTCTGCTGCCTCCAAAGACAAGAAAGAAAAGTCCCTTCATTTTCAAGGAACAATGAATGGCAGGCTGCTCAGAACGTTTCTGTTACACTATTGTAAAACTTGATGGGATTTTCAAAACTCTTCTTTGCCTGCCTTCCCGGAATACGCATCTGAAATCTTTCTGAGAAGGTAACTACAGATACCTCTTCAAATTCTAAGTAAATTTAGGGTTTTAATGGCTCACGAAAGAATTTTAAAGAAACAAAAAACAACACTGCCTTCATATCTCCATCATTAAATCTTTAAAATTCACCATTAAAAATTCCACTGAAATCTCTTTACACGCAGGACCCAAAAAAGGCTCAATATGCCAATGATCTGCATTAAGCACATGGGATCAAAAGTACATTCTGCGATTTTTCATGACCGTGGAGTTCACAAACGAGTTATAGAAACAGGAACTTACATCTCTGACTCCTCCTCCTTTCAAGTCTTTTGCACAAAGAGAGAGAAAATCGTCATACCTTAACTTAAAATTTGTCCTGTTAAAACTGAGCCGTTCAGAACAGGGAAACTGTGGGCGGAGAGCTTTCTAAAGCTGTTTTCAAATTCACGTGCACTTCCCTCTCTGACAGCCACATTTTTGTAAGCGCCTTCGAGCCTCACTTCCCAGAGCTTCAAACCACATTCCAGGCGGAGAGTGAGCGGCAGCCCAGCCTGTCCAATCACGAGCAGCCTCTGCAGGCAGGCCCCACCCTCCACGCTTTAAATCACAACACAGGAAGCTCCCAAGGGCCAATCACACACAACCTTTGCAACAGATTACTACAGGCTGATTGCACACAGAGAACAGTTAGTTACCTTTCGCTTCCACAGGGCATTGCCAGGTAGGGAAGAACAACACAAATCTTCCTTTATTGTTTGCTGCTGTGGTGTTTGTGCCTCTAGCTATGTACATTTTTAATAGCTAAAATGGGATTTGATTTTTAAATAGTACTTTTTCCTTTTGAAACCTAGTTAGATGCTTCTGTTTTTTGAAAACTTGACTGGTTTGTCTCTGAGCTAATTTTAAAAATAATTAATCTCTGGAGTCCTGTAATTCCCTTGTGGGGAAAGGGTCGCTGCAGTATCACAGCATGGGCTCAGCCTTTTCCTAAAAGATGAATTTAGGAAATCACTTAATCTTTTAAAATCACATTTTCACCTTCTGCAAATTAAAAACAACAACAACAACAAAAAGTCACCAATGCTGCATATGCTGTGATGAAGTTCCTCACCAGTGTATGCAAAACCCCCAACATCATGGAACACTTTATTGGCACCTAATGTGTTTGTTCTCTATCCTATCTCAGAGTCACATAATGTTTTCTCATCTCTCAAGCCTTTACTTTTAAATTCTATTTGCTATTCAGAGAGGCACTTTATCTGATTAGATAATAAAAGTTAACTGAATAAAAGTCTGTCTCCATCCATAGAAAAATATGAAGGGACCCCACACTTGATTTTCTCTTTTGCTAAAATAAAATGTTCACATTCTGTCGAATGGGGTGCCTAACAGGAGCCTAACACCAGCCAAGAAGGTAACTTTGTGCAACCTAGAAAAAGATGCTCCCTCTGGGTGAACAAATTAAAGAGACACCCTCTGGTGCTTTGACTAAAGCTGTAACCTTAAAAACAAACAGTTAGTCATTTTAACAATACCAAAAAGCAACCTCAAATCAGGTTTGTATGTTTCATCCCCACCAACAGAAACTGACTACATTCAAAATGTGGATGTCATTCCTGTTTCTCATTTAACTCCTTTCTGTATGTAATTCTTTATAGATATCCAGGATGATTAGATGCCCTTTCTGCCAAGAATGTCAAAGTCACTTTTTAAAAGCAAACATACAATCTAGGTTCTAAGTAGACTCATAGATCAATGTAAATGTAAGCCATTAGTAAGAACTGGAGGAAGCAGCAAAGGAGCTTCAGGTAGTGCCTACAGGGTGGGTTCCTTCCTACCTTCCCAGATGCAAACACTCACTAGACACAGGGCTGGCCTCTGGGAATTCAGATAAATAGTAGGATATAGTTCCTGTCCTTAGGAGCCTTAGATAGTGTGGCAGACTTCCAAACAAATTAATGCAAGAAAGCAAGATATTACTGACCATATTAGACATTACTTAAAATCTAATTTTTCATATAACAAAATTCTTTAAAATGATCAAGTCCTCTTTTAGTTTCAATTTTAATACTTAGTCTTAAGCTTTTGTTAGAAAAGAATGTATTTCTGTGAATGATAAGGTTACCTTTTGTCAGAATTAGCTAACCTGCAAAAAAAAAATTTACCTATGATATTTTATTGAAATATTTAAAGGGATAATCAAATAACTTGACAACTATTTAAAGTAATGATAGTGTGTTGTCCTTACCACATTAAATTCTCTTAAATCAGAGATTTTAAAGTTCTTTGTAAAATAACCTTATTATTCAAAGTATAGCAGTGAAATATGCAGGAAGTATTTTTACTAATATTTTTACAAATACTAGGTAAAATGTAAGCCATTAGTAAGACTTCTTAGAGACAGAGACAAGAACCTACTCCATCAGGCAGGCACTGGACCACCTCTGCCCATATATTAGGAAGACACACTCTAGAGAAGTGTTTCCTTATTAAGGACAAAACAAAACAATATGAAACAACAAATAGGTTTAATGTAATATTTGCATAAAGGATTAAAAAAGAGGAGAGAAAGGAGTTTAAATCCCTTTCAGCTCTCCCATATCACCACCTTGCTCTTAAGAAAACAAAGCAATAAAAGAGAAAGGGTAAGAGGTTTGGACAGCACCATGGAGCAGGCTTCTCTTGCTTTCAAATATAATAATATTCAGCCACTTAAAATATAAGTGTACCATGCATCTACCATTCTACTGAAAGCTATCTCTTTCAAGTCTTAGGTTTTGTTTTCAACACAGAGATATATATATACTTCTATATATAAGTATAAATGCACATATGTTATGTATATATAGACATATGGATATATAACACACATACAGATATATATGACATACATGCATACATAAACATATCACTCAAATTTGTGCATTAAACTGAAAGACTTTCAGAAAGAATTCTGAGGCTAAAAATGAGGAGACATAATTTCTAGATGGAATGATATTCTAGTCCCTAGAGAATAAGCCAAAATCTCTTAATTTACTTACATGTTTTGGGTCTCTGGAATCCAGGCTATCTATAGCTGTTTGCAGGTCCTTGATCTCATTCTGCTTTTCAGCAATTTCTTGCCTCTGCTTTTCCATCTGGGTTTCTAGATCCACAGCTTCTTGGCGTAATTTATTGAGAAGCTGTATTCTACCACTCAACTGCTTGAGAAGAAGGTCTTTCTCCGATTCTGAAACCTAATCCCCCGATACCCCAACATACAATTAACAGAGGATAGCAACAGTGATTAACAACCTTAAAGAAAACTTCTGAAATTTAAAAAGGTATTCTGTGCTCTGCCAGTTTTTTTAATAAAAGTAAAATGTAGAAGTCCTCTAGGCATTCCATTCATATCTTATACTTTTATCCTTATTACGTGCAGAAAATCTTTATTTATGTATTTCATAAGAACAGGTAAAAATGAAGCTGTCATTCTAGTATAAGCAACTTGTAAATTATTAATAGTAATAGTAACTATAATATTAATGGTAGTTGACTTTATATAGCACTTGCCCTTGTTATAAGCATGTCAAGCAAATCAATAGTGTAATGAAAAATTGAGGTTTATATGTACTCATTTAAAATAACTTTTTTCAGCCCTCTAGCTCAGAGGTTAGAGCACTGGTCTTATAAAATAACCTTTTCAAGCGCATTTTGTAAGCATCCATTTATTTAAAAATTATGTACATTATTTACAAAAACATTTTTTAAATTATTAAAATCACTCTTGATGGCTCCTTGTGCCTCACCTCCCACTTTCAATCCGTTTTCTTTTAAGCTTTTATTTACTGAAGTAATCTCTATACCCCATGTGGGGCTTGAACTCATGACCCCAAGATTAAGAGTCCAGTGCTCCTCCAACTGAACCAGGCAGGCACCCCTTAATCCATTTGTAAGTCTGATCAGTTCACCTGCCAAATTTTGCTGACAGTTTATTTCCATCCACATCCATTGCCCCCCTAGCCTAGGCCACTACCATCTCTTGCCTGTACTGAAGAACAGCCCCACAGAAGATTCACCTGTCTCCCTCACCCCACCTCACTCTCGGGCAGTAGCTAGAGTGACCTTATACCAATACAAACAAGATCAGCCATTCTACTACCTCGTGTCCTTCAAAAGCTTCCCATTACCTTCAGACTAAAATTCAAATGCCTTACTCTCTAACATAGGACAGCCTATGAAGCCTGGCATAATCTTGGACCTCATCTTCCACACACTCTCCCCGCCGCAGCAGAGAAATCTTTTGTGTAAAGGTCTTTGCACCCACTGTCACCTCTGTTTGGAATACTCTATCCCCTAATGCTGCGTCACTGGCTCCTTCACCTCCTTTGGGTTTCAGCCCAAATGTTACCTCCTCAGAGAGGCCTTTGTGGCTCCACAATCTAAATTATATTCCTTTATTGTGTCTCCTTTCTTTTTCCTACAACACATATGTTGTTTAACTATATTTCCTATTTCTTTTTTTTTTTTAATACTTGTTCATTGCCTATTTCCTATCCATGTGGGAGGGAAATAGACTTGTTTTATTCATCACTCAGGGCCCAGCCCAGTCAGGGA
The DNA here is from genome assembly GCF_022355385.1 of Mustela nigripes. Lineage (NCBI taxonomy): Eukaryota > Metazoa > Chordata > Mammalia > Carnivora > Mustelidae > Mustela > Mustela nigripes. The sequence continues at coordinate 13,287,841 of NC_081565.1, forward strand.
CTAGAATATAGTAAAATTCCAATAAATTTGAATCAATTTCTAGTTACTATATAATTTTAAAATCACAATATAGTTTATCTTTTGAAAAAAATCTACATTTTGGACTTCACATTCTTGTTTTACCTACTATGGTGTGTGAATGCAGTTATGAACATAATTTTGAAATACTGATTTTAAAAGTTGCAAATAACTAAAACCTTTTACACACTTAAAAACTGTCAAGATACTTCCTTTTTAAATACTTCCTGTGCAATTACATCATGGGTTTGAGCCGCTAATTTCTTCGTGACATACTTTGGTAATTTCTGAGAGTAACATCTCCATCTTTTTGTTCACCATATTTTATATCACTTACACTTTTGCTGCTTGTGTTTGATAATGTTCATGTATCGTAAAGATGTCTTCTGACTCTTAATCTAGGTCTCAGGATCTTAATGGTGGGTACTGCTTAATTAAATTAGAACAGATATAATAGGACACATCAACCTCCCTGGGTAAAATAGACACTTTCATAATAGAGTAGACTGAATATCTCTTTTTATATAAGTTAAAAGTAATTTATTTCCGTATGCTTTATAAAAAATAGAATGTCATCATGAATGGAAGGAAAATGTAACTGGAAAATACTAGAACCATAACTGAGGCTGAAAATTGTTACTCTGTAGTTAATTAGGCAGCACTGATTTAAAATTTGCATAACATGGTTATGAAGGGAGAAAACACATTCCATTTTTTTCATTTCTTCCTGCATTGCTACTTGGTATTTACGTACTTTTTTAAGTTGTATAGCTTCTTCCAGCTGTTTAAATTCTTCAGTAGCTTTTAAAATTTGTTGTTCCGCCTTTTCTATTTCATCATGTAGTTCTGATAGTCGAGTTTGTGCTGCAAATTTAAAAAATCATGAACACAGACACACACGAGAAAAATTCGGCATTCTCAAATTTCTACCAGACTTTTTTCCTTCACAATAACATCTCCCTCCCAATTAAATTGTCATTACAGATTACAGAAATTCTTTAAAAATTAATTTATGATAGTTTTCCACTCAGTTAATCTCTAGAATAGTTTTATGATATGCTAGAGAACTATAACTGATCATTTTATTCGTAAAAGTCTTAACATAAAAAGAGTTTTACTTGATACATCCAATACTAAAGAGCTCTTCTGAGAGAATAAGGATTTATTCATAAATATGCATTTACATGTCACTAAGTTATAGTTAAGATTCAAGCTATTACAAAAACTCTGTGGTTAGAGGTTATTTCTTTATATGGGGCTTCATATCAAGAAATTCACCACTGAACGTGTATTCATGCTGGTGGTGATCTCAAATCAATTACTCTCTATCTCAAATTTCCAATTTCTCTCCTTCCCTCCCTCTCTGCCTCCTATAAAACTAGGAGCTAGTCTACACATATATCTGATTTATTTCTGCTTTCCTCTTCCAGAGCTTTGTATAGGGTGTATGAGATGGACAACTCAGTCTCTTTTCTCAACCCCTCTCCAAGTCAACCTCTCTCCTGGCCTTCCATGTTTTCCATTTAGCTACCAACCAAGGGAAGATGAACTGCTTCACTGGATTGGTGAGAGCCCCACAATGTGCCACAATTACTAGGGGGATACATAAACTCAGATCTGCTTTCTCCTTCCATATCCATGCAGCTCACTGGGTAAATGGATTTAGAATATGCCACTGGCAGGGTATCTAAGTGCCCTCTTGGATTGACTTCTTTATGACTTGCCAGGATATGATTAGATGTTTTGGGACAGGTTGGAAAGAGTCAGAAGCTGGTCTTGGGCCAAAGTCTAAGGAGGATGCACTGATCCAACTTATCCAAAGTGCTGTTTTAGGTTTTGGCTACATGCATAGTAATCAGTAAAGTGGTACTTGCTACAATTATGACCAATTATATCTTTGAATGTGCAGCTCTGACAGTGGGTAGGACTTGCTGGCAGGTCAAGATTTAAGCATTCTTGGATCCCCTGCACCTGCTGCCACCAAATTACTGTCAAGACCCATTCTCAACCATAACAGAAATCATTAAAAAATCATTTTCTCAGGATGTCTGGGTGGCTCAGTGGGTTAAGGCCTCTGCCTTCAGTTCGGGTCATGATCCCAGGGTCCTGGGATCGAACCCCGCATCGGGCTCTCTGCTCCATGGGGAGCCTGCTTCCTCCTCTCTGCCCGCCTCTCCGCCTACTTATGATCTCTGTCAAATAAATAAATAAAATCTTAAAAAAAAAAAAAACATTTGCTCAATGAATCACTACTTTTTCAAGGCTTTTTATGTAAATAACATAATAAATACCTTTAGCATGTTTAATGAAAAGAATTATAAAACAAAATTTGCCTATATATTCAATCTTTTTATATTTTTAAAAGAATTTAAAATAACTTTTGTTAACCTGCACTTATTTTTTTTTCTTTGTCTTCCAGTTGTATGTCCAGTGATGTGTGGGCTCTTAAGTTCACATGCTCATTTCTGAGTTGTGCCCCTTCATCTGGCTCCATCTTCTCGATCTTTACCGTCTGGGCATTTGCAATAATATAACTCTCTGTAGCAAACATATTTCTCTTGTATCTGGATTTGCCAATGTAAGGGCTTTCATCTGGGGTTTTATCAATTTCGACACACTAAAAACAAAATAAGTAAATATTTATGGTTCAATAAATAATTTCTAAGCAGCCAAGTGACATTATTCATTTTATTAGTGAAGAATATATCACAGAATTGCCTAAACATTAATCCTACATGCCTAGAAGTCGAAAAATATATACCATTTATCTCACTCTTAACATGCCAAAAAAGAACTGAAACAAAAAATGGCCTCTAAGAATTCCTCCTCCTAGCCCCCAAAGTGGGTTTAGGTTGGTTGATTAAAGAACTGCCTATAGTTATGTGATTAATAGCATTGTTTAATCTCTCAAATCAGAAATTTAGGTGTTTGATTTTGGTTTCTTAGCTGATATGTAAGTAAAATCTCAGTCTAATAAATTTTAGTAATTGAATTTTTTATGAGATAATATGGTATCAGTTGGAATCACAGATTCCCTTGCAGCTTTTTACCTCTTCTGGACAATGCTTTAACTTACTGAACCAAAAATTAGTAACCAATTCAACCAAAATTTGTTTAAGAAAGTGGAGTGGTTATTGATAAAAGTCTCTTAAACATTTTCACCATCCGCCTTCCCCCACTCTACTCTCTGTTGGCTTTAACTTTGGATTACTAAAACGTTAAACTCTAAGTAAATAAAATAATAAAAGTTAAACTTACCTCTGATGGGTAATAATTTAGTGGTTCAAATTTGGCATCAATTTTATAAAAGGCCAATTCCTGTTCCATCTCATACTGTTTCTGACAGGCCCGTATTAGTTCCACAGTCTTCTGTTTTAGCTATAGGCCCAATTTGATATGAAACAACATACAGTGTCAGTAAGTTAGTATAATGGTACAATGGCATAGAAAGTTCTAATCATAACTAATAATTAGATTGTTTTAAAACCCCACAGCAAATAGCAGAACATTTACAGTATTTTATCTTCATTCTAAAGTATTGTAAAGAACGCAATATAAAATTATCACTTCATAAAAGATCACATAAAAGACCTTTGAAGTTTATATGCTGTCTCAGGATACAATAAATAAATATTTTAAAAAATCATTTAAATTCGCTTTACCCAAATATGAAAATAATTCTGTACCAATTATTTTTAAGTACTGTATTAAGTATTTGCTTCCTGATTTTTCAATACTGAACACTAATTTAACTTACTCTGCAAGTTAATGACAGCTTCAAATTATGGATAGAGATGATATATGAGATTAATCACAAAGGAATCACAAGAAGGATTAAGAAGGGTGGAAAAAAGAAATTGGCTTTAATTGTACTGTTCTTCCTGCAGTATCTCAGTGTTCTGAACATTATTCTTTGTATTAGAGGATAAAGGATGTGAATAAGGTCAATCAGATCCCAATATATAGCCTTAAATTTTTAATAAGTTAACTCTATAACAATTACAACTTTTTATTTATTCTTAAAATTTTTGGAGCTAGAAGAAAATAGATCATCTGATTTAATTATTTGAATTACAAATAAAGAAACTGAGTCCTATTGGTAATTGTTTCATCAAAAGCTACATATTAGACTAGTGGCAGAAGCTAAATATTTTATTAACTACCACTATCAGCCCCCTTCCTACTAATATAATCCTGTGAGTTCATTTCAAAGGTCCACTAAGTGATTTTTGCCTTTTCTAAACTACAGCATCAGATAGTAGATACCAGACAAAAAACATGCAGAAATATTTCATCAATATGAAAATGCAAGCTGAAGAGAATAAAAAAATAAATAAACATGAACATTTTACAAGGCCCGGGAACTCAAAGTCGTGCACGATTTAGCTTACAGTCATCTCCTGATTATCCACCCAAGTAGAAATAATGCTAAGCTGGATGACAGGCAGTCTTGATCTCTTATCTCACTGAATCTTTACAACTACCCTATGAAATTATAAGAGCTGCACCAGGAGGTTAAATGACTTGGCCAATTTCACAGCTCATAGTGAAGAGGCAGAGTTCAATTACAAGTCTCCTGATTTCAAAATTAATACTCCATCTAATATACGATGCTGCCTTTGATGTCTTGCTGCAGGGTGTCCAGCACATTACCCATTTTGATGCTTTTACTGACTGCTTTTAAGTCCCTGAATCTCAAGAAAGCAACTCATAACCAACAGCATAAACTCATCTCAGGCTTTTCTTCCCAAAAATCATTGGCCCAAGTAGGGCCAAACAAAGGCAAATGTGACTGGAACCATGGATGATGTATGGACTGGCCTCTGAGGGTGAATAATATATACTCTGTGCATTTTAAAATTACCTTTGTGTCTTTTATAGTGCTAGACTTAGCATTTAGTAAGCATTTAATAAATGTCTGCTGAAGAAATCATAAATGAGAGCACATTAGGAGTCAAAGGACCTGGAAAGTAGGCTAGTTGCAGTATTAGCTGTGGATGATCAAGAGTTGACTGCAGTTAACACATTTACCAATAAGAAAAATGATACAAATTCTTTCCCTCACATTCAAATCCACTGTCCTATGTACACATCCATTAAAAAAATTACACATACACACACAAGCACATTTTTTGAGAAGGCAAGCCAGTTTCCAAACTTAAGATGTATGTAAACATATTAATACAAGTTATCATGCAAACTATGAAAAACATAGTGTGCAATTCAGCCCTGAAGGGACTACCTTTAAGGAAGAATAAAGAATCGGCAGAAAATGCTCTGCAAGAAACCAAGACAAGAGCTAAAAGGAGAAAAAAGCAAACAGAGACCATCACCTGGAGAACTTTAGAGAGTTAAGCTGTAGTAATAGAAGCTGTTCTTGATTCACAACTTACCTTAGAAAGATAATGTTATTAGAACCTGTATCATTTTTATATGGACACACATTTTATCATCATTCTATGTTACAGATTTACCACCTTCCATTACTTTGCTTAATTCAATTCAAATTATTTTCATATTCATTACCTTATTTAGTCCTCACAACTCTGTGAGGCTGGCAGGACAGGTAAATCATCCTCATATTAAAAATAAGGAAACTGAAGAATAGGAGGTAAATAATTTGCAAAAGGACAAAGTAATATTAACATTGAAGTTAATTAATATTTGTTGGGGCAGGAAAGGGGGACTATAATAGTTTAAATGGCACCAGAAGTTTTACTTTAAGGTTACTACATTTCTTTTATAGGTAAATGACCTACGATGTGAAGCGTTACTTTATGAAACCAGAAAGCATTACATAACTGGGGATGATATCACCAAATATTCTGCAGAAGATAATGGAAAATATTTTTCAAATGCAGACTCTTAGAATAAGATCCAGAATTCTTTTTGAAACAAAGAATAGTCTTTTGGAATACTGAAAAAGCAGGTAAAACAACATGAATTTTAAAAAAATGAGGGGAGGGGATTGGGGTGATGGGGTAACTGGGTGATGGACATTAAGGATGAGCATTGGGTGTTATATAAGACTGGTGAATCCTTGAACTCTACCTCTGAAACTAATAATATACTATATGTTAATAGTATTTAAAATAAAAAATAGCCTGTTGATTAAAAAAAGAAAAAAGAAATTTAAAGAAGAAATACAAAATAGCTAGTAAACACATATGCGATACTCAAATAGCTAGTAAATACATATGGAATATTCAACTCTCCAGCAAATTTTTTAAAAAGTGAAATTAGGGGCGCCTGGGTGGCTCAGTGGGTTAAGCCGCTGCCTTCGGCTCAGGTCATGATCTCAGGGTCCTGGGATCGAGTCCCACATCGGGCTCTCTGCTCAGCGGGGAGCCTGCTTCCTCCTCTCTCTCTCTCTGCCTGCCTCTCTGCCTGCTTGTGATTTCTCTCTGTCAAATAAATAAATAAAATCTTAAAAAAAAATAAATAAAAAAATAAAAAGTGAAATTAAAGCAATGAGATTCCACTTTTTTCCTATCCTATTTGTAAGTTCAAAATAATAATTTTCAGTGAGGAATTGGGCTCTTTCACTCACTGCTGTAGAAGTATAAAGCAGGCAAACACTTTTAATATTTGCCAAAATTTAAAATGCAAATTACCCAGTAATTCTATTTGTAGTGATTTCTTTAAAATTGTTATTTTTTAATAACCTCTACCCTCAACGTGGGGCCTGAACTCATGAACCTGAGACTGAGAGTCACATACTCTACTCACTAAGCCAGTGAAGCACCTCAAATTGTAGTGATTTAAACCAGGGAATTACTGTTATGAATGCATAAATACTTATTTACAAAGATTTTCTCTGTAGTATTGTTTCTAATAAAAAAAAGTGGAGGCAACCTAAATATTCATCAATAAGAATGGGTTAAATAAATTATTGCATATCCATATAATGGAACACAATATAGACTTTGAAAGACATAAAAAAGGTGTGTGTGTGTATGTGTGTGTGTGTGTGTGTACATGTGTGGGCATGTTTTTTTAACTTGGAGAGGTATGGTACATATACCGTTTTGTAAAAAAATAAGATGCAGCATTAAAAAATATAGTAAGGTTCCTTTTCATCACAAAATATTTAAAGGTATATATATTTAATTACATATACATTATATAACTACAAGCATATATTTAAGCATAGAAAACAAAAAGGATATATATCAACATCCAGGGAAGAGGAAAAGGGAAGAGTGAAACCTTTATTTTCTACTGTATACATTTGTGCTGTCTAAATTTGTTGTGATAAATATATATTAACTTTGTATGTCAATAATGTTTTTAAATAGTTAATGATAAAAACAACAATGACATAAAGAAGAGCAGTGTCTTCTAACCAAAAATAGTTACTGAAAATAAACCCAGCAAAAACAATTGACAATTTATAAAACATTTATTCACAACAAAAACATAACAACATTATAAGTAGAAAAAAGAAAATTAGCAGCTATAATAATTTATAATTTGGGGATAGTGCAAAGTCAAAAGATGTGACATTTTGTCCAGGTTTTCTTTTCTTCTTTTTCTTTCTCTTTTTAGGATTTTTTTATTTGACAGAGAGAGAAAGAGCACAAGCAGGGGGAGCAGGAGAGGGAGAAGCAGGCTCCCCGCTGAGCAGAGAGCCCCATGTAGGGCTCAATCTTAGGACCCTGTGATCACGACCTGAGCTGAAGGCACTCACTCAATGGACTGAGCCACCCAGGCATCCCGTGCTCAGGTTTTCAAGGAGTTAACTAACATATACCAGGGAGTCCGCACATAAAAAATATTACTTTATCTTAGTAATAAAAGATAGATTTTATATTATAAAAAAAGATCAGTAACTCAGGAAAATTTATTAAATGTTCACAAATATCAAGTAATACCATAGCAAGTATGTTTTTTATATTTGTATTTTATTCTTTCATTTTTTTAAAGTTTTACTTATGATTTATTTTTAAGTAGGCACCACACCCAACACAGGTCTTGAACTCAAGAACAAGAGTTGTACACTCTACCAACTGAGTCAGCCAGGTGCCCCTATACTTGTATTTTACATACAAATGTTAAGTGGTGGCCCAGAGTTCACTGCTAAGATAAAACTGATTGTCACGGGCGCCTGGGTGGCTCAGTGGGTTAAGCCACTGCCTTCGGCTCAGGTCATGATCTTAGGGTCCTGGGATCGAGTCCCGCATCGGGCTCTCTGCTCAGCAGGGAGCCTGCTTCCTCCTCTCTCTCTCTGCCTGCCTCTCTGCCTACTTGTAATCTCTGTCAAATAAATAAATAAATCTTTAAAAAAAAAAAAAAAAACTGATTGTCACATAAGTTTCCAGTGATTTTAAGTAATCATCAATCCACTCTATTATGGAACAGAGAACAACAGATGTATAATATAAAGCTATTGATAATTATCAGATTATTAATATCATATATAATATGCCTTCAGTATATGGCTGACATATTTGAAAACTACCTTCAAGTAAGAGAGATATGAAGAAAGCCACAAATGCTCTGAACAGTTAACTGACAGAGCTGCGAAAGCTGCCCTTTCATCATGTCCTCCTGATATAAGTTACCTTTTTTCTCAGGCAAAGAAGAGCTCAAGAAAGAGGCAGTCAAATACTCAGATTTCAAGTAACAATTTCCATCTCTACAAAGAGAAGGAAACACTTTTCTCTTGCTAGGAAACAGAAATGCTTAAGCAGAATTCTTGTCAACAAAGCAAGTCATTCAAACCAGAATGCCCATCTTGAAAGGAGGATGCAAAAAAGAAAGAGCACTATCTAGGATTTCATTAGTCATATGAGAAATCAAATTCTCTAAGTTATGCACAGATCAGAAAAAGAATTATTATAAGAAAAAAAAGAGGAGAGTAGCAACAGCTATTTTTTCCTCCAAGGAAAGTAACCTAATTATTTAACAAAATCAGATTCTCTGGGTTGAAAAGGCCTTTTATTCATTTAATCCATCTGCCTAGCAAATGCCTTTTATCTTTTCTCTAAGCCCTGGTCATATATGCCTGTTTCAGTGACAGCAATCCCATTCCAGAGTTATTACATTTTGTCTCAGGACAGTTATTAGAAATCTCTCTCTCTCTTATTTTTTTAAGAGAGAGAGAGTGCCCGTGTGCGAGCTTGTGGAGAGGTGGGTTCCTTAGGGAGGAGGGGTCAGAGAGAGAATCCTAAGCAGGCCCCATGCTCGGCCTGGAGCTCCATCTCATGACCTTGAAATCGTGACCTGAGCCAAAATCAAGAGTCAGATGCTCAACTAACAGCCACCCAGGTGTCCCTAGAAATTCCTCATTGCTAAATGAAAAATTGCTTTGTTATAATTCTATTTGCCATTTCTTAATTTTATCTCAGGAACTTTGGTCCCTCCTCCACGAAACAGACCTTTGACTCTCTGAAGATAACTGTCAGAGCTCACTAGATCCTCTCTTCTCCAGCTTGAGCACCCCTGTTGCTTTAGCCACTCCTCACAGGGCATGGTCTCAAGGCCTCTGAAGTCTCTCGGGCTGGCCGAGATATATATATATGTATGTATGTGTGTGTGTGTATATATATATATATATATATATATATATATAAAACACATGTACACATATATGTATGTGTATGCATGTACATATACTTATGTATGTATGTGTATTATATGTATATTATATACATGTACATACATATATATGTGTGTGTATTATATATACTACTATTATATAGACTACCTTATAGCATCATACTTGATACAGGGTTGTACAGCTTGCTTTTCTCACATAGCAATATGGAGCGGACATACCTCCGTATTAGGACATACAGCTCTATCTCATTTTAATAGCAACACAATTATTCTATCAGATGGATATCCACTGAGGGACATTTCAGCTATTTTTCATTATTTTACTAATATAAAAAATACTGTAGTGAATGACCATTGTATGTATGTGTATATATACAGATATATGTGTATATATGTAGATATATACAGTCTTGCTACAATTTCTATAAAATGCATTAGAAATGTATATCATATATAACTATTGTATATTAAATAAGTATATATATATCTAATATATAGAACATAGGATATATCCCTTTAATAAAATGTATAAAATAAAATTTGGACAATTTTGCCAATTTGCCTTCTAAAAGTTTTTGCCAATGTACAGTCTCACCAACAATGTTGTTAAAAATAAAATATAAACATCTAGGGGCAGTCTGACCAACTCTTCAGTCAGGGGGCTCCACTGTCCTCCTTTATTTTGGATACCGTATTTCACAATTTACTGCAGGCCAGGAGAGTATTCATCCTTTGGGGACCCATGTCACACAGTGCATGGTAAACTACAATTTGTAGAAACTTCTGCACAAATTTCTGTTAAACCACATCTTCCCCATTCTATGATCAAGAAGTTTTATTTTTAGACCCAAGAAGAAAGAATTCTCTATTTCAAGAGAATATAGTCAAAGCAATGTAAAACACAGGCTTACCAATTCATTTTTTGTGTTTAGGTTACTCTCCATCTCCTCATAGCTCTGTTTTTGTAGCTTGGCCTCCTCTTTCAGTGATTTGTTCAATTTATCTTGACTTTTAATTTCCTCAAGGAACCTTGTCTGTTCGCTCCTCAGCTCTTCAATTTCCATTATCTTCTTCTCCAGATCTCTTTCCAGTCTTTCTATCTCATCTGCCAACACAAATTTAAAAATTTATTAATCGTTATATTTTTTTACTTGAAGAAAGGTAAGAATACTTCTCAAATAATTGTCTTAGAATAATAAAAGAACAATTCTACTTTGAAAATTATTCGGTATGGTTTTGGAGAAAAAAAGACAATCTTGACCTAGCAAGTGATTTATATCAAAAAGTAAGAAGGCATTATCATCCGGATAACAATTTTAAAAGATAACGCATTAGAGGGCACCTGGGTGGCTCAGTCGATTAAACATCTTGGTTTCAGCTTAGGTCGTGATTTCAGGGTTGTGAGATCTGGCCCAGTACCTGGCTCCACATTCAGTGAGGAGTCTACTTGAAGATTCTCTCCCTCTACATCCACCCCCCCCCCCACCACCACTCTCTAGCTCTCTCAAATAAATAAATAAATAAATAATTTTTTTTAAAAAAGATAACACTTTACTTCCAAGTATTTCATTCAATTAGGATGTTGGTAAATGAGGTTTTTCCCCAGGTCTCCTATTTAAAAACTTGCAATATTTTATCTTATCTGATAGTAATAATTACACTTAAAGGATGCTGCAAGGAGGTTTGCAAAATACTATGATTTTAAAAATCCTTCAGAGGCTCCCTACTATGGACAGGATAGCTTCCAAAACTTACATGAAGAACTTAACAAAGATATTCATGATTTGGTCCCAAACTCCCTTTCCGGCCTTATTTTTAAGTACACCCAAATGTAGCCTTTCTGAAGTGACTCCACTTCTTGAGATTTGTGATGTCTCTCCTCTTACCTGAAAGCTTTTTTTTTTTTTTTTTAAGGTTTTATTTATTTTAGAGAGAGAGAGGGAAGGGCAGAGGGGAAGGGAAAAGGACTGGCAGACTCCCCGCTGAGCACAGAGCTAGTCCCGCGGTTCGATCTCACAACCCTAGATCACTACCCAAGCCAAAGCCAAGAGTCGGATGCAGCCTTTTTTTTCAAACCTCTGTCTGGAACTTTCTTCCTCTATCTCCTACTGGCCTATTTTGTACTATTCTGGTCTTAGTTTTGAAAAATATTTTGAGAGGCCTGCCCTGACTTTATGCTCTCCACAGGTGAGATGCTTCCCAGAAATGCTCTCAGGTTACCCTGTACTTCTTCTTTTTTATTTTTTTAAAAAGATTTTTATTAGATTTTTTTTTTTTAATTTATTTGACAGAGAGAGATCACAAGCAGGCAGAGAGGCAAGCAGAGAGAGAGAGAAGGAAGCAGGCTCCCGGCTGAGCAGACAGCCCAATGCGGGGCTCGATCCCAGGACCCTGGGATCATGACCTGAGCCGAAGGCAGCGGCTTAACCCACTGAGCCACCCAGGCGCCCCTTTTAAAAAGATTTTATTTATTTATTTGACAGACTGAGATCACAAGTAGGCAGAGAGGTAGGCAGAGAGAGAGGAGGAGAAGTCTCCCCGCCGAGCAGAGCCCGATGAGGGGCTCAATCCCAGGACCCTGGGATCATGACCTGAGCTGAAGGCAGAGGCTTTAACCACTGAGTCACCCAGGTCCCTCACCCTCTCCTTCTGCTGTGCCCTTCATCACACAATGAGTTATAAAATGTGATCAAATGGCTAGGCATCTGCCTTTCCCACTAAAGCTTTGTAAAAGCAGAAACTGCATCTGTCTAGCTCACTGCTGGATGCCAAGAGCCTTAAAGGCTTCTAATAAATATTCAGAGTCATAAATAATCCTAAGTAAATGAAACATTTCCCCCAAAAGTGTATTTATGAGGACTTTCCTTTGCATTATTTATATTTTTAAAGATTCCAAACATAAACTTTAGGGTAACAAATACTGAGTTGGGGGGATCCAAACTAATAAAAATTTACCATATTTCTCAAGGATTGTATCAAACTGTTTTTGTAAACCAAAGTGGACTAACATCAATTTCAAATGGCTGGACCTACAGACACATTTCCCAATGCTCTAAAATAGCTATTTCATACTTTCTTCTTTCTCTTCAAATCTCCCATAGTCCTTCCATTTTCTTTCTCAGCTGACGACCTCATTTTTCACCGAGAAAAGAGACCCCACCCATAGGAACTTTCTCATTTTCGTACCACCAAAGCAACAAAACTTTGCATCTTTGCAGAGATGCACACATCTTTGCTCCCTCCTGAATTAGAGTCCCTCTTATCAAGAGACAATCTTTCCTCTTTTTCTCTGATGTCATCTTGTCTTTTCAAGGACCATAAGAATTGAGCCATACTGGTCTCTCCACTCCACCCTCAAATATGCTCTTCCTTTCTCTGGTTACTAGCTTTGAGGTTTACTACATTTGCTTCTGTCCATTTCCTGGTTTGGAAGCTACTGGTGAATTTTTTTATTTTAACTTAAACTCTTTTTTTTTTTTTTTTAAGATTTTATTTATTTGTCAGAGAGAGAGAGGGCAAGAGAGCGAGTACAGGCAGACAGAATGGCAGGCAGAGGCAGAGGGAGAAGCAGGCTCCCTGCTGAGCAAGGAGCCCGATGTGGGACTCGATCCCAGGATGCTGGGATCATGACCTGAGCCGAAGGCAGCTGCCCAACCAACTGAGCCACCCAGGCGTCCCTAACTTAAACTCTTTTTAAAAATCCATTTATTAGGTACTAGGAGAGAGAAATTGTGGGAGGAAATTTCAAACCTTCACCCAAATGTGTCCCTTCCATTCACTCTTGGATCATTTGTTCGAACCACTCCTTAACTGCATTGGTTAAGATAATTATGTATTGCCTATCTAAAGCACTTCTCTGTCCTCATCTTACTTTTTCTTTATTCTCTGCAACATTCAACCTAGCTGACCACTTCCTCTCATGAAATCTTCTTGGGGCTTTTACAACCCACTGTTTCCTGGGTTTCTGCTTACTCAGCCTCTCTTTCTCAGTCTCCTTAAATGGCTCACCTTGCTCTTCTCAACCCGACTGAGAAAGCCAATCAATTCCAGTGGGATTAAAAATCCCTGTTAGGCTGACAACCATCACATTTATAACTCTTTGAAATCCAGGCTCACATTTCTAACCCTCTTCTAGGTTGTCTCACAGACATTCAAACTCACCACTCTAAAGTCTCCCTTTTGTATACATAATATCACCAATCCAACCACTTACTCAAGCCAGAAGCCTGGGAATTACCCAATTCATTAGAAAGTATTGCTGGGCACCTGGGTGGCTCAGTGGGTTAAGCCGCTGCCTTCGGCTGATTCTACCTCCAAAACTGATCTATTCCACATCCACCATCTAAATTCAGGCCACCAACACTTCTAGCCTAGATTCCTGCAATAGCCTCTGGACAGGTCCCCTTATCTCCATTTGTCCTGCTCCAAATCATTCTCCATTCTGCACTAAAAAATAATCTTTAAAAAAACATTTTAATTCCAGTATACTTGACATGCAGTGTTCTATTAGTTTCAGGTGTACAATATAGTGATTGAATTCTATGCATTACTCAGTGCTCATCAGGCTAAGTTATGTACTCAAGATAATCTTCTTAATAAGAGATCACGTCCCACTGCTGCCTAAAAATTCCTAATAGTTTCCTACCTCACCTGAAATAAAACCCAAGCTACAAGTCCCTGTGTCATCTCTCCCTTCCCCCAGCTCTCTCAACTTTTTCTTGAGCTATCATCCAGTCATACTGAACCTTTACTTCCTTCATTTACCAGCAGCTTTCCAACCTCAAAGTGCAAGCTGGTTGTCTCTCTGAATGTCTTTCTTTACATGGCTAATCTTCTCCTACCTATGTCGTCAGCTTATATGTCACTTCTCAGAGAGTCATTTCTTTACACCACCTTTGCCCAAAGGGGGGTTTTCTCCTCTGCTACTTTATCTGGATTTGCGTGCTTTTTGTCTTTCTTTTCCATTAAAATACAATCTACATTGAGGCCCATACCATATGTCTTGTTCACCATTGTGCCCTTAGTGCCAGATATAATGCCTGGTTCACAGTACATGCTCAATAAATATTTAATCCTTAATGATATTAATGTATAATTGTTGTATAATGATGCTTATGCTAATTTATTTATGGGGGTATTTTCCAAAAAAATTTTAATAGCATTATAAAGCTCAAACTTCAATATATTTTTCTAGATAACTTCTCAACATAAATTCCTCCCCCGCCCAAATTTAGTTTTTTTAAATGTCACTTTACCTAAACTGAATCTCTCAAAAGCTTCTTGTCTGTCCTGAGTAGTCACCGGCTGACCTTCCAAACTTTCTAATGAGCGAAGGTGAAAAATAGTAAACTGCATGTAATGAGGAAGGGTCACAATTGGATTTTCAAGAAGGATCAGAGATGTCAAATCTTGAAGTGGTTTCAGTTTGCTTACATCTTGGAGCTGAAATGATATATAACATTAGTATTAGTATTACCTAAAGAAAATAATAATCAAGAAAATTGCTACCAACACGGCAAGGAACCTATTCATAGAACCTATTATCCAAAACTAGTGGTGTGAGGGGAGGAATGGAAAGTATTTGAGTATCTATAGTGTATCAGGGCAGTATTAGGCATTTTCCATATGCCATTTCATTTATGACTCCTCATAACAATCTATGATAGAAACAACATCTTAATTTTGTAGACAAAGATATTACGGTTAGAAGAAGTTAAATAACTTCCCCAAAGCTCAGTGCTTACAAATGAACAAAACAGGATTTGAATTCGTCCATGTAACTTTAAACCTATTATTTATGCATTATACTGACTGAACACATCAAAAATATAAATGGCTATAAGAAAGATTTTGGAGAATCTTCAGATAACAGTTATAATTGATAGTTAAAAGAAATTAGTAAGGATACAGGATACTCACATTTTTTTTAAAAGATTTTATTTACTTCTTTGTCAGACAGCAATCACAAGTAGGCAAAGAGGCAGGCAGAGGTGGGGGCGGGGGAAGCAGGCTCCCCGCTGAGCAGAGAGCCCGATGCAGGGCTCTATCCCAGGACCCTGAGATCATAAGCTGAGCTGAAGGCAGAGGCTTAACCCACTGAGCCACCCAGGTGTCCCCAGGATACTCACATTTCTAGAAGATTTTTATGTTTATACAAAGAGGAACTTTAAAAGGTTAAGAAATAGGGATGCCTGGGTGGCTCAGTCATTAAGCGTCTGACCTCAGCTCAGGTTATGATCCTAGGGTCCTGGGACGGAGCTCCATATCAGGATCCCTGCTCAGTGGGGAATCTGCCTCTCCCTCTCCCACTCCCCCTATTTGCATTCCCTCTCTCGCTATCAAATAAATAAAATCTTTTAAGAAATAATTAAGTAAAAATAAAAGGTTGAGAAATACTACTCCTAATACCCCGTATAAATAAATCTTTCACAAGTGAATGCATATCACTCTTACTGATGCCAATGTCAAATATAAATTGGGATGAGAAAGTCATGAAAAATTAGAAATGATTAATAAATATTTTTGAATGATTTTCCTGTTAAATAAATTAGTTGACACTGAGTACTATCTAACAATCGACTACTTGGAAGAATATTTACAGTAAATTTTAGATTCACGGCTACCTCTTTGCATCACAGCATACACCTCAAGAGCTCCAAGGTCATGCTATGCCACATGGTAGAGGGTTTGGCTCTGAGGCTCTTGGACTGTTGCAGTGAAATGGTACAGAATCACCTTACCAGACCTTTATAAAGATGAAATAAGAAAGCATAGACATTGCAACCTGCACAGTAATTAAACAAATGTTGTTCATCATTATTGGTTTCCACTGGTGAAGGTTTAAGGAGATATTTAGTGTTTTAAAGTTTTTAAAACATTTTCACATCTATCATTTTATCTGAGCCCCATAACACCCTCGCAAAGAAGGCAGGGTAGGGTTTGTTTTCTCCAATTTAAACAATGTGTTTTGGAGAGATAAAGGGCTTTTCCAAGGTCACAGAAGGCAGGTCTAGACCCATATTAGAAAGCACATCTTTTACTGTCTTCTCTATGACTGATGTTCTTTAAGTATGTTTTCTTCAATTTTAATATAGATTAAGTAAATTAATGTTTTTATTCACCAAATACTTATTAAACACCTAATATATAAATAGAAGAAAATAATAAATTATACTCCAAAGGAAAGCATACACGATTACTAGATTATGCAAGCCATGATAACAAAGTTGCTCCATAATAAAGAGCTAGGGATTAAACCTGACACTGACAATAACTCTTAAAACACCTGACACTATAATTAAGCTTAATTCATAAGTTTGAAAAAATAAAAAAATAAAAAAAGAGCTCGGTTTCTGGCATTCAGTGACCTGGACTCTGGCACAAGTTGTGTGACTTGGGTAAGAGACCTAACCTGAAAATGGGCAAAAGACGGTACTACCTAACTGATAGTATTAAAAAAATAATCCCTTTACTGCCTCTCTAAGTAAAGTTTTCTGAGGCTCAAATGAAATGATAGATGCAAAAATCCTAAGAGATCAACTCTCAGTTACCATGGAACCAGGCAAAAACAGAAATCCCTACATTTAATTACCCTAGAGTCCTAGGTTATGCCTAAATTTGATGTCTGGTCAAAGGACCAAGAAACTTCAAAGAAGAAATCTCTCTTGGAAAAAAAAAAAAAAGATTTTATTTATTTATTTGACAGAGAGAGAGAGAGAGAGAGAGAGAAAGCATAAGCAGGGTGAGCAGCAGAGGGAGAGGAAGATAGTGGCTCCCCACTGAGCAGAGAACTCAATGTGGGGCTTGATCCTAGGATCAAGACCTGGGCCGAAGACAGATGCTTACCTGACCAAGCCAACCAAGTGTCCCAAGAAATCTCATTTTTCAAAAACTTATATTTTAATATTTTTTCAACAAGTCTTAAAATTTGGAAAAAAAAAAATTCTTGCTACTTTGAATAACTTACCGATGATATCTTGTTGCCTTTCAGATTGAGGACTCGCAAAGATTTTAACTTCTTCCCTAACCATACTGGGATACGTTCAATTTCATTTCCTGCAAGGTTTAGCTTTTGCAGATTATACATATTTTCTATGCCTTCAATTTTGCTGGAAACCAAAGGATAAAATCAAATTTAGTAAATACAATGGTAGAGTTCCTCAACTGTTTGCTTAAGAATGATAGCCTTGGTTTTTATGTGGGGTTACTTTCGTAATTATAATTTGTTAACCTTTTTTATAAATGAGAACCAAACAAAAGTGGCTAAACAGAAATTGACCAGAACAGCTAAGCTGCCAACTTTTCATTACTGGGTCTAGGAATCCTACCTATCTTACTATCAGACTTTAGGATCCCACAACACAGAAAAGGAGAGTCTATCCATGGCATTACCACTACGCACAAGGAGCAGTACTAGCGGACAGCCAGGGGAGAACTGAACCACTCAACAGTACATTTTCCTATGGTGTACACAGCCCTGTACAAGAGATATCCTTATTACCCTAAGTCATCACCAAAAGATTAGCTATGACACAGTAGGGTATGTCTGCCATTTTGAACTGATGGACTCTCTAGAACACTATATTTATGAACATAAATATTTTAGTTAGAATATTTAAATCAATAAAACATTTATCATTCATATTGATGAATTTTCACTGATAAGATATTTTCCCAATTTAATTGATTACAATTTAATTGTCATTTTAAGTCCCTGGTAAATTTTCTATGGACAAATATTTCCAAACTTCTTTATTTTTATTTTACTGAAATTATTTTTATCAGGATTAATTTTTTATACAAATTTCACATTAAGGATTTGATTTCGTTTTTTCCCCTCTTTCATTTTCTGCCATATTAGAGCTTCTGCCACTGTTAGCAGTTTTGTTTTGTTGGCTACAATATCTTCCAAGTCTAAGGTGGGGGAAGTATACAGGTATAAAGATTTTTAATATTTGATAATTGCATCATTTTGTTTTTAATAAGTGTTCTATGTGTGGTTTTTGCTACTGTCAGTTTTATTATGTTTATTTCTCAAGTAATACATAT
Organism: Mustela nigripes; assembly: GCF_022355385.1. Classification (NCBI taxonomy): domain Eukaryota; kingdom Metazoa; phylum Chordata; class Mammalia; order Carnivora; family Mustelidae; genus Mustela; species Mustela nigripes. The sequence goes on from NC_081565.1 coordinate 13,306,468, forward strand.
TATGAAATGGAAGCATAACTGAGTATATTATAGCAATAAACAAAGAACATCAGGATAAACACATAGGATCAAAATACATTGAAATATCTTTAAGATCAAAATGACAGGGTTAAAACACTGCTTCATGTCAACTTTCTTAATGGAATAAGGCAGTGAGTGGATCAAAGACTCTGTGAAAAGTTCCTGTCAAAATGGAATTAAAGTAAAATTTGGTGTTCGTGTATCTCCTTCTTTGATAATGCTAGAAAGATATTATATTGTACTTCAGCAGTGCCAAAACATGAAAGCAGTTATCACATGTGAAGGGCTAGACTAGCACTGAATGAGGATCCAAGTGCCTGCTGTTTCAAAGAACTCTTGCAATTCAGTAATGTGGGCAACATCGACCTACCTCTTCAACAAAGACACCACTGCAATGCTACCTAAAGAAGCACTTACTTACCAGATTTTGTTATATGATAAGTTGAGTTCACGTAATTTTGACAGCTTGTCCAATTTCTCAATCTTCCCTATTAGATTATAGCTGAGATTCAGTACTTCAAGTTTAACGCATTTTTCCAAATTTTCGATATACTAATTGGAAACAAATGAATAAATACTTTATATGACAGGCACCTTAACATAAAGTACGTGTATTTATGTGCATCAGGGGCTGTTTTGATCAGTCACCAGAGAATAATAAATGCTTCCTGCTCTCCTGGACAATCCCTTGCTACAGCTTCCTTCACCCAGGAATAGAAGCTCTCCTTGCCCCTCAGTGGACAACACTTCCTATGTATCAATAAAATCAAGATGATCCAACAAGTCCACGTCAACTTTTCTAAGCCTCTCCCACCTCTCCTTGAAGTTGAGCTAGGTACTATCCTCTTATACAACCTCATCTACCTTCTCCCTCCACAGTCTTGCATCTTTAATCTCTTTCACTCCTGGATCTTCCCCCTCAAGTATAAAACATCACTATTTCATGGATACCCGTCATACTTAGTACATACCACATGTACCACTGGGCAATGGATACCAGTGAGCTAGACCACGTTCTCACAAGAATTGTGTACATTTGCTCCTTCTGCCTTCCATTTATTCTATTGGGAAGGCAAAATATCTTATGCTTTTACCATGTATTCAAATAGCTCTCCCCAAGATGGTCATCCACACACCCATTCCACAAATATTTATCAAACATGAATTATGCGCCAGGGCTGTTCTAGGTACTAGAAATACACTGGTGAGTAAGGAGACCAAGGTTCTTGCTTTCATTCACAGAGAAAGCCCCTATATAAACAACATTTCAACTGAAGTGTACTAACAAGAAAATAAAGATAACGTGATGGGGCAGCATGCAAGGCACCAAGGTGGCAGATCTGTCTGCTATGTTCACTGCATAGGCATAAATGCCTGGCACGCAGTGGGCACTGAAGAAATATTTGTTGTTGAAAAGAATGAGTCATGGAGAAGGTAGCTAATGGCAACTGGGTGGTAAAAGAAGGCCTCACAGAGGAAGTACACTGAACTGAGACCTTAATAACAAGAAACCAGCTGTGTGAATATCTCGGGGCAGAGATTAACAGGCAGAGTAGAAAAATACAAAGGCCCTAAAAGACGGAATTTGGTTGGTTTGAGAAATAGAAGGGCTTTTTAACTGCCAAATCCAAAAGGCTTTTTTTTTTTCTGAATCATGTCTTTAAAAAAAATTTTTTTTTAATTATCATGTTCATTTAGTCAGCATTGAGTACATCAGTAGTTTTTGATGTAGTATTCAAGTGACTTCTAAGTATTCATCCTATTTAATGATTCTGTGACATTTTATATCATCCATTCCTGCTTGAAATTCTCCCTCCTTTGGCCTCCATTAATCATACTCCTAGATCTTCTGTTCTAATAGCCCCTTCAGACTTCTTCACTGGGTATGCCTCTCCTGTGGGTGCTTTCTCTCTCTCTCTGCCTCCCCTTCACTATTTCTCCTCTTAATCCCAGGCATTCCTCTAGGAAGCTCTAAGTTCCCAGAGATCAGAAACTAAGCTTATTTACCTGTATACTTATTCCCACAGCCTAACATAATGCCTGGCATATAATAACCATTCAGTAAATATTTACTACTCTAATTTCATTTTTGCAACTTGTAAACTCCAGAATGTCTCCTTTTTCCTTTTTAATTACACAAGACATAAATATACTCTAATAAAAATTTCAAACGAAACGTAAGAAGCCCTCTTTATGAAGAACCCAGGCCCCTAAAAAAAATCCCACTGATCAAAGGTAACCATTGTTAAGAGGCTGACATATAAACATCTGTATCTTTCTATTCATTTACATTCATATAAACACATATAGAAAAACAGAATTTTTAGAACTTACTATACAAAATGTTTTAGAATTTTTTTCATTAAGTGCACTGCAGACATTGTCCCACATTAATACATAGAGCTCTAACTTATTTTTTAAAGAAACTTAATAGTACCTCATCGTCTACAGAACCATAATTTATTTAACCAGTTCCCTATTGATAGAAATTTGGTTATTTCCAATTTATTCTATTTTAAATAATGCTTAATAAACATGACTACATAGGGGCGCCTGGGTGGCTCAGTGGGTTAAACCTCTGCCTTTGGCTCAGGTCATGATCTCAGAGTCCTGGGATCGAGCCCTGCATCGGGCTCTCTGCTCAGTGGGGAGACTGCTTCCCCCTCTCTCTGTGCCTACCTCTCTGCCTACTTGTGATCTCTCACTCTCCTTGTCAAATAAAATAAAAATCTTTTAAAAAAATGACTATATAGATACTTCTGGATACTGTGCATGTGATATTGGTAGAATAGACATCAAGGAGTAGAACTGCTGGGTTAGTAAATATAAATTCAGTAAGTATAAACTCAATTGCTGAATCAAATAAGCAGACTTGATATTTGGATAAATTCTATCAAACTGTCTTTCTAAAATGCAGGAGCTTTGTGTAGTCCCACTAAGACAATATGATAATACTCACTTCCCACATCTTTCTGAACACGGAAACAATCCTTTTAATTCTTGTCCATTGACATACAAGAATGAAAATCTTATCATATCAAATCATATCAAAATCATATCAAATCTTATTTGATATTAATAAAGTTAAACATATTTTCATATTATTATTAGCCATTTATAATACTTTTGTGAATGCCTTGTTCATATCCTCTGCACATTTTCCATTGAGTTGTCTCTCTTACTGAATTGTATAATTGTATAAGCTCTCTATATTATATGGATATTGTTATATATGTTGAAAACACTCCCTGAGAGTTTAACTTTTTAAAAGATATCTTTCATTAAACACTTTAATCTTTATGAACACTAAGTCTGCCAATATTTTTCTTTGTGGCATTAAGGTTGGTGCTTGCTTAAAGGGCTTTCCCAACTCTAAGATTTAAAATATACCCTCCTATATTCCTTCCTAATACTTCCTAATACTTCTATAAGCATTTTTGTGGGTTTTGTTCTGGTTTCTGGAATTAATTTTTGTGACTAATGTAGTAGACATCTAAGTTTATATGTTTTCCAATTAAAAAGTTTAAGTTGTCTTTTACAATGTGTTCATGTGTACAGTTTACAAATAAAGTAATAAACACTCCAGAGCAGAGATCAGCAAATTTTTTATCGAAAAAGCCACATAGTAAATATTTTTGGTTTTATGGGCCATAAGGTCTTTTTGACAACTATTACCCCTGCTACTGTACTGCAAAAACAGCCACAGACAATGTGTATACAAATGAGTGTGACTGTGTTCTAATAAAGTTTTATTTACAAAAATAGGTGGCAGGCCTGATTTGGCCTATAAGTTATAGTTTGCCAACCCATCTCTAGAAAGAATACAGTAATGTATAGAATAATAAGAGCTTATGAATGTGAAGATGTCATACTTATGATACAGAACTTTCACTGGAAACAATACAAGGTCTTCTACAAATTAGGTGACATTAGGATGAGATGATACTATAAATCTAATAAAATCTTTTAATTTTTAGTTTTAAAACAGAGAAAACTTTTTAAAAAATGCTGGTAACCTACCCTAAATTTCTTGCCACCATCTTTAGCAAGTGAAAGGTTCAGAGACTTCACCAAAGCCAAATTGTCCTGTTTAGTAAGTTTTTTAACAAGGGCCTCTGTAATATATCGAACTCCTGCATGTGAATCAGCTTCTGAAATGACAGAAACAGATCATCATCAGTAGAACAGGACATCTCTGAAAAACAAATTATTTTGATGTTATATAACCAAAAAATATTTTTTAAGCCATACAAATATAAAAAGAGCTGGTTAGTTCTAATAACTGCAATGTTTTAATAATATTTTACTTTATTTAGCTTTACAATAATTGCATACATCTACAGTAATGTCAGTAAGTTATGCTTCACAAATATTAGTTCTGTGCCAAGCTTGTACTATATACTTTACACTTACAATTTAATTTGTACATTTAAAATAAAAATTACTCAAAAAACTACTGGACCACGAGGGGAGAATTTGAGAGATAACTGATACCATAAGATGAAATAATATTAGAATAGCTGGGATCCCAGAAGAAGAAGAAAGCGAGAAGAGGGAAGAAGGTATATTGGAGCAAATTATAATAGAGAATTTCCCTAATATATCAAAGAGAACAAGCATTAAAATCCAGGAGGCACAGAGAACCCACCTCAAAATCAATAAAAATAGGTCCACACCCCATCATCCAATAGCAAAACTTACAAGTCTTAGTGACAAAGAGAAAATCCTAAAAGCAGCTCGGGAAAAGAAGTCTGTAACATACAATGGTAAAAATATTATTTTGGCAGCAGATTTATCCACAGAGACCTGGAAGGCTAGAAATAACTGGCATGATATATTCAGAGAACTAAATGAGAAGAACATGCAGCCAAGAATACTATATCTAGCTAGGCTATCATTGAAAACAGAAGGAGAGATAAAAACCTTCCAGGACAAACAAAAACTAAAAGAATTTGTAAACACCAAACCAGCCTACAGTAAATACTGAAAATACCTTCAGGAAATCTCTCTCTCTAAGCAGAGAGAGAGCCTAAAAGTAGTAGACCAGAAAGGAACAGAGACAATATACAGTAACAGTCACCTTACGGGCAATAAAGTGGCACTAAATTCATATCTTTCAATAGTTACTCTGAATGTAAATGGGCTAAATGCCCCAAACAAAAGATAAAGGGTATCAGAATGGATAAAAAACCAAAATCCATCAATATGCTGTCTATAAGAAACTCATTTTAGACCCAAAGACACCTCCAGATTTAAAGTGAGGGGGTGGAAAACAATTTACCATGCTAATGGATGTCAAAAGAAAGCTGGGCTGGCAATCCTTATATCAGATAAATTAGATTTTAAGCTAAAGACCATACATAATAAGAGATGAGGGGGGACACTGTATCATATGCAAAGGGTCTGTCCAACAAGAATATCTAACAATTTTAAATATCTATGCCCCTAACATGGGAGCATCCAACTATATAAACCAATTAATAACAAAATCAAAGAAACACATCGACAATAATATAATAATAGTAGAGAACTTTAACACCCCCCTCACTGAAATGGACAGATCATCCAAGCAAAAGATCAATAAGGAAATAAAGGCCTTCAATGACACACTGGACCAGATGGACAGCACAGATATATTCAGAACATCCCATCCCAAAGCAACAGAATACACATTCTTCTCTAGTGCAAATGGAACATTCTCCAGAATAGATCACATCCTGGGTCACAAATCAGGTCTCAACAGGTACCAAAAGATTGGGATCATTCCCTGCATATTTTCAGACCATAACACTCTGAAGCTAGAACTCAATCACAAGAGGAAAGTTGGAAAGAAGTCAAATACATAGAGGCTAAAGAGCATCCTACTAAAGAATGAATGGGTCAGTCCAAGAAATTAAAGAAGAATTGAAAAAATTCATGGAAACAAATGATAATGAAAACACAACTGTTCAAAATCTGTGGGACACAGCAAAGGCAGTCCTGAGAGAAAAGTATATAGCGATACAAACCTTTCATAAGAAATAAGAAAGGTCTCAAATACACAAACCTAACTCTACACCTAAAGGAGCTGGAGAAAGAACAGCAAAGAAAGCCTAAACCCAGCAGCAGAGAGAAATAATAAAGATCAGAGCAGAAATCAATGAAATAGAACCAAAAGAACAGAAGAACAGAACAACGAAACCAGGAGCTGGTGTTTTAAAGAATTAATAAGGTTGATAAGTCCCTGGCCAGACTTATCAAAAGGAAAAGAGAAAGGACCCAAATAAATAAAATCATAAATGAAAGAGGAGAGATCACAACCAACACCAAAGAAATACAAACAATTTTAAGAGCATATTATGAGCAACTCTATGCCAGCAAATTTGACAATCTGCAAGAAATGGATGTATTCCTAGAGACGTATAAACTACCACAACTGAACCAGGAAGAAACAGAAAACCTGAATAGACCAGTAACTAGTAAGGAGATTGAAACAGTCATCAAAAATCTCCCAGAAAACAAGAGCCCAGGGCCAGACGGCTTCCCAGGGGAATTCTACCAAACAGTTAAAGAACAATTAATATCTTATATCCTGAAATTGTTCCAAAAAATAGAAATGGAAGGAAAATTTCCAAACCCATTTTATGAGGCCAGTATTACCTTGATCCCCAAAACAGACAAAAACACCATCAAAAAAGAGAATTACAGACCAATAACCTTGATGAACACAGTTGCAAAAATTTTCACCAAAATACTAGCCAATAGGATCCAACAGTACATTAAAAGGATTATTCACCAAGACCAAGTGGGATTTATTCCAGGGCTGCAAGGTTGGTTCAACATCCACAAATCAATCCATGTAATACATACATTAATAAAAGAAAGAACAAGAACCATATGATACTCTCAGTAGATGCTGAAAAAGCATTTGACAAAGTACAGAATCCTTTCTTGATGAAAACTCTTCAAAGTGTAGGGATAGAGGGTACCTACCTCAATATCATCAAAGCTATCTATGAAAAACCCACAGTGAATATCATTCTCAATGTAGAGAAACTGAGAGCTCTTCCACTAAGGTCAGGAACATGGCAGGGATGTCCATTATCACCACTGCTATTCAACATAGTACTAGAAGTCCTAGCCTCAGCAATCAGACAACAAAAAGAAATTAAAGGCATCCAAATTGGCAAAGAAGAGGTTAAACTATCACTCTTTGCAGATGATATGATACTTTATGTGGAAAACCCCAAAGACTCCACTCCAAATCTGCTAGAACTTGTACAGGAATTCAGTAAAGTGTCAGGATATAAAATCAATGCACAGAAATCAGTTGCGTTTCTATACACCCACAAAAAGACAGAAGAGAAATTAAGGAGTAAATCCCATTTACAATTGCACCCAAAATCTTAAGATACCTAGGAATAAACCTAACCAAAGAGGCAAAGAATCTGCACTCCGAAAACTATAAAGTACTCATGAAAGAAATTGAGGAAGACAAAAAGAAATGGAAAAACATTCCATGCTCGTGGATTGGAAGGACAAATACTGTGAAAATGTCTATGCTACCTAAAGCAATCTACATGTTTAATGCAATCCCTATCAAAATACCATCACTTTTTTTTTTTTCAAAGAAATGGAACAAATAATCTTAAAATTTATATGGAACCAGAAAAGACCTTGAAAATCCAGAGGAATTTTGAAAAAGAAAGCCAAGGTTGGTGGCATCACAATTCCAGACTGCAAGCTCTATTACAAAGCTGTCATTCTTAAGACAGTATGGTACTGGCACAAAAACAGACACATAGATCAATGGAACAGAATACAGAGCCCAGAAAATAGTCCCTCAACTCTATGGTCAACTAATCTTTGACAAAGCAGGAAATAATGTCCAATGGAAAAAAGACAGTCTCTTCACCAAATGGTGTTGGGAAAACTGGACAGCCACATGCAGAAAAATGAAACTGGACCATTTCCTTACACCACACACAAAAATAGACTCAACATGGAAAAGACCTCAATGTGAGACAGGAATCCATCAAAATCTTTGAGGAGAACACAGGTAGCAATCTCTTCAACCTCAGCCAGGGCAACTTCTTCCTAGAAACATCGCCAAAGGCAAGGGAAGCAAGGGCAAAAATGAAATATTGGGACTTCATCAGGATCAAAAGCTTTTGTACAGCAAAGGAAATAGTCAACAAAACCAAAAGACCACTGACAGGATGGAGAAGATATTTGCAAATGACATATCAGATAAATGGCTAGTATCCAAAACCTATAAAGAACTTATCAAACTCAACACCCAAAGAACAAATAATCCAATCAAGAAATGGGCAGAGGATATGAACAGACATTTCGGCAAAGAAGACATCCAGACGGCCAACAGACACATGAAAAAAGTGCTCCACATCACTCAGCATCAGGAAAATACAAAATCAAAACCACAATGAGATACCACCTCACACTAGTCAGAATGGCTAAAATTAACAAGTCAGGGAATGACAGATGCTGGAGAGAATGTGGAGAAACGGGAACCCTCCTACACTGTTGGTGGGAATGTAAGCTGGTGCAGCCACTCTGGAAAACAGCATGGAGGTTCCTCAAAAAGTTGAAACCCAGCAATCGAACTACTGGCTATTTACCCTAAAGATACAAATGTAGTGATCCGAAGGGGTGCATGCACCCAAATGTTTATAGCAGCAATTTCCACAATAGCCAAACTATGGAAAAAGCCTAATTGTCCATTGACAGATGAATGGATAAAGAAGATGTGGTATATTTACATAATGAAATATTATGCAGCCATCAAAAGAAATGAAATCTTGCCATTTACAATGACGTGGATAAAACTAGAGGGTATTATGCTGAGTGAAATAAGTCAATCAGAGAAAGACAATTATCATATGATCTCCCCGATATAAGGAATTTGAGAGGCAAAGTGGGGGGTTTGGGGAGTAGGGAAGGAAAAAATAAAACAAGATGGGATCAGGAGGGAGAAAAACCATTAGAGACTCTTAATCTCACAAAACAAACTGAGGGTTGCTGGGGGGAGGGGAGTATGGAGAGGGTGGTTGGGTTACGGACATTGGGGAGGGTATGTGCTATGGTGAGTGCTGTGAAGTGTGTAAACCTGACAATTCACATACGTGTACCCCCGGGGCAAATAATACATTTTATGTTAATAAAAAAAAAATAAATAAATAACCATGTATTGAGCATATATTTGTTTAAAAATAAAAAAATAAAAATTATTATTTCCATTTTTTTTAAAGATTTTATTTATTCATTTGACAGAGATCACAAGTAGGCAGAGAGAGAGAGAGGTGGAAGCAGGCTCCCTCCCGAGCAGAGAGCCCAATGTGGGGCTCGATCCCAGGACCCTGGGATCGTGACCTGAGCCAAAGGCGAAGGCTTTAACCCAGTGAGCCACCCAGGTGCCTCTATTTCCATTTATTTTTAAAAAGATCTTGTGTCTAATGATGTGGAAGTCCAGGACTTGAACCCAGGCAGAAGAATCCAAAATTTATACTTTTAATCATATGCAGCATTGAAGTTTTAGCGATATATTTTTTTTTTCCTTAGAGAAGGAGAGAGAGAGAGAGGTAGGAGAGAGAAGGGGTGCAGAAGGAAAGGGACAGAGAGAATCTTAAGCAAACTCCACACCCAGAGCAGAGTCCAAAACAGGGCTGGATCTCAGAGCCCTGAGATCATGACCTAAGCCAAAATCAAGAGTGGGATGCTTAACCAACGAAGTCACCCAGGTGCCCCTAGTGTTTTGCTTTTGCTGTTTTTTAAAATAGTTATCCATTTTTTACAGTGCTAAATTACCTAGTTTTTTTGTTTTATTTTGTTTTAATAAACTGTCACTAATCTGCTTCTTTGGTTTTTTTTTTTTTTTTAATTCCAATCTAAACTTCAGAAACACCAGAATTCTTAAAAATCCTTTTTTTTTTTTTTAAATGGTGATAATCTCAAATTTGTTGCTCTTTTAAACAGAGAATAACCCAAAGTAGTAACTTCATGGACAGCACACCCTATCCTAAGCCTGGACGTTGCTGTCAAATCTTCCTAAAGCCGTCTTACATTTTCAAAAGCAGCTTTAAAAAGAAAATTCTTTCTTTAGAAGTCAGAATAAATTAATGCTGCATTCAGATCCAGGCTGTATGACAAAGTTTCCCTATGATTATTTACAATAAGTTAACATTACATTTATTTTGGTTCAAAATTATATGCTTTTTTCCCTTAATTTGGGCTGTTCTAGGAAAGAAAATGACTAATATTCTAAAATATTAATCAAATTAGAGTCAACTGTGTACCAACTGACAGCAAGGGTATAGTTTAAACTCAATCGCTGATCAAGTTTAGTAATCAAAACTGAGCAGAGAGATAGCTGTGATTTCATTAGCAAAGAAATCACATAGTTTTCATTCACATTCAGTTACTTTAAATAGTCTTTTAGAAAAAAATAATGTATTTCTGAAAACAGATTCCCACAAGAATAGACTGCTTTTATGAAACAAATAAAAACAAAACCTTGGAGAAACATATACATGTCCCTTATGAGGACATGATAAACAGTTTGCCAATAAGCAGACTGGAACAACCCAAGGGTAGATCACGTTTTTGTACTGAATTAATGCACTTCACTCTGAAGTCAACAGATATGCTTTTCTTCTAACCAAGGATGATGGCTAATTTGGCATACGAGCTTTAAGATACTCTCCCACCACAGGAAATAAAGCTTCCTCTTTCGGGAAACTTCCCTCTCCTAACCCTTTTAGACAGCTTCACCCTCACCCAGAGGCCTCCATCCTCCACTGTCCCTATACACTTTCTGTCGGTACAGGTATATGACAATAGGTCATGTTAGTACAAAGATATATATTTCACTTGGACCAAAAATGTAAGTTCAGTAATTTTCCATCTCTACTCTATAATATGTGTTCAAATTCTTAGATTAAAAAACCTTACCTTTGGGACACCTGGATGGCTCAGTTTGTTAAGCAACAAACTGAGGCTCAGGTCATGATCCTGGAGTCCCAAGATCGAGTCCCACATTGGGCTCCCTGCTCGGTGGGAAGTCTGTTTCTCCCTCGGACCTGTCTCCTCTCATGCTCTCTCTCTCTCTCAAATAAATAAATAAATGAATAAATCTTTAAAAAATCAAAAAAGAAAAACATTACCTTTATGGTCTTGGTAGTCTGAAAGCACCGTGTTTTCATCTGTAATCTCAACTTGCTCATTCCATTGTCCTCCAAAATGAAGAGTCTCAGATCCACTTAAAGGTGAAAGTGACCTAGATCTCATACTGGACATAAGGGATGGTGTACTAGGAGAGTGAGGTGATGGTGGCATCTTTGCATTGGAAAACTTTCGCTGAGAACCTTTCTTCATGGCAAGAATAAAGCCAGGTGTCCATCAAAACCTGTAAGAGTTTTCAGCATATTTAACAAGGTCAATTTTTTAGAGCTCTCAAAACTATTATCTACTTCTAGAATTTTTTTTACATTCTTCACCCAAAGTGGGACTTGAACTCATGACCCCGAGATGAAGAGTCACACATTCTACCAATTAAGCCAGTCAAGTACCCTTATTTCTTGAGTTCTGAAGATGACAAACTTATAAACTCAGAGGCTACAGATGCTAGGACCCATACTACTCCCAAGCTGATGGAAGCAGACACTGCTTCAAACACTGCTGATCACATTGCCAGAGGGAAAGAAACCTCCAGAGGCTCTTGTACTGACACATGCTCCAGCCAGAAGTCTTCCCTATCTTTCTCTTCTCTACTGGACCAAACTAATCACAGTATCCCTCATACCCAAAATGGGTCCTAGAATGTAGGCAGCTGGAAATGTTTGACAACCAGCAGTATTTAATACTGACAACTACTCTCTCCTTCCTGTTAAGAGTTTCTTCTTTCATTTCTGGGACACCACATTCTCCTGGTATCCCCTTACCTTTGTGGCCACTCCTCAGCTTCCTTTGCTCACTCATAGTCCTGTATCCAATCTTCAAATATCAGAACTCCTTAAGTCTCTTTGACTCTCTCTGCAATCTCACTTTAGATGATCTAATACACACCCATGGCTCCCAATGTCACCTGTATATTGATGTTTATATCTGCAATCCAACCTCTCTCTGAGTTCCAGACTCCTGTTCCCAGCTGTCTACTTGATATTTCATTGCCATCCTACACTTAACACATCCAAACTGAATTTATCACTCCACCCATTCCTTCCATATAGAACAACACATGAATGGTAAGTGCACAGCTCCATGAACTGTCATACAGTGAACCACCAGTATCCAGATCAAGAAACAGAATATTACCAGAACCCCAGAAGCCACTTTGTACCCCGTTCCAATCATTAGCCAACATACATGGGTAATTACTAACCTGATTTCCAAAACGAGAGATTTTTTTTGAACTATTTAAGATTTTTATTTTTAAGTATTTCTACATCCAACATGGGGCAACTCACAACTCTGAGATCAAGAGTCACATGCTCTTCTGATTGAGCCAGCCAGGTACTCTATAATCTATTTTTGAACTATATGTAAATGAAATCATAGAATAGTTTTCATATATGCCTCCTCTGTTAAATATTGGGTTTCCGATATTCATTCACATTTGTCTCATGCTATTAGAAGAACATCTGATTGCTTCAAACCCATGTGCCTACTATTGCTTGTCCACAAAATCAATTTTGTTGAAGTTCAGGTCTTCCAGAAGGAATGAAAGCACTTATTAGGAAAGGGATCTTAGTCAAATCCCTTTACTTTTCAAAAGAAAATTAAAGCCCAGAATGGTAAATGACAAGGCGAGACACTATAGTAATGGTGAGAATCAGTTCTCCTCTCAAACTAATTTGTAAGCCAAATCATGTGACTAATCTAGTAGAATGTAAGTTCTATGAAAGTAGGCATATTGTTCACTGATTTATTCCAGGCCTAGGGCAGAACTTAGCAGAAAGTAGATAATTAATTTTATCTAATGGAGTACTCTGAAGAACTGATAAAAGGCACTTATTTAGTACCTCAACAAAAGGATATCTTCTTGTGCTGTATTAGTCCTCAACACCAAGAGTCCTAATGCACAAGGTCAGGTTTATGCAAAAAAGATTTTCATGATGTAAAATTACTTTTGTAAGTATAACCATTGCAAAAATCATAAGTTTGACAAAATTTAGACAAAAAAATCTTATAAAATGGGATAGGTCTTCAGCAAGGCTGTACTAACAATGATCTTATTTTTGTTCAATATCTATAATCTCCCCAACTCTCCTGTCTTAAAATGTGAAGACAAAACACAAATTAAGTTTTAGAAAAGTTGGGGCACCCAGATGGCTCAGTCAGTTGACTGTCTACCTTTGGCTCAGGTCATGATCCCAGGATCCTAGGATTAAGTACCGCATTGAGCTCCCTGCTCAGCAGGAGTCTGCTTCTCCCCTTCCCTCTGCCTCTTACCCCCACTTGTGCTCTCTCTTGTGCTTACTCTCCCTCTCTCTCAAATGAATAAATAAAATCTTCAACTTTTTAAAAAGATTTTTATTTATTTATTTGACAGAAATCATGAGTAGGCAGAGAGGCAGGCGGTGGGGGGGGGGGGGCAGGAGCAGATTCCCCAATGTGGGGCTCGATCCCGGGACTCCAAGTTCATGATCCAAGCCGAAGGCAAAGGCCCAACCCACTGAGCCACCCAGGCGCCCCCCAAAATCTTTAACTTTCAGAGAAGTTTTCAGTTCAAAGATTTTGGGCAGCTCCAATGTCAATGCTATATAAATTGGAATTAGAATGAGATATTATAATGGTTTGATGTGTGAACACCTTCACAAGTACATAGGTATTGTTATACAGGCTGGGATTATGAAGAAACTTATTTGTTACATGGTTGGAACATATATAATATATAGAAAAGAGAGGTGCCATTAATATAGTCAGTCAATTAACCAATAATTAAGAGATATAATATCTTTCCTTGATGATACAGTCATTCTAGGAATGCTGATCTTACCCAAAACATGTCTGGAATTCCTCTCTGGGTCTTGCTTTGAGAATTATTAATACATCTCACCAGAAAATCAGACCCATTTCTTCAGCTACACTTTGTTTTATTTTATATTTATTTTTTTTTTTAAAGATTTTATTTATTTATTTGACAGACAGAGATCACAAGCAGGCAGAGAGGCAGGCGGAGAGAGAGAGGAGGAAGCAGGCTCCCTGCTGAGCAGAGAGCCCGATGCGGGACTCGATCCCAGGACCCCGAGATCATGACCTGAGCCGAAGGCAGTGGCTTAACCCACTGAGCCACCCAGGCGCCCCTACACTTTGTTTTAATTTTCCCGGGTTGAACATTAACTTTACCATCTGTCAAATATTGAGATAAGCTCTTACACGTATCATCACATTAGGAGGATTAAGTATAACAATTGTACAGAATAGGTATTATCATCTCTAAAAAGCTTAAGTAATTTGTTCAAAGTCCCATAACTAATTGGCTAATCCACGGCTTGAATCCTGATCTGATTTCAAAGCCCACATCTTCATTACCATGCCATATTGCTGAGTTTTCAGGAGTCCAGATCATGTTTGATTTGCTCTCTAAAGCTTAGCATGGTGCCTCACACAAACTAGATCAGAATAAATAACACTAAATGACCTTGATCAACGGATAGCACATAAGGCAATTCCTGAAGGAAAAACAAAAAAATTAATATAATAGCATCACTGAATTCATGATCTAGCAGCTTCTTACGGTGATGAGTTTGAAGAGAAAAAAATCTGCTACATTTGTTTTTAAAAAGTGATTATTACTTCACGTATACATTATTTCACTTAAACATTACAGTATGGCCAACTGCCCTGTGCCAAAAGTCCAGTTTACTTTAAACTACAAACTTCTATGTGTCCTTACTTTCTCTCAATTTTTCATGATAAACTATCCATATAGATCAGAAAAGCCACCTCCAATTCACGTAACTGCTCTTTATGCCAGTGACAAAGCTTTTGGTCCTAATTTCCCAAGTGTGGCAAAAACTTCTATCGCTACTATCACACCACTCTGCCATGGAAACAAATCTCTTAGTAATACTGATTCTGTACTGACTTGTAAGGGTGTCTCTTTCTAAATAAGAATAATATACTCAGGGTGCCTGGGTAGCTCAGTGGGTTAAAGCTTCTGCCTTTGGCTCAGGTCATGATCCCAGGGTCCTGAGATTGACCTCCGCATCGGGCTCTCTGCTCAGCAGGGACCCTGCTTCCCCCTCTCTCTCTGCCTGCCTCTCTGCCTACTTGTGATCTCTGTCTGTCAAATAAATAAATAAATAAAATCTTTTTAAAAAAATATATATATATACTCAAACTTGAGGATAGCTAAGAGGCATGTGTTTTAAAAATAAAATTGTGTAAATAAATAAACAAATAAAATTAAATATATTTATTCCTGAGTTAAATGTAGGTTTCATGAAGGCAGGAGATAATAAAAATAAAAGAGGGGAGTGACAGGGACCAACTCTCACTTCTGTGTATATATCTTTTTCTACCCTGTAACAGGATAGAAAATTATATAACTAGAATAGGATGTTGCCACATACTACAAAGACATGCTTTATATATACACATTTTTTAGTTTCTTGGCTAAAAAAAAAAGCTCATCTTATATTTTTAGGCAATGCAATTATTCTGTATCCCACATCTTAGTCCTCTCTCTAAATTCTTACAATACTAAACCATCCTGAATTCTCTTCATAACATCGTAATGACTAAGACCTTTCAGGCTTCACTAGACTATTATGAGGAACTCTGTTACCTCTCTTGATCAGAAAATATCTGCTTTAGATTTATAGATTAAAAAAACATATTAGAATGGATTTCTGAAATCTAGGTCAGTTCCTTTCTTTTATACATTTTAACATGAAAGATTAAGTGATAGTGTCAAAGTCACAATGTATTCCCAGATCCCGTCCCTGGGTTGCCATAGCTCCTGTAAGGCCTGGACAGTGAAACATATCACAATCTCATAAAATATCTAACTCAGTAATAGCGAACTGGACTGTGTTTGAGAATGGCTAGCATTATTTCAGAGACTAGCACCTAGATGTAGTAAATGGTCAACTACAATTTTAAGGGAGAGATGGGGAGATTATCTGACGCTAGATGTCATTTGTAATCACATTAAGACCAAGCAATAAAAAAAGAAGATGATGATGATGATGACAGTTGAGAGGTACAGCTAGAGTGTAGGAAGGGGTAGAATAAAGAGAAAACAAAACAAGCAAAAAAGTCCGGAGCTGGAGACATATTCTGAAGGCCCAGAAGGGGGTCTGCAGTATAAGAGAAAGTTACTGGAATAATGGGATTACCAGAGTCATATGACTGACAGAAACAAGCAATAGCCACATTGTTGCAGAAATGATTATATAATTATTTATATAATTATTACTTCACGTATACATTACGTGAAGAAACACCATCCATCCTGTCACTCCCCTGCCCTGACACATAGCTTCTCAGAGACTATACCTCCCCCTCTATTAGGCCTTTCCTTACACTTCTAATTGTCCATCTTCTTTGATCTTTTCCAAATAAGACAGACCACCATTATCCCCAAACCCTCCCTCTCTCTTCCCAGTCCACTCCAACATGCAAAAATCTATCCCAATTTCTTGACCTCCATATCCTTCTATCCTTCTTTCCATCCTGTAGCTTTTTTTTTTTTTAAGAATTTATTTATTTATTTGACAGAGAGAGATCACAAGTAGGCAGAGAGGCAGGCAGAGAGAGAAAGGAGGAAGCAGGCTCCCCGCTGAGCAGAGAGCCCAATGCGGGACTTGATCCCAGGACCCTGGGATCATGACCCGAGCCACCCAGGCGCCCCTCCATCCTGTAGCCTTTTAATCACATCTCAGTATTTTCCCTACAATTCTACTTCATCCCATACCCTCTGACCCATTTAAATACCTTACTCTTTAACTTTCTCTAGCCCTTTCAAATATGATGTTTCCCATTCCTCACCAAAGGCAATCCTCCCATCCTGCGCTTGTCAACCTCTGCCTCCTATCCTTCATCTCATTCTCATTGCCAAGTTTCCCCACAAATTCTGTTCCAATTTCCCAACATTGTATTAGCCTCCATTTATCTGTAGTTCTTTCCAGTACCCTACCTCAACACTTCTATATTCATCCTGATTCCCCAAACTACTCATCTTAGCAAATATCTTGACATCCTAATCCATTCCAATACTCTTGCTTCAAATTATTCTCCTCCTCCAACAAAACAGCCAAACCTCGACACATTCCTCTTTATCCCAATATGATTGCTTAACTACTAACCTTTCCCTTCTAATACCCCGACCTCCCTCTACATTCTATTAACATCCTGGGTTCTCCTCTCATGTCTCTCCATTCTACTCAGGTATCCTAAAAGCCCATGTTGCCCATCTCTTCCCATTAATTTATTTATTCAGTAATTCAATTTTATTGAGTAACTTTTATGCACTGAGAACTGTGTGAGGCTTTAAAAACAGAACTGAGAAAGTAATGTTTCTACACTCAAGATGCACAAAAGGATTATATCTCCCTCTTACACATGGTCTTTGCACCAAGTAATCTCCTTTATAACATCTTACAATTATAATTATATAATCATTTCTGCAACAACGTGGCTATCGCTTGTTTCTAAGCTACAAGAAAGCAGAGATTCTATTGTTTGGTGTACACTAAATATTTGTTGAATGAATGAAAAGAGGACTGTACTAAGCACTCTAAAGACATTAGCAAATTTAAATTCTCACAGATGATGTATAAGGTCAGAATTAGTAACCTCTTTTACAAGCGGCAGTGTTTCACAGAGAATTAAGAGCTTGGATTCTAGGACTAAACAGCCCGAGTTCAGATCCTGCTTCTCCATTTACTGTGTGACATTAGGCAAATTACTTAACCTCTCTGATCCTCAGTTTCATCACTTTTAAACTGAAGATGGCTACCTCATGCAAGTTATTTTAAATTCTGAATTAGTTAGTACCTGAAGGGCTTAGAATTGAATTTGAGACATAGTGTAGACTCAAAGGTAACCAGAAGTTATTTTTACAAAAGAGAAAAGGTGCACAGGAAGATTAAGGAACATGCCCAAAGTCAAGAGCAGGTTAAGTAACACACAAGGTGGCAGAATCAAGACTTGAACCCAAGTTTTGACATGAAAATTCACCCATCCTTTAATCATTATACAACAAAATATTTGCTTTTCCGTTTAACATTTTTTCCCAACACCCTAACTCATCATTGTCCATGTATTGTATGTACTCCGTACGATACCACGACACGACACTCAAACCGTCCTTTATCCCTGTCATTCCCCACAGACACCTGGCACACCCCAGTCCCTCCCCCCTCCTCTGGGTGGCGGGACCCCCACCCTTCTCGGCGCCGCACCCCGACGTCCACACTTCCCCACACTCCGGTTCTCTATGCCCACGCGCCCCCGCCATCCCCACGCGTGACCTTCTCGGTATCATCCGAACCTCCCTCTTTCATCCTCCTCTCCACGCCCGTTCCGGGCCCTCCCCTCCTTCTCATCCAATCCCAATTCCCAGGAACACGCCCCCGCGCCCAAATCCATCCCCAGCCGGCCCACCCCACGCTTGGTCCAGGCCTTCCCGCCTTCGCCACCGGCCTCCACGGCTCCGCCGGGTGCCGGACAACGGCCTCGACCTGGCCTGGCACTCACCGCCAAGGAGCCGAGCGGAGCAGGCCGGCGAGACGAGGCGGAGCTGGGGACGCGCAGCTTCTTCCCTCTAGGCGTCCAGCGACGCAGCGGCCATTTTATTGTGTTATGCCGGTTGCCCGGGGGCTGGCGCGCGGCGTAGGCGGGGCCTGCTGCGGCCACGCCCCTCCCTGAGCCGTTGGGAAGGCGGGGCCCAGCTTCCCGCTGTCTTTGCCGCCTCTGCCTCGGGTACTCAGGGTCGCGAGGCTTCCTAAAGGTGTGCAGCCTGTGCGGGGTGAGGGGGAGAGGTCTCCTGCTGCAGCCGCCGACCT
This sequence comes from Mustela nigripes, assembly GCF_022355385.1. Classification (NCBI taxonomy): domain Eukaryota; kingdom Metazoa; phylum Chordata; class Mammalia; order Carnivora; family Mustelidae; genus Mustela; species Mustela nigripes. Next base: position 13,325,499 of record NC_081565.1, read on the forward strand.
GCTCATCTCCCTTCCTTGAGGCGAAGCCGCCGCTGCCTCACGCCGAGGCTCGAACACGCTTCTACGGGGCGGCTGGGCCAGAGGCGGACGTGAGGGACAGATTTCGCGCTGCCGCCAAGCTCCCGCCCTTCCGTGCTGGCAGCAGCTTCTCCTTGCGCGGCCTCCTTCTGAGGCGAATCGTCGCCTTCAGGGACCAGTGACGCCAGACGTGGATGAAACGCCGGGCTTGGACTCTGGCTGCCACCTGAGGTTAAGGGCGCGAGACCAGCCTGGGAATCTGGACAGCGAATGTTCCCGTGGGCTGTGGAGAATGTTCCTCTGGGGACAGAAGCAAAAGCGAGAAGCCTCTGAGGAAACTTCAGTTAGGGCTTGCCTGAAAATACTGCATTTCACCGCATCCATCCAGCAGTTAAAGAGAATTTACCAGAAACTCTGCGTTTAAGGGGAAAAAAAATTATCGTCAGGGCGCCCAGGTGGCTCTGTCGGTTGAGCTCAGACTCTTGATTGCGGTTGAGGTCATGAGCTTGGGGTGGTGAGATCGAGCCCCAGGTGGGGCTCCTTGCTCAGCGGGGAGTCTGCTTGGGATTCTCTCGATTTCGGTTCTTCTGCCTCCCACACTTGCTTCTAAATAAGCATAGCATCTTTAAGAAAAACCAAAAACATCGTCAAGGACACCCTCCTCCACTCCAGCCTCCCATTTCCCAGCTTGTAGCTTGAACTGTGTCCCCACCAAAGGCTGCACCATCTCCAGAAATGTCCAATGCAGTTACTACCTCTCTTTTACCATAATCTTCGAATCTTAAGTCCTTTGTTCAAAAGACGCCCATCCCAGCACAATGTTTAACCTCATTAGGATACCCCAATCCCTCATTCTTAACCATTTGCTCTCCATCAGTTTCTAAATTCATCCGAGAGTTCATGGTCCCATCTTTGTAACAATGTTTTGGAAATTCCTTCTATCTGTGCCTCAGTTTCCTCATCCATGAAATGGGGTAATCATACCTACTTCCTACAGTTTTCCTGATAATTGTGAAAGAACTTAGAGAAGTGCCTGCCCCATAGTAAATTCTCAGTATGTTTTAGTTATTAGGCAAAGTTTTCCATTGTGATATTTCATCCTAGGCCTAAAAGAGGAAAAGAATTTAGTCAAGGTGTAGGACAGTGGGGGGAGAATTTGCTTGGCAAAGGGAACAACTTGTACAAACCTCAGGAAAAGGGGAAGAAAGAACATGACAATCAGCTGGTTGTTGAGTAGATCATTATAGTTGGTGCAAAAATCTGAAAGGAAATTAAAAAGAAGGTGGGAAGAGGGGCCATGTGTAAGCCACATTGGGCACTTGTAGTTTTTCCTCAAGTCAGAAGTGGATTCACCTCAATAGGAAGTTTGGGTGATTCCAACAGGGGGCACTATTCACATTCACATGAATGAAGCTCCCCACCTGTCTCTTACTATTTATGCAACACAGAAGGAAGCTGTTGGAGTTGTAGAAGAGCCAAAATTCCTAAAAAGCTCCAGATTTTAAATTTTAAAAGGAATATTTATTCATTTTTTATTGCATTTAAATGGATATTTGTTAGTTTAGAATGTGTACATCTCTGAAATTCAGTTCTCTCATTTTTTGTTTGTTTTGACATTCATTTCTTTTCTCTTTTTCACCAGAGAACTGGATTTATTGCATAACCTCAGTGCTCTGCCTCGCAGTCTGTAATGATATTCAGGTGGGTTCTGTTATCAAATCATGGTGTGTTGGTTCATTGTAATGTTATAAAAATATACACAAAATATACAAAATACAAAACATATAAAAATGTTAAAATCCATCAAAAATACACACAAAATCCAGAGGATAGTGGAAAATACTTTTCCTGTGGCTAGTCCATATCCAGTTAACCTTGATGGATACTCTCTAGTCCCTTATTGCCAAATTTTCCTCCTTCATCCAGATACAGTACCCTCTACTAGTGTCTACAATGAGGGTGTTGGACAGACCTTGGGCCTTAGAGATGTCAGAGGGGAGACCTTTCTCTAGGTAACTAGAATATTTACTGCCTCTTTTTGCATGCTAAAAGAACCTCCCTCCCCAAAGCAAGAATGAGGATAGGAAAGGAGTGAGGGTACCTCATTCATTCCATGCTAATTTGTATTTAACTCAAAATACGAAGTTGTTTCTCTTCTGTTGCATTTATTATACAAATATTAGCTATAGTAGAGTTGCTTAGCTGTTCCTTAGTTCTTTCCTAATGATAGCAAAGTTACTTTGTTTGTTTGAACTTGCCTCATTTCGAAACTCAGTTTAAAGATTTTGCAAATTTGCTTTAGAGGATTCTAGGGAAGAAGCTTCTGTTATTGTCATTTCCTTCTGTGACTTTAAAATTTAACTAAATTACAGATGTATTTTACATTAAATTCTTGTGAAATCTTACATTTACATTGACATGGATGGAATTGGAAGGTATTATGCTAAGTGAGATATGTCAATCATAGAAAAAATTATCATATGGTTTGGCTCATATGTGGAATTTAAGAAACAGAACAGAGGACCATAGAGAAAGGGAGGGAAAATAAGATGAAATCAGAGAGGGAAACAAACCTTAAGAGACTCTTAACTATAGGAAACAAACTGAGTGTTGTGGAAAGGGAAGGGGGTTGGGAGATGGGGTAACTGGGTGATAGGCAATAAGGAGGGCATGGGATATAATGAGCACTGGGTGTTATATGCAATGAATTAATAACTGAAATCTACATTAGAAACTAATGATACATGATATGTTAACTAATTGAATTTAAATAAAATAAGTAAGAAAATAAAATAAATGCTTTTTTATGTCACATAGTAAGGTAATTTGCAATATAAAATCATGTGCTATGTCTAGATGCAAATTTTACATTAGATACTTATGAATATTGATGTGTGAAAATAACCTAACTTCATATAATAACATAGCATGACCTGTCTGCAAAATACCAAATACCTAGGACTTGGTTTGCAAAACCACTGATAATCTCTTCTCAGTATACTGGGTTCTTTTGTTTTTATTGTTGTTCATCTCTGCTTGCTTGCCTCTCTATGTGTTTTGTCTATATGTATTAAAACTCTTATTACGTACCAGATTTGTGGGAATGCAGGGGTGAGTGAGATAGACACAGTTTTAACCCTGAAAGAGATTGCAATCGAGTGGGAAATACAGAAATGTAAGATGCTCTGATAATGAAATAGAATTTTAGACTTGATGGTGTTCCATGTGAATCCATGTGTGGGTTGGGTCCAGATAGGAAGGCCTACAATTTCCAGTGATTTACAACAATCCTATCCACGTTAACCTTGGGCTATTTCCAGTGCCAATGTTTGTAATGACACTGAGACTTGAAGAATTTGAGGCCTGCCCTATGAGTTCAGATCTAAAGGCGTAGACAGGCCTCTGTGCTCAGGTCCAAACCAGACCCCACTCAGGCAAACCTTGAACCCCTCTGTCTCTGAACCATACCACCTGAATCAAGGCTGTTATCTATTATTCAACTCTTTAGGGTTGGAGTGGCTCTCCCATGTGACCAGAGAATATTTAAGTCCAGAACAGCCTCCAAATGCTACTGGCTTATATGTAGCTTTGAAATATTTTAATCTTAGGAGATGGTCTCCTAGAAGAGAATCTACTTCTAGTACAGTGGTTTAGCCTTAGCTGTATATTTAATTATCAGAGGAGCTTAAAAATTCTCATGCCTGCCCACCCCACCTGCTCAGAAGAGGTCTTGGTTTAATTGGTCCACGATATGGCCTAGAACTTTTAATGTGCACATAAGACTCAGAACCATTACCCTAGTTCATGGTGGAAACAAAAGAAAGAAGCATCATTTGACAAAATCAGCATGTGAGTTCTTCAATTTGTTCAGTTCCTTTGTTCAGTAAATATGGCAAATATGATTCGGCCCTGCCTGCCAGACATGACTACATTTCATTAAGGGAATCCAGACAAATAGAATATAAAAAGGGATGGATAGAGCTGTGTAGGAAGTGTTGAAACTCAGTTAAGAATATGGTCTTCAGGGCGCCTGGGTGGCTCAGTGGGTTAAGCCGCTGCCTTCGGCTCAGGTCATGATCTCAGGGTCCTGAGATCAAGTCCCGCATCGGGCAGGGAGCCTGTTTCCTCCTCTCTCTCTCTGCCTGCCTCTCTGCCTACTTGTGATCTCTCTCTGTCAAATAAATAAATAAATAATCTTTAAAAAAAAAAAAAAAGAATATGGTCTTCAAGGCACACACAGAAAGAGGCATTTATCCTCTTCCAAGTAGATCAAGGAAGATATCTTAGGGGAAAAAAGGGATTGTAAGCTGAGACCTGAAGACAACCAATGGGAATTACTCACATAAGGAAGCTGGGAAGAGCATCTAAGGCAAAGGGAATAAACAGCCTGTCAAAAACCAAAGATACTTGAGAAAGTCACTTCAGGAAACCAGAAAATCAGCAAGACTAGAGCACAGTTGGAACAATAAAACCATAAATTAAGTGCCACAGCCAAAGGGGCTAGATGAACCATATTAGGTGTTACATCTGTAGATCAGTTTGGGATATATTGCAATATTAACAATATTAAGTCTTCTGACTCGTAAACTTGGAATGTCTTTCTATTTAAGTTTTCTTTAAATTCTTCCCACATGTTTTATAGTTTTCAGAATAAAACTTTTATATTTCTTTTGAATTTTTTCCAAATATTTTCTTTCATGCTATTATAAATGGAACTGTTTTCTTTTTTTTAATTAAAAAAAATTTTTTTTTAAGATTTTTATTTATTTGACAGAGAGAGATCACAAGTAGGCAGAGAAGCAGGCAGAGAGAGAGAGGGGAGGAAAAAGGCTCCCTGCGGAGCAGAGAGCCCAACAGGGAGCTCGATCCCAGGACCCTGGGATCATGACCTGAGCTGAAGGCAGAGGCTTTAACCCACTGAGCCACCCAGGTGCCCCAGGAAGTGTTTTCTTAATTTCATTTCAGTTTAATCATTACTGCTGTATAGAAATACAATTGAATTTTGTATATAGATCCAGTATCCTGCAACCTGACTAGACATATTTCTTAATGTTAATTTTTTTTTTTTTAGTGAATTCCTTTACATTTTCTATATACAAGATTACATCATTTACAAATAGAGATAGTGTCACTTCTTCCTTTCCTTCCTTTTATGTATTTTTCTCACCTAACTGTCCTGGCTAGAACTTCCAGTATAATGTTGACTAGAAGTGGGTAGAGTAGGCATCCTTGTTTTTTCCTGATCTTAGGAGGAAAGCATGCAATCTTTTACCATTTAAGTATGATGTTAACTGTGGATTTTTCGTAGATGCTCTTATCAGGTTGAAGAAGTTCTACTTCTAGCACATCGAGTATTTGTTGTTTTGTTTTGTCTTAAATCAGGAAAGCATATTGAATTTGTTTGGTAAAATGCTTTTTCTGAATCTATTGAGATGACCATGCGGGTTTTGTCCTTCATTCTGTTATTACAGTATTTTACATTAATTAATTTTGGGGTGTTAAACCAACCTTACATTCCTGTGGGATTTATCGCACTTCCTCATGGTGTATAATCTTTTTATATCCTGGATTTGCTTTGGTGGTACATTGTTGAGGATTTTTGCATGTATTTTCATAAGTGATATTGGTCTGTAAGACACCTTATGATGTCTTTGGTTTCGGTATCAGGGTAATACTGATCTGATAGAATGAACTGGAAAGTGTTCCCTCTTCTATTTTTTGTAAGTTTGAAAAGAACTGGCATTAATTCTTCTTTATATGTTCAATCTAAATTCACCAGTGAAGCCATTGGACTTGGGTTTCTTTTTGTGGGTTGTTTTTAAATTGCTAATCGAATGTCTTTACTTATTAGAGGTCTTTTCTGATTGTCTCTTCTTTAGTCAATTTTAATAGTTTATGTATTTCTAGGAATTTTTCTATTTCATCTTTTTTTTTAAATTTCATCTGTTGGCATACAATTTTTCATAGCATTCCCTTATATTCCTTTCCATTTGTGGAATATTAGGAATAATGTTTTCTCTTTCATTCATTATGTTAGTAATTTGAGTCTTTTCTCTTGGCGAGCTTAGCTAAAGATTTGCTAATTTTGTTGATCTTTTTAAAGAACCAACTTTTGGTTAGGTTGATTTTCTCTATTGTTTTTCTATCATTATTTCCTTTCTCCTGCTTGCTTTGTATTTAGTTTCCTCTTCTCTTCCTACTGTCTTAAGGTGGAGGTTAGGTTGTGATTTGAGACCTTTCTTTTTCTTCTTTTTTAAGATTTTATTTATTTGAGAGAAAGAGTGTGTGTTGCAGGCACACAAGCAGGGGGAGGGGCAGAGGAAGAAGCAGGATCTCTGTTGAGCAGGAAGCCTGACAGGCTGGATTCCAGCACCCTGGGATCTTGACCTGAGCCCAAGGCAGATGCTTAACCGACTGAGTCAGCCAGGTGCCCCGAGATCTTTCTTCCTTTTTAATGTAGGGGTTTATAGCTACAGAGTTTCCTCTAAGTACTGCTTTCATTTCATCGCATATATTTTGGTGTGTTGTGTCTTCATTTTCACTCACCTCAAAGTATTTTCCAATTTCCTTTGTGATTTTTTTCTTTGACCCATTGATTAGGTATTAAGTTTAAGATGCAAATTGCATATCCAAGTGGAGATAATGAATAAGGCAGTTAGATATACAACTCTAAGGCTTAGAAGAATGGTCCAGGGAATGAAATTTAGGTGTATTGGTGTATATAGGCAATATTCAAATTGATGTGATTGCATGAGTGAATTGCTTAGTGAATGAATGTACATTAAAAAATAGAAAAAAGCTGGAACCTTGGGGCACTCCCAACATTCAGATATCAATTGGAGATCTAAATTTAGAAGTCATCAGTAGAGAGATGGTCTTTGAAATAATGACTTTCTTGTTTGTGAACTAAGGGAATTACAGTTAGCCATGGTAATTTAAAGTAGCCAAATTGCTCAAGTGAAGAGCCTGCTGAATTCTGTAACTTTGATAGGAACACAAGTACATACTTTCCTCATTCTCCCTTTGAATATTAAACCATGCAGCAATGATTCTCAACCAGGGACCATTTTGCCCTGCTCCCTGCCAGGGTACATTTGGTGGTGTCAGGGACATTTTGTTGTCATGGCTGGAAACATTCTGCTAACATCTAGTGGGTGGAGGCCAGCCATACTGCTAAACAGCTTATAATGTACAGGGCAGCTGCCTATTGCAGTCATTCTGCCCAAAATGTCAATAGTGCTGTGGTTGAGAGACCTTGAGATAACCCCACTTGTATAATTTTTCTTCCCATTTGTCTGTCACAAAGTTGAGAGGAAAAACTCTAAAAATTTCAGTATTAGGGAATATCAAATGTTTGTGGCCTGTTTGAGAAGTACTGATAGAGTGTAAAATTTGAGCAGACACCTTTTTTGGCTCCAAATCTTTGTCACTGTGTTTGTTTCTTCTTGGTGATAATGTGAGTCTGTGCATGGGACTGAGCACAAAACGAGGAACATTGTTCTTTTGTGGCCTAAATATTGACGCCTATGTGAAAAAAAAGGCATATGTTAAGTATGCCCTTGAAATAAAGTGTTGTTTTTTTTTTTCTTTTGGATGGCTTCAGTTACTGAAACAGTTGGCCAAAAATTAAAACAGAATTAAAATCATTCTCATTTCTTTCTTTTTTTTTTTTTTAATTCTCATTTCTGATGAGAGTATTTCTGATACTATTTTTCTGAAAATGTGCTGGACTGGATCTATGCAGCTGCAATCTTAAGGTCCTTTTACATTAAATCATTCTTTTCAGTACATTGTTGCTTCCTAATTTTCCTATCATTGCTCCTGCTTGAAATGGTTCAAGATTCAGTCAATGGTTTAAATATTAGCTCACTGGTGCTTTTCAGAAGAATATGTTGCAATAGTGCATGTGTCAGCAACATTACTTTCATGAGAATGTTCATGAACTACCCACACAAGTCCATCAGTCCCAACAAAATTATAAAGTCAAGCATTACAGTTGTAAAGCTCCTGCTTAACACACTATCAAAATCTAAAACTTTTGTGGTATATCTGTTTTTAAAGTTGCTATTATGAATGTATGTTTAACATTTCAGGATTTCATGTATTTCTGCTTGCATTTTACCTTAGAGAACAATTTCATTAATGCTTTGCATTAAATGTACTACCTCTATTCTTTTCATGGAACAAAGAACATTAGTAGGTCATAAAGAGATGGCCAACATCCCCAGAGTCAGAGCAGTAAGGTCAAAATATCCTTGTTTGTTGCCCATTGCGTACAATATGAAGTCCAGACTCATTAACATGGCATTCGGGACCATATACAATCTCACTTAACCTCCCTTCAATATTATCTTTCTTGGCCCACCTGCAAATTCATTCATTTCATTTGGCAGCAACTTTTGGAGTGTCTAACTGCTCTTGGGTACTGTAATAAGCTCTGGGGTGTGTCCCCATTGTATATGTTAGACCCTTTAACTGTCCTCATTGGAACTTATAGCCTAGACAGAAGAACAGTCAAGTGAAGAGGCAATTACAAAACACGATAATCTAACCCCTAGGCATCCCAGCTATACCTAGAGACTTGCAGTTCAGGATGGGACTAGGCATGCCATTGAACGCAAGTTTGAGAAAGCCTAAGAAAACAATAACTTCATATCTCCCTTGGCCATGTCCTAGTCATTGACATTGGTGAATCATTTCTAGTCCTAGAGTTCCTGGGAACATCTCAGCATTTGGGAAGCTGCCTTGGGATTTCAGACCTGCACTAAAGTGGATCAGTACAGGCCTTATGGTCCCCATTCCAGGGAAGCTTCAGAACTACTTCTATATCTTAGACATTCTGCATGAGGTACAGGATGATAGTCCCTTCCCATGCTCCATAAATTTAGAACGTAGAGCCCGAGATGAGGAGGCAATCTCATGCAAGTGGCTTCATTGCAAGACTTCTCTTGAGAAAAACCTGTGAGCTGTGAAGGAAGCTACACAGAGCATGGAAGGAGTTAAGCAAAGATGTGGTGTCAACTGAGGTCTAGTTTTAGCCTTTTCCCACGGGGGCTCTCTAGCATGCATGGTACCACCAAGTTGTCCCACCTTGAAGCAAGGGTGCTAGGCAATGCCCCTGAATCGGTTACTGACTATGGGCCAATCCTTGAGAGAGGATGTAACTTCCCAAGCATTTCTGGGAAATTGATGAGGGAAATTACCTGGAGAAGGGGAAAATTTTAGCAGCCAACACTCACATCTGTAGGGTGGGTGCACCAAGCCCAGGAAAGGTTATCTGGTCATGGGATCAACTGCATCTTCTATATCTACACCCAGAAAATGGGCCAGAACAGCTTCCAAGTGTTTGTCTGTCTCCAGCTTTGAAACATCTTTCTAGATGCTCCCATTTGGGAGTCTTTTTCTGGTTTACTTGTTACAATCTGCTTTATACTTCGAATTCCAAAATTATGGACATTAAAAGCTTGTGATTTAAATTCTTAGGTTTTCGGGGCACCTGGGTGGCTCAGTGGGTTAAAGCCTCTGCCTTTGGCTCAGGGCATGATCTCAGGATCCTGGGATGGAGCCCCGTGTCAGGCTCTCTGCTCAGTGGAGCCTGCTTCCTCCTCTCTCTCTCTCTGCCTGACTCTCTGCCTACTTGTCATCTCTGTCAAATAAATAAAATTTTAAAATATTTTTAAAAAAATAAATTCTTAGGTTTCCTTCTCAGTGATCCCACTACCTAATGTTAATAATTAACCTGAAGACAAATTCAACCAAATTCTTCAAGCTGAGTTTAGGAAAAGGAGGGCAAGTTCAGGAAGGGTCCTGTCAACAGTTTAATTCTACCCCAGCCATGAACATTTTTAGTCTATATTTTTTTCTACTTGGGAAAAAGTTGGGCACTGGAGCAAACGTACGTGAAAGATCCCATTTTCATTTGCAATGTATTTTGGTTATAACTTTAGAGAAAACAGAACTCAATCACTGCCACATGAAATTTTCTATTTCTGAAAACTGCAGTTGAATTTCTTCTTTTATCTATTGTCCTATGCCAGTACTCTGTTTTCTACATGAGTACTTTGTGAGCAATGTATGACTTGTATTCTAAAACGTTGTGTTTTTCCCAAGCCATTAGCCTTGCCCCAGGGAAGAGTAACTTATTGATATTTTGATTAAAAATGGATTCTTTGAGGGGTACCTGGGTGGCTCAGTGGGTTAAGCCTCTGCCTTTGGCTCAGGTCATGATCCCAGGGTCAAGGGATCAAGCCCCACATCGGACTATGCTCAGCAGGGAGCCTGCTTCCTCCTTCTCTCTCCCTGCCCCTCTGCCTGCTTGTGCGTTCTCTCTCTCTCTCTCGCTCTCTGTCAAATAAATAAAATCTTTTTTAAAAAATGGATTCTTTGAAAGACTGATGCATAATCCCTATTTGCATTTCTTATAGAGGACTCTATTAAACATATCCAGGCTGCAACTGATCAAAACTACTTCTGTGGGCACCCTTGAAATCTCATTTTTGGGATGCTATCAGGAAGCTATCCTGGCCTTATCATAGATAATAAAATTTTGAGAAATAAAAAATGTGTTTTTTGGTATAAGAAACATTGCTAATTTCAATTAATTCTCCTAAGTGAAAAATGTTTTAAAAATTATGTTTTATTAACAGATTGACTATATTTTATTGTTTCAACAGGTATGTTGTCTCAGCACCTATTGTATTCTATGTTGGAACCCCTGAAAATGTAGTAATTCAAGTTCATGAATACACAAACTCATCTGCTGTGACCATGGCTATTAAAAGTTATCCTGATAATAGTTTTACATATTCTTTTGGCCAAAGTAACTTAGCTCCAGAAAATAAACTCCAAAGTTCTGCAAACTTAACTGTATGTATTCTTTTTTTAAAAAATTAATTAATTTTTTATTTTTTATAAACATATATTTTTATCCCCAGGGGTACAGGTCTGTGAATCACCAGGTATGTATTCTTATAATAGTTTCTTTTATATGTCAAATGTTTCTTTATATAACACATATTGATCATTTTTACATATGTGGGTGTAAAAATGTGTTACGTCATACTATTAAGTGAATTTACTAGTTGATAAGAGATAAATGCCATATGTTTATAAAGGTAAGTAAGTGGGAAATGTTAAATAGGGAATCCACTTTTGATTTAAGGACAAGGTAAAGAAATGTAAAATGAAATAAATATGAAGCAGATAAAGGTTATTAAGGTAAAAGGATTTGATGACATGACATATGTGACCAACACATATACCTGTTTAAAAATTGCAAGATGAATACAGTAGTCTGCTCTTATCAGCTGTTTCACTCTCCAGGGTTTCAGTTAACTGTGGTCAGCTGTGGCCCAGAAGCAGATGATCCTCCTCCTGATGTATCATCAGAAAGTCAGTCGTAGCCTCACACTATGTCACAACACTTGCGACATTCACCTTACATCCTCTTATCACATAGGCATTTTATCATCTCACATCATCACAAGAAGAGTCAATACAGTAAAGATACTTGAGAGAAAAAAACAGACCACAAGCACCTAACTTTTATTATGACATATTGTTATAAATTGTTTATTTTATTATTAGTTATTGTTAATTTCTTGCTGTGCCTTATTTATAAATTAACCTTTATCATAGATACTATGTATAGGAAAAAACTGTATTTATACATAAGGTTTGGTACTATTCCTGGTTTCAGGCATTCAATGGGGCTCTTGGAAGTTACCCCTCTTTCATAAAGGGGGACTGATATACTAGAAAGAGATTATTTATATGCTTAAATTTTATATATTCAGAGGAAAAATAGAGGAAGAGAAAGACATAGACGTAGGTTTGATTCTGTTGATGTAAAAACTTCCAAGAGGTGAATGGAGAAAAATTTGAAGATTAGTCTTCCTAAATTATGTATAACATTCTAACCTCTTTGTTTCCTACAAAAATTAGTTTTTTCCTAAAGTATGTACTTATATTTTTTATAGGCTTTAATTATTTTCTTATTATAGGCTTTTATTATTTTTTTATTATTTTTTTTTTAAGATTTTATTTATTTACTTGAGAGAGAGACAGTGAGAGAGAGCATGAGCGAGGAGAAGGTCAGAGAGCGAAGCAGACTCCCCATGAGCTGGGAGCCCGATGTGGGACTCGATCCCGGGACTCCGGGATCATGACCTGAGCTGAAGGCAGTCGTCCAACCAACTGAGCCACCCAGGCGTCCCGAGGCTTTTATTATTTTGAATCAAACAAATTTTCTTTCAAATGAATTTGTGAACAATGTTCAAGGAAAATTAGAGACATGTCCTTAATTACTATATGTAACATAAAATATGTTACTATATGTAACATAAAAAATATATATTTTATATACTAATTATATAATGACCAATGGACATTGAATGGACATGAAAAACATTAGCAAAAGAAAGGTCTCAAAGTATAAGTCCATACAGAACTATAAATATAAGATATTTTGTTCATTTATACTACCATGTGGTAAGTCATTTAATCCGCCCATTCTCTCACCCCTCTATTACTGATAAGCTGTTGATCTTTCTTAATGACTTGATTATTTTATCTTTTAAAAATTGAATTTTTTAGTGATTGTCATTTTTAATAGACATTAAATTGGGATCAATTTTTGAAGTAATTATTCCAAACTAAATTTGATAAGAAAAATATATTTACTGTTTTATTTTACAAAATTTTCACATTTGTTGTGTATAAATCAGATCACTTTCATAGCTCACTAAAAGACAAATGCTTTTGCTATTTTAAGATTATCATATATTTTCTCTGTTAACATTTTTTTTTTAACAGATACAACTAAGATTTATCTGGAGTACCCAATGCAATTTTTTATACGTATATTTAGAACTTGTATCTGATCGTTTTTCAAAAGCAACAAAAATTCCACCATGCTATGACAATGGATTTCTTTTCATTCAGACAGACAGATGTGTTTACAATTCAGACAAGTCAGGTATAATAAAAAGGGAATTTTAATTTCTAGGAAAAAGGAGGATGACCACTTAATGATATTGAGACCAGTGGTTTATCTTTGGGGGGGAATGAAGTTAATTCCCAACTTTATATCATCAGCAAAAATAGAAGAGTTGACGAACTAAAGGTTAAATTGTACATTATAAAAACAAAGAATCAGCAAAATATAAGCATAATTTAGAGGTAGAGGGAACTTCATTTTAGAATGATGCCAAGTTTTCTATCAAAATGGTTTTTAAAAAAACTTGAAGTGAACTTAAAATTAATACAAGAAGATGAATTTTAACATGAAAAAATCCCACTTATTCTCAATATCATATTTTATAAATAATATTTCAATTTCATAGTAACATAGAAAATTATGAACGGGATTGCAAAGTCCACCTAGTAATGTTTTTCTCCCATGTTTCCATTGGAAACGGTTTCAGTCTTCTTCCAGTAAATTTTCTCTTACAAATTATCTCAAGGGAAGGAAGGCAGATTAGGTTCTAATGGGTATACCGAATGCAGCAGCACTTTACAAATTGCCATTAAAGATGATGGCAATGGTGATGATGTTAATAAGGTGACCAAAGATAGAGGTCGCCTCCATAATTTTAGCAATGGGACAAGTTCCCTGCCTGTACACATTAACTGCTCCTTAGACACTCAGAACTGTTTCTTGGATGCCTGATCAGAAAATCACTATCTACCTAAGGAGAGATGCCGTGGCCTGTGAGACTCTCACCTTCTATGCTTCAAGTACTTAATGATTTTTGCCTGCATCTTATCTGTTAGAGAATGCTTCATTGAATCTGTTGACACAATTTACTGCTTCCTTTTTTCTTACTCTACTCTGTAATAATTTCAGATACCAGGGAACTGCAGTCTTTCTTATCTATCAGTGGTTTAAAAATATAAAGGGCCTAATGAAAATAATGAGTTGAATCATATTTTAAATGCATAAAGTGAAATATTTAAAAGAACCCATTCAGGAAATTTTTGGTGAAAAGAACATTTTTTTTTCATTTTAATATAAAGTTCACATCCATGAATTCTAATTCATCTTGTCTATTTTTTTTTCTTTTTTAAAAGTAAGCTTTATTATATCCAATGTGGGGCTTGAACTCATGACCACAAGATCAAGAGCCACATGCTTTACCAACTGAGCCAGCCAGGAGTCCCTAATTCATATTCCCCTTTAAACTTGGACTTTACATTTGGACTTTTTCAATGTTTATTTTTTTATTTTAAATTGCATGACCCTCATGTTATAAGGTTATTAATAATATTGTCAGATCATTTAGAGTTGAACAGAGTTTCTAATAATTACAATTTTTTCATATAGTGGAAGTTTGAATTTTTCATTGGATAAGGAACTAAAACTATCACAAAGGAAAGTTACCTTAGTTTGCCTTTAACTTAAATCAAAGCTTAACCTTGGCATTTTCATTATATGAACAGTTTTCATCAACATAACACAACTCAAAAGTGACATTAATTTATTCAATTTTAAATAATAGCAGACATTTATTTAGCATGTATTATGGGAAACTTGGTAATTTTATACTTATTTTATCCCAATTGATAATTTTTGTGTGTAAATTTAATGTTAGTTAAAAAATATATTCATATGGGGTGCCTGGGTGGCTCAGTGGGTTAAGCCTCTGCCTTCGGCTCAGGTCATGATCTCAGGGTCCTGGGATCGAGTCCCGCATCGGGCTCTCTGCTCAGCAGGGAGCCTGCTTCCTCCTCTCTCTCTGCCTGCCTCTCTGCCTATAATCTCTGTCAAATAAATAAATAAAATCTTTAAAAAAAAATATATATATATATATATTCATATGGCTCCATTAAAGAACACCCTTTAGGGGCACCGGGGTGGCTCAGTGGGTTAAGCCTCTGTCTTCAGCTCAGGTCATGATCCCAGGGTCCTGGGATTGAGTCCCGCATCGGGCTCTCTGCTCATCGGGGGGCCTGCTTCCCGCCCCCCTCTGCCTGCCTCTCTGCCTACTTGTGATCTCTCTCTGTCAAATAAATAAATTCTAAAAAAATTTAAAAACACCCTTTATTTATTGTTTTAAATAAATATAAATCATTATCTATATATTTATTTTTATAAGTAATTATTTTTTATTATTAACATACCATGTATTATTTGTTTCAGGAGTATAGGCCTGTGATTCATCAGTCTTACACAATACACTGTGCTCCCCACTACACATACCCTCCCCAATGTCCATCACCCAGCCACTCCATCCCTCCCATCCCCCCTCCTCTCCAGCAACCCTCAGTTTGCTTCCTGAGATTCACTGTCTCTTACAGTTTGTCTTCCTTGCTGGTTTTGTCTTGTTTCTTTTTTTCCTCTCTTCCCCTATGACCCTCTACCTTGTTTCTCAAATTCCACATATCAGTGAGATCATATGATAATTTTCTTTCTCTAATTGACTTATTTCGCTTAGCTTAATACCCTCTAGTTCCACCCATGTTGTTGCAAATGGCAAGATTTCATTTTTTGACGGCTGCATAATATTCTGGGGTGTGTGTGTGTGTGTGTGTGTGTGTACACACGCGCGGGCACCACATCTTCTTTATTCATTCATTTGTCAGTGGACATCCGGGCTTTTTCCAGTTTGGCTATTTTGATCATTGCTGCTATGAATATTGAGGTGCAGGTGCCCATTTGGTTTACTACATTTGTACCCTTAGGGTAAATACCCAGTAGTGCAATTGCTGGGTCATAGGGTAGCTCCTTTTTCAACTTTCTGAGGAACCTCCATACTGTTTTCCAGAGTGGCTGCACCAGCTTGTATTCCCACCAAGAAGATAGAGGATCATATGGGAAGGGAGGGCAAAATGAAACAAGAGGAAGCCAGAGAGGGAGACAAACCATAAGAGACTCATAATCTTGGCAAACAAACTGAGGATTGCTAGAGGGGAGTGGGAAGGGAAGAATGGGGTGGCTGGGTGTTAGACATTGGGGAAGGTATGTGCTATGGTGAGTGCTGTGAATTGTGTAAGACTGATGAATCACAGATCTGTACCCCCGAAACAAATAATACATTATATGTTAATTTTAAAAAAGATTTTATAATTTGGGGCTTAACATTAAAAAAGTTAAAAAAGAAAGAAAGAAAAGAAATGCAACTGATTTCTGTGCATTGATTTTATATCCTGCCATTTTACTGAATTCCTGTATGAGTTCTAGCAGTTTTGGAGTGAAGTCTTTTGGGTTTTCCACATAAAGTATAATATCTGCAAAGAGTGAGAGTTTGACTTCTTTTTCTGACTGACAGACTGACAGAAGACTGACTTCTCCTAAAAGATATTCTAAGATTTATTTTTCTTTTCCTTGGGATTTTTAAAGAATATCCAGATATGATAAATATGTGGTCTGTCACTCTTCCCAGGGTTTCTTTGATTATTAAAGGTAGCACTGACATTTGATCAAGGTTAATTTGGTTGGCTGTTGGATTGATTTTTCCCTTAGGAGGAGGACTAACTGCAGCACTGATGATCTTTGTAGAAGAATGCCATTTCACTTACGTTGGACTTACACTGAACGTGTAGTTTGGGGTGATATCTGGCTTTATACCTCTATATAATTATTTCAGTCTTTATTTTTTTTTTAAGATTTTATTTATTTGACAGAGAGAGACATCACAAGTAGGCAGAGAGGCAGGGAGAGAGAGAGGGGGAAGCAGGCTCCCCATCGAGCAGAGAGCCTGATGTGGGGCTCGATCCCAGGACTCCAAGACCATGACCTGAGCCGAAGGCAGAGGCTTAACCCTCTGAGCCACCCAGGTGCCCCTATTTCAGTCTTTCTAAACAAAGCTTTGTAACAAACACACCAACAACCTATGTCATCCATTTAGATAAGTATTTCCAATGTTATTTATCTATATAACAAATAAAAGAAGGCAATATTCTCCTCACATAATGAACACACACAGCAAATAACTGATGACCCATAAGATTTGAGAACTGATCAGTTGTTGTTCAGCTATCATGACTTGACTGATGCCCAACAGCCTCCTTTACTCTCTCTGATTCCCGCTTTTCCACTTCTCTAATTCACTCTCCAAGCTCTGCTGCTCACGTGATTATGTTAAAATCCAAATCTGATCATGCCACTTCACCACCTAAAACCACTTCTCCATAAGCTATCAGGCAAAATCTGTGTAGATTAAAACACTCGCACCCACTGTCCTTGCCAACAGCTCCAGCTCACCTCCCAGCTGCCTCGCCACTACCCTCTCAGCTCCAGCACTACTTGCTCTTTGCAGTTTTCTTACCTTTTCCTGGAAATTCTCTTGTAAAAAACTTTTTCTTTAAATCCAATTTAGTTGGCATATACTGTATTACTAGTTTCAGAGGTAGAATTTAGTGATTCATCCATTGCATACAACATCCAGCGCTCATTACATCAAGTGCCCTGCTTAATGCCCATCATCTCTTCTTGATCCCCCATGCCTGACTAAAGGTATTTCACATTGGACAATCCAGCTCAGATGCTGGGTTCTCCAAAAAGTGTCCCCAAGGAATTAAATACTTCTTTGTATTCTTACTGTAGTTTGTACACACTTTTATTGAAGGGCTTATATCTTCTGTGATCATCTATTTGTTTATATCTTTCTCTCCTCTTCTAGAATGAATTCTTTGAAGGCAGACAATTTGTTATTTATCCCCATATTTATTCTTAGGACTGTGCCATGCACATGATAGACACTTAGAAAATAGACAGTTTGGACTAATGGGTTTTAGTATTCTGGAAATTCCTTATGTTTGAACGTTTTTAAAATTACTTTTCTTAGTAGGGTTCAATGAGTATCATATAATTTTTATTTGACAACTTATCACAGCCCTTTAAGTTTATATAAAGGCAATGAAAACAAAACATGGGAGTATATATTAGGTTGAACTATGTCTTTGTCTGTTCAGGCTTCTAAAGCAGAATAACATAGACTTGGTGGCTCATAAACAACAAGCATTTATTTCCCACAGTTCTGGAGGCCAAGAAGTCCAAGATCAATGCACTGGCAGATTTAGTGTTTAGGGAGAGCCCATTTTCTGGTTCACAGATAGCTCTTTCACTGTAACCCCTCATGGCAGAAGGGATGAGGGAATTCCCTGGGGCCTCTTTTGTAACGACACTAATTCCATTCACGAGGGCTCCATCCTCCTGACCTAAGCACCTCTCAAAGTTCTCACCTCTAAATGCCATCTCATTGAGGATTAGATTTCAGTGTATGAATTGGGGGGGGGGGGGGACACAAACATTCAATGGATAGCAAATCATATGGATGCGCCTATATCCAAATATTTTTGACCTACACAAACCGCTATTTCATATTGTTCAAACTTAATCGATGTATAACCATTGTTCTGAGAATGGAGGAGTCCCTTGTTATCCTTTGCTCTTTTCTTAACCTTCTCCTCACCCTAGGCCACTGATTTAATTTTGTTTTCTTTCAATTTGCTTCAAGAACTTAAATGGGAAAACCGTAAATGTTTCTGATGAATAGATCATGTTATATTGGTTCCAGGTTAATTAAGGCTCACCTGTGTATGACAGCTATGGAATATTTCATTTTCCAGGCATCAGCTGGAGTGGACGCTAACTGATTCTCTGGCTACCTGGGAAATTCAAGGTGTTGGCACTTCAGATAAAGGTAAACAACTAGTATGTTATACAGAATTAGGGAATAGTTTTCTTTGTAATATTTTTATCTTTTTATTGACAGTTTCCCCCAGAACTTTGGCAATGGCATATTTTAGACTCTAATTGTAACCTAGTATATAAAAAGAAACATCTATGTCTTTGAACATATTTTGTTCACTTAATGTTTTTATAAGCCATCGTTTGGTGAGCAACATTTCAAGTTCCTACTTTCCTAAAAACTTTCTGATTTGCTGGGAGGTTCAAGTGAGGGATAAGAACAGGATTCATTACTGAGTTCTCCCTTAAATTATGGGTAACCATGCAAATCAGTACAATTCGTAAATTATTTTTAAGAATCTTTGATTTTTTTACAGCTCAATATTTCATCCATTAAATGGTTTCCATAATTAATTAGTGACCCTTCTGCTACACTGAAAAATAAGAGGGAGACAGACTGCTAAAAAAAAAAAAAAATCAGGGGCGCCTGGGTGGCTCAGAGGGTTAACGCCTCTGCCTTCGGCTCAGGTCATGATCCCAGGGTGCTGAGATCGAGCCCCACATCAGGCTCTCTGCTCTGAGCCTGCTTCATCCTGTTTCTCTGCCTGCCTCTCTGCCTACTTGTGATCTCTGTCTGCCCAATAAATAAATAAATAATTAAAAAAAAAAATCATGCAACATTGTAACCAGAGCACTAACAATAGCAAGGAAAGAACAGCAATCTGATAAAGTTACAAAGATACTTAATTCTAGCAAAAAACATTATAATGCCTATAGTACTTTATCTTAAAAATAACAACTTTGACAGAAAGCTGTGTGAAGGAGGGCTGTGGCAACTGAGTTATGGAAACAGTGAAATGTGTGGACTTCTGGGGAGGCTGATGGCCACATGGAGCCAAGATGGAAGTATGTGGGTTGAATGGACGTTATGTCATAATACTCTGTTACTCATTTGCTGTGTGCATTCAGCGGAGTAATGTACTTTGTGTTAGGCTCCTATTTGGCAAAAAATACCAAAGTGTTGGAAGAAAAAACTGCATATGAATCAGCAGGATGCCTTGCTATCATTCTCTTACTTTGCAGTCATTATGAGCTAAGTAATATGCAGGCTTCTATCTGTAGCAGAACAGATGATAGCTAAAAAACAGTTGTGTATATGTACTTAATACTTTTATCCAGGGCCCTAATTGGAATTATTCCAGGGCCATTGGAAGTTATTGATGTTTTGTTGTGGTGGTGGTGGTGGTGGTAGTTGAAATTCATGAACTCCTAGTGGAAATGTGAACACTGACTAGATATTTGATGATATTAAGAAAGAGTATGAGGTTTAAAAAAAGGAAGTTATTTTCTTTGGGAGATACATACTGAAATATTTACAGGTTGAATAAAGTGATGCTGGGATTTGCTTCAAAATATTCCAGGGAGTGCAGGAGAGATGCGCACAGAGGGAAGAGCACTGGCCAGAAGCAGACTAAATGACCCTTCCTACTGCGGTGAGTTGATGGCAGACCTACAACGGGGACTTTGGTCTTTTGACTTCTAGGCCTGTGTTCTTTTTACTTTAGAAAAAATTGGTTCCATATGCTTCAGATCAATAAAATTGGTCTTGAATAAATTGTGCTAATAAATAATAATAATAAAATAATATAATAATAATAAAATAATATAATAATAATAAATGAGTATGTAATCCAGGAATTAAAGCCCCTCATCCCAGTCTGGAGTGCCCATATGGTTAATACTATTTTATCTTTCAACGTTTAGGTTAGAGCCATTTTCTTGAGGAAACTTCCTTTAGCCCCAAGCCTAAGCTCTGATAGAACTGTTACTTTCCAGTTTATTATAGTTAATATCTGTCTCTCCTACTAAAAATAACATTTACTGAAGACTTACTCAAGGTCAGATTTTGTCCTAAGCTTTTTACAAGAATTAATGTGCCTAATTCTCACCACAACCCTATGAACTACATATTTTACTTGTTCTCCCTTTACAGATAGGAAAACTGAGGCACAGAGCGATTAAGTAATTTGTGCAAGGTCCAACAGTGAGTAGCAGAGGCAGGGCCCAAGCCCAACAGTCTGATTCACAAGTCCACACACTGGAGCTCCCTGAGAACAGCAGCTGTCTCTGTTTGCATCCTTTGTGCTCACCTGGCAAGAGTGTGTACACACAACATAACTGTGAAATAAATGCCCAGTCTGACTGCCAGGTCAGGAATGGCTCCTATTTGACTGTGCAGCCTTGAGCAAGTCACTTGACCTCTCTGAATTCAGCATTTACCCTCACCACCATGCTTAGAGTTGTAAAGCCCAATAAGATCATGGAGGTGAAAATGACTTGGATAAGAATGAATGCTTAGATAAAGGATGACACAGTTAGGATACTTCATAAATTGTGTTCTTCTAAGTACTTTAATATTTGAGAGAATCATAGATTTGGATTCAGTTTTGATTTAAAAAGCATTTTAAGAAAGGTTAAGATAGAAGTCTTTTTCCTCAACATTATTTGCTGTGGTCAAACACATTATTTGGTAACCATTCTCACTGTCTTGAGTAACTTGCCAGTGATGATAGCTAGTTGCCTTTTAAATAGAGGCCTCACATAGATCTTAAATTCTTCCTTAATCTTTTAGAGTATGCTCTATTTCATTTCTTCCAAGGTGCAGCTTTCACAAGATTTATGTATATTATTTAAGCCTTAAATTAAGGCCTCAAGTAGAATAAAAGCACACTCAACATTACTTGGGAATTGATTTCCATTTTTAAAAAAAGATTTTATTTATTTATTTGACAGATAGAGAGATCACAAGTAGGCACAGAGGGAACAGAGAGAGAGGGGTGGAAGCAGGCTCCCCACCAAGCAGAGAGCCCGATACGGGGCTCAATTCCAGGACCCTGGGATCATGACCTGAACCAAAGGCAGAGGCTTAATCCACTGAGCCACCCAGGTGCCCCTGATTTCCATTTTTTAATATTCTTTTTTTTTTTTTAAGATTTTATTTATTTATTTGACAGAGAGAGAGAGAGATCACAAGTAGGCAGAGAGGCAGGCAGAGAGAGAGAGAGAGAGGGCGAAGCAGACTCCCCACCCAGCAGAGAGCCTGATGTGGGGCTGGATTCCAGGACCCTGAGATCATGACCTGAGCCGAAGGCAGAGGCTTAACCCACTGAGCCACCCAGGCACCCCTCCATTTTTAAATGTAATGGGGTCACTCACTTTTGATTGGCTGTCCTAATTATAAACCCATTCAATAAATGGTTACCTAAAAAAAGAAAGGTTGTGAAACAGACAGTCAGAAGCAGTGAAATGCACTTACTTCTTGTGCCCTCATGCTTTCATTTGCAGCGAGGGCCCTGAAGTAAGCCCTGTACTAGATAGAGGTCCAATCCCAGGCTCCAAATTCTGGCATTGTAACCAAACCTTCAGGTTTCAGCTCCTTAACTCCTCTAAATACTATAGCAACTTGAAGTTATGGATTCCAAGTCATTCTATATTAAAAGCAAGTAAAAAGAGGGAATCTTTGAGAGACAAATTCACTGGCAGTGTTCGTTCCACCCACATTTATTATCATTGACTCAGGTGTAAGGCACTGAGACGGGGATATTCAGAAGTGATTCCTGAAACACAAAAGCTACAGAAATATTCCCAAATACTCTCTAACTTTGTTATCAATATGTAAATTTCATTTTTGCTGCAACTGGGGTCATTTTGTAATAGCAAGATCTGCTTGACCAAACTTGACCTGATGCCCTGATTCATGTTGGCTGGCCCCTGGTCCTTGCTCTTACCTTGCCTATCTTCATGGTGGTCTGTTCAGCAGTGGCTACTGATGGCCAGAGAAAAGGTCTCCTTAGCTGAACACATGCTGGCAGAAAAATTCACCTTTTCCCCTCTAAGAACAACATTTTAAAATGAAATATTTAAAAAGTTTTTTTTTAAATTCTGTCTTCTATTACAAGAGAATACTCTATATTGCCAAAAATAATAATCTTTGGTAGTTCTACTAGAATTCAATATCACATTTCAATATCCATGAATATGGAATGCAAAAGGTGAAATACTTATGTCAGAGAGACTGCTAACTAACACAGAATTAGTTCTTTCTTTCTTATTTATTATCAAAACCTGAATTCCAGCTGGCCATATTGCTGCTCAGTTTCCCTGGAAGTTGGGTACAGCCTATTCCCAAGTTTCCTGATGAAATGTATTTATGGGACTTCAAGGAAGACTGTTCAAAGAAAGTTGATTCAACAGGAGGTGTCTCTTTTCTGCCTTTTTTTTTTTTTCAGCCCTCGACTCAGAAACAATGGTTGGAGCTCCAACAGCCATCTCAGACCATAAGATAACACTGAAGATGAAAGCTAGATGATAGCATGGTGGATGAAAAGGTAATGACCCTTGCCTCTGATGACATTTGGAAATACCATCACAGTCTTGGACTTCTTTTATGTGAGAAAGAAATAAACATTTATCTCATTTAGCCAACAGTTATTCTGGTTGTCTGCTATATGCAGCAGAAACTAATTCTAATTATTGTAAACTCTTTTTCTTTCCCTGGCCCTATGTAGCTCTCCCATCATAATGCTGATCACTGTTTGGTCTGTTTGTTTGGTGGTCTGTTTTCAACACTAGACCTCAAGCTCCTTGAGCGTCCTGTCTAGTTCCCCACTGCCGCCCCAGCACTAGCTCAGTATCTGGCACATTTTAGATGCCCACCCAAAATTTGTTGAATGACTGACTGACTGCAGGCACACCTAAATCTCAATTCTCCCTCTTCTTTTCCTCTCCCCTATCCTTTATATATAATCCCGACTGCCAAACTTCTCCAACTGATTAAGCCATCCTTCATGTCTTTATATCCCCAGTGATAACCCAGCCATCTGTCATTCTCATCCCAGCACCTCAGCCCTCTCTACCACATTCTTCATTCCCAAGTCAAGGATGCCTTGGAGGCACGACATCAATTTCCAGAAGGGTCAAGGACCTGACATTTAACAGGGAGAGCTAGGATGCTAGTATGGATGTTCTCTCCAAGTTCGCTTGAAGCTGGATCCCACATGGCACCTGGAGCTGAGGTTCCAGGGACCCTGAGGGAACTCTGGGAGGTAATTCCAAACCTAAACCATGGTCTTAACAGTTCTCAAGGTCCCTTAGTCATGGCTGGGTCAGGACTTGATGCAAGGCCCCCTCTCTTATAAGAGAAAATTAGTGCTCCCTCTTTCCCAAATCCCTGTGGTCTCAGGCCCAGGGTCTGTGCCCAAGGCCTGGCACAGTAGCTGCTCAGATGAGGAAACCTGCTCATGCAAGTGAAGTGGTTGCCAGTGATGTCCACATGGAGCTGCTTTGTTTGTTCCTCCCACAAAGGAGGAGAAAAGCCTTTAAGAGGCCCCACCCTCAGACCAGCCAGATCGAATTAGTCATTCCTCAAGATTTTATTTTCCTAAGGGAAAAATGCAGAGCTCCCAGAAGTGATTCTGTGTGGTCTAGAGGCAGTATGTTATTAAGATGCTGAGTACATATGGTCTGGGATTTAGCATCTACTTCTTCCTAGTATCACTAATCTTCGAGCATCTACCTACTCCCTAATCCAGTAAACCTAATACCTAGTCTATTTCTTTCTTTCTTTTTTCTTTAAAAAATTATAGTTTTATGGCTTTAAAAAATTATAGTAAAATATATATAACATAATGTTTGTTATTTTAACCATTCAGAAGTATAAAACTCAGTGGCATTAAATACATTCACAATGTCATGTAACCACTAACATCATTTATAGCCAAAACTTTTTCATCATTTACTACAAAAACTCTGTACACATTAAATGATGATTGCTCCTCTTGGTCTCTTTCTTGATCAGGGACCCTGCCTCCATCCTGGCCATCCCCTGGGCTCAGCCATATAGTTAGGTAGGTCCTACCTATTTGCCAACAATCCTCCTTAATGTGATTTTCTGCCTGGCCTCTTGAGGAATACACCAGGATGACCTATCTGTTATGATATCACTTTGCTGGACCACAATACTGTCTGTCTTTCTGGTCTTGTCCCTTTTTGAAAGTGCCCTATAGGCACACTGGCTGTTGAAATGAATGATCTCTAAGCATCTACAGACTAGGACACAGTCTGTCCTACCATTGAGAAACTGGCTTATTTTTATTTATTTTTTTAAATTTAATTTTATTTTTTCAGTGTTCCAAGATTCATTGTTTATACGCCACACCCAGTGCTCCATGCAGTATGTGCTTTCCTTAATACCTACCACCAGCTCCTCCCAACCCCCCAACCCCCTCCCCTCCAAAACCCTCAGTTTGTTTCTCAGAGTCCACTGTCTCTCATGGTTTGTTTCCACCTCCGATTTCCCCCAACTCACTTCTCCTCTCCATCTACCCATGTCCTCCGTGTTATTCCCTATGCTTCACAAGTAAGTGAAACCATAGGATAATTGACTCTCTCTGCTTGACTTATTCCACTCAGCATAATCTCCTCCAGTCCCATTCATATTGATACAGAAGTTGGGTATTCATTCTTTCTGATGGAGGCATAATACTTCATTGTAAGTATGGACCATATCTTCTTTATCCATTCATCTGTTGAAGGGCATCTCGGCTCTTTCCACAGTTTAGCGACTGTGGCCACTGATGCTATGAACATTGGGGTACAGATGGTCCTTCTGTTCACTATGTCTGTGTTGTTGGGGTAAATATCCAGTAAAGCAATTGCAGAGTCATAGGGTAGCTCTATTTTTAATTTTTTGAGGAATCTTCACACTGTTTTCCAAAGTGGCTGTACCAACTTGCATTCCCACCAACAGTGTAAGAGAGTTCCCCTTTCTCCACATCCTCTCTAATACTTGTTTACTGTCTTGTTGATTTCAGCCATTCTAACTGATGTAAGCTGGTATCTCAGTGTGGTTTTGATTTGAATCTCCCTAATGGCTAATGATGATGAACATTTTTTCATGTATCTGTTAGCCATTTGTATGTCTTCTTTGGAGAAGTGTCTGTTCATGTCTTCTGCCCATTTTTTGAAATGATTATCTGTTTTGTGTGTGTTGAGTTTGAGGAGTTCATTATAGATCTTGGATATCAGCCCTTTGTCTGTCATTTGCAAATATCTTCTCCCATTCCATGGGTTGCCTCTTTGTTTTGTTGACTATTCTCTTTGCTGTGCAGAAGCTTTTGATCTTGATGAAGTCCCAAAAGTTCACTTTCGCTTTTGTTTCCTTTGCCTTTGGAGACATTTCTTGAAAGAAGTTGCTGTGGCTGATATTGAAGAGGTTACTGCCTATGTTCTCCTAGGAATTTGATCAATTCCTTCATCATGTTGAGGTCTTTTATCCATTTTGAGTTTATCTTTGTGTATGGTATAAAAGAATGGTCAAGTTTCATTCTTCTATACATAGCTGTCCAATTTTCCTTGCACCATTTATTGAAGAGAATGTCTTTTTTCCACTGGATATTTTTTTCTGCTTTGTTGAAGATTAGTTGACCATAGAGTTGTGGGTCCATATCTGGGCTCTCTACTCTGTTCCACTGGTCTATGTGGCTGTTTTTGTGCCAGTACCATGCTGTCTTGGTGATCACAGATTTGTAGTAAGGCTTGAAATCAGGCAATGTGATGGCTTACTTTTAGATCTTAAGTCCTAACTCATGCCAGTCTGTGAGTCTGCTAAAAGTGACTGGGCTATCTCCTTCAGCCTCCTGTCATTCTCCCAGATTGCAATCCCTTTGCCACTTCTCATTTGCCTAGTCCCCTGTCCTTCTATAGCTTCAGTAACTTCTAGAAGTATCCTAGAGCCAAGGTCAGCAGTTTGATGTTGTCTCTTACAGCCTCTTAAAAAGTTTCTCATCTCCTTGACATTCTTTGATCACTCTGCCAATGCCCTGCCCTGAGTTATTTGAAGAGACTCCACGAGACGTGTTAAGAGAATCACCTTTGGAGGGAGATGTGAGTCCCCTCCTGGCTTAGCTACTCCAGAGCTGGCTTTGTGGGCATGCAATTTGTGCAGTCACATGGGGCCCAGCATTCAGAAGGGCCCTACTTGCTGCTGAAATTATTAATAACTTTGTCTTTGAATTCATGTCTTGTATGTCTGACAGGGAAATGGAGCATGCGTGTGAACAGAGGATATAAGTGTATTCCTCACTGCCTCATTCACACAGAAAATTCACAATACCACATGAACACAGAATTCCAGTAAGCCCACAGTGTGCAGAAGTTTAGTGAGACTCAAGGTGAGTACAAATATGCATGCCATGTCTATGACTGAGCAAGCAGGAGTGCTGATAGCCCCTGGAGGCCACATATTCCTTTGGGACCAGGACTTGGTTTGAAGGCAGAAAATCACTGGCATTCTAAGAAACATGAATGATGGAGGAACCTCATCATATTCTTTCTTGTTCATGTTATTAGCCAACAACTTGCTCTAAATATGACACAGAAGGAAGGGGAAGGACAGAGTAACCCATAACTCCTTTTCCTTCCAGACCTTCCTGTTCTTTAATAAGCAAAGGTGGAGAGTGTTGGTAGAATACAAACACTGAAAAGTAAAATAACAGTTGAGTCTGTTTTGTGCTGCATTTCAAATGTTGTGGTAAGGTCAAAGGATATATACATGTATGGAGTATGAAAAATGAACTAATTCTGATGATTCTACATATGAATTAATTGCATTAAAAGCTGACATTACACAAAATAAATATGAATGGTAAAAATCATGCCATTAATTTAAACTTCTAAGTTATCTTGACTTAGAATGACCTTAAATAGCAACTTTTTAAAAAACACCATGGCAAGTTGAGGGAGAGACCACAGAAGAAAGGAAAAGTCTTTTTATGTTTTAATACCTTTAGCAGCACTTTTTTTTTTTACTTTTTGAACAAGCACATCTACATTTTCACCTTGCAGTGGGACCCTCATATTGTACAGGTGGCCTTGACTATTTCTTTCTATGTGATTCTGGGTTTCTTTCCTTCTTTTAAACCCTTTCTGATCATATTTCTTTGTCTGTAAAATGGGAATAATGCCTAATCATGTCAACCAACATCAAGTGGCCTTTGCTGCTGCGAAATCATTTTATTCATTTCATATTTTCTTTCTATCTAACTTCCATGAAGATATGTATGAGGCATTCTGATGAGGGGAATTGATGGATAAGTGAAGGAAAAGAAAATTACATAAAATAGAAGCGGGAGCAGACTAAGCTTTTGAGAGTTTTAGCAGTGATTTTTAGAGAAAAATCCATTAAAAGGTTCTGTGACACTTGGCTCCCACCCAATTAGTGGAGACTTTTGCATGTTTGCAGGCAGAAAGAAAGGAGTTGATAAAGCAGGAGAAATAAGATGCTTAAAAAATAATTGGAAGAACTCCTTATATGTTTATATGATTTTCAATGCTCAGAGACTTCATATTTCAGCATTCTTATAAGAATGCAAGGTAGGTATTGCTCTCTCCAGGAACCGAAGAAGCTAGTTCTCAGAAGAGACATGAAATGAGAAGCTGGAGTCTACCCTGGAAAGGCATTATATGTTAGCCGCAGCCATCAACCCTAATTATTCCAGCCCGCTTTGGGACCCTGTCAAGTTACTACCAGCAGGTGGCGCTTTCAGGTAGGCCTCTGTGCCCTGCTGTTCTTCAGAACTTAAAGTACACTTGTAAATTAGAGTACTGGGGGTTGATAAGCAAGGGCCCATTACTGGTGGTAGCGAGTGCAAGGAGCTTTTAGAGCATCTTTAGAAAAACAGCTATTCTAGTGTACAAATTTACTATTGCTACGTAATAATTTACCCCCAACTACATGGCTTAATGTAACAACAAACATTAACCGTCTTCAGTTTTTATGGGCAGGGGATTCAGAAGTGGCTTAGCTGGGTCATTTTGGTTTGGGTTCTCTCAAGAACCTAAAATACAAGATCATCCACTGTTGGATTTGAATCACCGTGTTCCCTTGGGTGTGAAAGTTATTCTCTGGCTGGTTATTCTCTGGCTCTTCCCACTTGTAGCCTTGTCAGGTAATCTTCCCAATCTACCATCTGCTTGGTCGTCTCATTAGCTAGTCCTACCTCAGCACTCTATGAGGAAGGGAGAACCAGACATAAGTCAGACTAGTCCTCCACTTAATGTCATACGTATTCCCATGTTATACCCTTCAGCCTAGAATATACAATGGCATATAAATAAGAATCAAGATGGGTGGATCAGGCTCTATAAAGTATTATAGAGTTTATGAAGTGGAGTATCAGTTACAAATAGCTGTAGAAGATATCAAAGAGAAGGTAAGACTTCAGCCTAGTTTGGTATGTCTCTTTTCTTTTTCTTCCTACCCCAACACAATCAAATCCCCATCTCTGCAAGTTACTAGATGAGTTTCCTGAGGCAAACCCCTATATTTCTCTAAGCCTCAGTTTCTTTGTTGGTAATCTGAGCATTATAGCACCCTTCAGAATGGTTGCTTATATTAGAGACAATTTATGTAAGTTCATTATTGCAATAATTGATACATGTTAAGAGCTAGTAACTGGTAGCTATTGTGTTGTCATTATTTGGATAAGCTCTTTACAAGCTAGGAACATGTTCTCTATGCCTGACTCTCATAAAGCACCTATCAAAAGATGCTGGAGTTTAATAGGCCTTGTTGAGATGGTGAATTAACATTCTTGACTTTCCTTCTTTTTTTAAACAAAAGATTTTATTTATTTATTTGACAGACAGAGATCATAAGTAGGCAGAGAGGTAGATGGTGGGGGGAAGGGAGCAGGCTCCCCGGCTCGATCCCAGGACCCTGGGATCATGACCTGAGCCGAAGGCAGAGGCTTTAACCCACTGAGCCACCCAGGCACCCCTTGACTTTCCTTCTTAATTACTAGACCTACTCCTAGGAAGTAAGAAAATGCTTCAAACAGTATCTTTCATTAGGGCCAGAATGAGGATGATCTTTTTGAAGAAAGACCTCTTACAGCTGATGAGGTAAAGTGGTAGGGTGCACATAATCTGCTAGTGGAAATCAGTGTCATAAACAAGAGAAAAATTTATTTAAATACCTCCTGAAAAGTTTCTGGTCTGTGGGGACCTTTTTGTGCTCTTTGCTAAGTTAGAATATCAGACTCTCTAGATGTAGCAATTAGATGGAATCGTAAGAGGTCAGTCACCTAATCCCATACCTTTAGTTGACAGTAAACAAACCAAAGAAGTAGAAGCAAAGTTCTCCTGGGTGTTCGATGATAAAGATACTCTTTCATCCTGAGATTCATGTGACCATCAGTGTGGTGTTCTACCTGGCAGCAGCCAGGAAAATAAAACGATATCAAATACAGATTGCTACAATGCTGTGCACATATTTCCAAAAAGAGTGGAAGATCACAAATCTGTCTTAGCCAAAAATAATAATTTTTAGGTAATAATTTTCAGATGGTCCATTTTCAGACAGCCATTTTTCATGCTGTTTGTCAAGAACTATATATACATGTCTCATTTCATTTTCCCATATGCTCGATGAGGCATTATCATTTGATCTCATAGACAATGAAAGTGAGGCTCTAAGCGTTCATTAATTTGCCCGAAGTCACATACCGACTTAGGTAGAGACAGGATTTGAATTCAAGCCTGCTTCACTTCAAATTCTCTTTTTCCCCCCAATGAAATATTCCAAACTTTTAGGCAAGTACAGCAACTGATCTATCAAATGCCACTATAACCCTCACTAAATTTCACTGAATTGTTTGTAAAATATTGTCATGCTGACTTCAGATCTTCCTTTAAAACAGAAGATAATGTAGACTGTAGAAGCACTCTATAAATCCTTTTCCTACCCCTTCCCCTTTTCTCCTTCTCTTTCCTTCTCTTCTCCTTTTCTCCTTCTCCTCCTCTTTCAAGGATATATAGCTAATATCCTGATGTAGTATTTATCTTTCACAATCATATGTTTATGTTATTACTACTGATGCAAATGTCTAGAGACAATAGCAATGCTTTGATTTTTTTAAACTTTCTCTTTATTGTGTTATGTTAATCTCCCTACAGTACATCATTAATTTTTGATGTAGTGTTCCATGGTTCATTGTTTGTGTAGAACACCCAGTGCTCCATGCAATATGTGCCCTCCTTAACACTCATCACCAGGCTCACTCATTCTTCCCATCCTCCTTCCTTCTAAAATGCCCTATTTATCTCCTGGAGCTCATAGCCTCTCATGGATCATCTCCCACTCCAATTTTTCCCCCTTCATTTTTCCCTTCCTTCTCCTAATGTCCTCCATGCTATTCCTTATGTTCCACAAATAAGTGAAACCATATGGTAATTGAGATTCTCTGTTTGACTTACTTCACTTAGCATAATTTCCTCCAGTTCCATCCAAGTTGATGCAAAAGTTGGGTAATCATCCTTTCTGATGGCTGAGTAATATTCCATTGTGTATATGGACCATACCTTATTTATCCATTCGTCTGTTTAAGGGCACCTGGGCTTTTTATACAGTTTGGCTATTGTGGACATTGCTGCTATGAACATTGGGGTACATATAGCTCTTCTTTTCACTACATCTCTATCTTTGGGATATATACCCAGTAGTGAAATTGCTGGGTCATAGGGTAGCTCTATTTTTAATTTTTTGAGGAACTTCCACACTCTTTTCCAAAGTGGTTGTACCGACTTGCATTCCTGAACTGGTCTCTTTAGCCAGATGTGTGAAAGTTTTCTGAAGTAAACATCTCGCGTTTTCACTTTTCCATTAAACTCTCCCAGGCCTCTTGCAGTCTGTGGTGAATTCTGAGCAATGTTGGGATACCAGAGTCTCAGATGTGGTATACAAGTACAAGATTGTGAAGGAACAAGGGACTTAAAGAGGATTTGGTGTTGACAACCCAAATCATGTGGGAGAAAAGTTTAATTTGCAGCTAAAGCAGTGGCTCTTGGGCATAAGGAGAAATGAGATTGTTTTCTCCTCCTATAACCTGTATAAATAGGTTAATAATCATCATCATCATCATAGTATTTGACTGTCTAGTCCCCTGCTAGGAACACCTTTGTGCCATTGTGACTTTGGGGAATAATAAATAATTAAGCTACTTGGCTGGAGAACCAAGTAGGACCCAGATCAGGAAGGGCCTTATGAAACTAAGTGAAGTCATTTGGGCTCTGTCCTGAGGGCAGAACTGATGTGGCATTTAATAATGCCACAGAAAGATTGGTTGACCACCAAAGTTTGTGCTAGACTGGATTCTCTTCTTTTAAAGATTTTTATTTGTATACAAGCCAAAGACTCCCTAAAAAATTTTAAAATGTGAAGAATCCACCTCTGAGTCATGTTTAAAAGACAGATGAAGAGTTTAAACACACTTGAAAATCTGTGAATTGAATTTTGGTTTTATTGAAGACCTTTGAGATCCATTATTTTATTTTTATTTTTATTTTTTTAGAGAGACACAGCACATGGGTTGGGGAGAGAAAGGCAGAGGGAGAGGGAGGGAAAGAACCCTAAGCAGGCACCACACTCAGTGCAGGCCCCAGGTGGGGGGGGCTCTAACTCATGACCCTGAGATCATGATCTAAGCCAAAGGTCAGAAGCTTAACTGACTGAGCCACCCAAGATCCTTTATTTTAAAAAAACATTTTCTACAAGGAAAGCATGCCAATGGTTTTCAAATATCATTTATCAGTATTGACTCTATAATACAAACAAACTTCCTTGCACTTAAAATGCAAATATTATTCATGATGATTTGAGTATTCTTGCTTTCTCCAAAGTATCTTTTCCCGAAAATGATGACAGAAGGACTTTGTTTGTTTTAACTTGGTCCATCTTTCGCAACCCAGTTTAATCATTATACAGATTCCATTTTGAAACAAATGGGCTAGATTGCCAGACAGTTGTGGCAGATTTTTATCATTTCAATAACATTTGCGAGAAATATCACTAGTGAAATTTGTGTATCAAATTTTCCTTTGTGGGACTTTTTTTCTAATAAGTTTAATACTGAAGTGTTGGTAAAGTAAAATCTTATTAATTCAAAGCAAGGAATGCCATGTAACCATAAAACATCTGACTTATAGAAAAATGTTTAGAGAATCTGTTTTGTTACTTTTAAAATACTTTTAAATTTTATTATTTTTAAGATTTTATTTATTTATTTGACAGAGAGATCACAAGTAGGCAGAGAGAGAGGAGGATGCAGGCTTCCCACTGAGCAGAGAGCCCGATGTGGGGCTCGATCCCAGGACCCTGGGATCACGACCCGAGCAGAAGGCAGAGGCCTTAACCCACTGAGCCACCCAGGTGCCTCCATAAGAGACTCTTAATCTCAGGAAACAAACTGAGGGTTGCTGGGTGGTAGGACGGTAGGGATAGAGATAGGGTGGGGGGTTATGGACATTGGGGAGGGTATGTGCTATGGTGAGTGCTGTGAAATGTGTAAGCCTGATGATTCACAGACCTGTATCCCTGGGGGCAAGTAATACATTATATGTTAATTTAAAAAAATTTTATTTCATCCTGTAGTTACTAGATTCATTTGTTATAGGAAGCTTTTTCTTTGTTTCTTATATTACAATTATTAAAATCTTCACTGAAAGTATAAACGCGAATTTATTTTTTTTAAATGATATTCTGCATCAGAATGAATACAAACTTCAAATTTGTGTAATATAAATTAAGAGATATTAGAGACTATCCACTCCCTACCAAATATTAAAGTATTTGCTTGGCTATCTCCTAGGGAATGATGTCAGGTCCTCAGCATAGCATTTTCATTGCCTGTCACAATCTTTCCTCTCCCTAAAGTTCAGCTTCTTCTCTAGACTGGGACAGGCCAAGGAACCATTCTACAGAGCTTCTTTGCAGATCCATCTTATCCTTAGGCCATTTCCAATGCCACTGATACTACTACTCAGGATTTCTCTAGAAAGACTACCTCATGAGCCTTGTCCAAACCAGACCCATCCCCAAATCACCTCATTTTGAAACTGAATCCAAGTGGGTCTTTGTCAGTATCAGAGTGGATCTACCAAAGGTGTGCTCACAGATGATACATCAGAATGATTGTCCTAATCAAGAGCAGAAAGGCTAAAGGCAATGAGACTTATTAGCTTCTGGCTTTGAGCCATTCA
The DNA here is from genome assembly GCF_022355385.1 of Mustela nigripes. Taxonomy (NCBI): domain Eukaryota; kingdom Metazoa; phylum Chordata; class Mammalia; order Carnivora; family Mustelidae; genus Mustela; species Mustela nigripes. The sequence goes on from NC_081565.1 coordinate 13,359,244, forward strand.
TTGAAGTGCCAAATTCCCCTGTTAGAGTACCCTTATTTGTATTAATCAAAATAAATCTCTCCTTGTAAATACCTTTGCATCTGGGGGCGAAAGGGTGTTTCAGTTCTGATTAGTTTCTCTTTCTGACATTAATAATTAACCAGTAAACTAATTTACCCAAATTCTTCAAGCTCAGTTTACTTAAAAGGAGAGTAACTTCAAGAAGGTTATATCCATGGTTTACTGCTAACTCCAGCCATGGGCCTTTGGGGCATACTTTGTTTTTTAATCTTCCTGGGTAAAAGTTGGGGACAGGAACAAACGTAAGTAAACGAACCCATCTTCATTTTTCAATGCATCTTAGTTGCAGTGAGTGCCAAATTTAACAGTGTTAATTTGAAAATAAGTTTCTACTTCCTAGAATACCAAGTGAATAGTCTCATCTCTGAATGAGAATGTCATGGAAGCATCTTGATGTGATGAATGGCTAACAATACGTCAGCTTTATGGGATTGTTATTTATAAAAGTTTACATAAGTGATTGTTTGACTTCCTCTTCTAAAAAGCACAAAATAAACTCAAGATGATAAGGTTTCTTGCCATTGATTGATTATTTGTATTTGGTACATAGTTTTCTTTGTGTGTTCCAGTTACTATACATAGTAAAGCAAGTGTTATTTTGGGTTCCATTCTAATACTGTGGTTTGAAAAAAGGTTGTAATTATTTCTAAATTTGTGAGTTCTTCACAAATTTTAGTGTTATGATTGAAATATTGTACATTTTAAGGTATGCCTTAAAAATACTCATTTTGTATCTAGAAATAACATTTTAGTACTGAGAAGGAACTGGAGAGTATCTAATTGAATCTACTCATTTCACAAATAAGGATAAATCCAGACAGAGGGGAAAGTGACATGCAAAGATCATGCTGCTGGAAGGAGACAAAAGCAAAGCTTTTATTAAGGTCTCTTTCATACCAATTCAATTTTTTTTTCATTTTGTCATAAATATATATACACAAATATGTAAAATATAAATGTATACCCAGGCTATCATAAATGTATAACCTCTCCCACCCCAATCTGATCTTTTCACACAGCTACAATCACCTCATTTCCCAAGTAGTTCTTGTATATCCCTTTTTAAAAGACAAGTGGCAGAAGCTCAAAAAATATTGAGATTAGTGGGTTCAAATCAGTGGTAGAACTAGGACTAGGACCCGGGTCCCATGACTCTGAATTCTTTCCACTACACTGTACTGGCCTTTAATGAGCATCTCTTCTCTTCTCTTTGAAAAAGTGAGAGTGTACCATTTGTGGCACGGCAACCAGTTTAATTAATTTGATTAACTGATTGATTCAACAAAAATTCATTGAGCACCTACCATGTGATAGGCATTGGTATATAGAAGATGGTATAAAGCTTGCTCTCTAGTGGGAGGAGCAAATCATGGATGGATGAATGAACCAATAATGAAGGAATAAATAAAGTCAGGTGGTTATTATGCAAGGAAGAAAAAAATAAAGGAGAATCCGAGGATAAGGAAATAATGGAACATTACCAAAAAATGTAGAAAGGAAAGGTTTCTCTAAGGAGGTGACCCTCAAACAGAGCTTGAAGGAAATGAGGGGGGAGCAAACTATGTAAATATCTGGGGAAAGAACATTCTAAGTAGAAGCCAAAATGATATTGTTGCCTCCCTGCAAGCTCAGTAGCCTGATCTTCTTAAAAGAAAATAAGAAAAGTGTGATATATTTTTTCAGTATGATTTTTTTTATGTGATTGTGATACTGATAAACCAGTAAGGACCAATATCTGTATGAAGGGTGATTCCAAAGCCATCTTTCAGGTACTTCTAAATACTGAATATTTTATGTTTTGTCACTGCCACCACCACATAGACAATTCAAAATTAAAACAATATTAAACTGGAAAAGATAAAACTTCTCAGAATGCTGAAACTGAAATAGCTTCCCCGCCCCCTAGATTTTTCAGATTACAAAACTCTTTCTAAATCCAGTTTAGTATAGCAATTGAAATTGTTAATTCAGGAAAAAGGCTGCTTGGGCTCAGTTCCTAATTCTATAACTTAATTGCTTGACCTTGGGCAAGTAAATTATCACTTTTCTTCATCTGTGAAATGAGAGTAATAATAAGACCTTTCTCAAAGAGTGACAGAGTGGTTGTAACAACACAGTGAAAATATGTATATAGATATTCCTTAAAACAGCGCCTAGCACAGGGTAAGATTTCAGGAAATGTACATTATTACCACCGGAGCTTAACTTTTCTCATTTTCTGCTGTTCCATAAGTGTATGAGGAATTCAGATGATGACTGGAACTCTGGAGAATCTTTCACTTCTTTTATAATTTGTCTATAAGTGGTTCCAAATTAGTTGTCATGTAGGAGACTGCCAGATGTTTTAAAAGGATGGAATTGTTTTCAAGCTAATTTCATTGTTACTAAAGACTTGCTGACTTTTTTTTTTTTATAAATGTCCTAATGTTGACAGTTCTGCAAGGTGGAGTAGCAGGTGGCCTCCAGGCCTGTTCTGTCACTTGAATTAGTATCTATGACCTTTTGGGTTGAAGCACACTTCTCTCTTCCTCTATATTAGCACATGTAGCTCTCACTATTCAAATGAGAAAATTTAATGATATTTAATTAATAACCTAGTTTGTATTTTTAAGTTTTCTTTTTAAAAACAATGAAAATACACACATTTAAAAATGTTACTTTAAAAACTTGTATAGATTCATTACTATTCTTGTATAAACCACATGAAAAATAAAACTGGAAGTAATAGCCTGTGGTTGTGAACATAGCTTGTAACCTTGACCTCAATTATACACTTTTAACTACTGAAAGACCTGAATATAAAGTTCTGCCTCATTCACTTGTAAGCGATGTGACCTTGGTCAAATTATCCTCTTTTCACTTGCAAAATAGGAATAATATTAGTATCTACACTATTGGCCTGTTGTAAAATTAAGAGAGTGTATATAGAGTGCTAATGCAGCCTCTCCTCTCCTCTGGTAACTATTCACTTAATAATATCATCATTGTTGTATGATTGTTACTATTTTCAAAGACCTCCATCACTCCTTCTGTTTCTAAATGCCTTCTCCCAGCTCACCTTTACTATATCGTTTTCTTTATCCACTCATGGTGTAACACAATACTTCTAAAATCACTTCCTTTTAACTAATTTAGTGAAATTAATGAATCTTAACATTTATTGAGTACAAATCATATATGTAAAGCATACATACCTACAAAGTATCTCATTTCCTCCTTACTGCAAGCTGGTCAGGAAGGTGGGATTTTCACAGGTAAATTATTTTGGTCTTAAAAGTGTTGGTGGTTTTACCGTGGTCATTCAGCCAGTAGATGACAGAGCTGCAATTCAAGCACTGGCATCTTTATTGCTTTTTTCTTCATTGAGCAAAAATACTGACTCCATTTACATGTTCCAGACAACAGCATTTAAAGTCTTTCTCTGCTGCAGTAGCTCAGGGAAGGTGTTATTACTTCTAAATGTTAACTGAATCTCCAGTTCTATTTCTCAAGTTTTATTTCTAAGCTACTACTTCTGGGAAACCATGCCGAGATTATCATGGATCACTGAGAAATTTTGATTTTAAAATAATCACTTTTAAGTTAAGAAAATATGCCTATTTGAATCTCTCAAGTGAGATGAAAAAATTAGAAACATAACAGAATAAATCACCTCAAGATATGGGTCCTACTCTTTTCCTATTTCAACAGGTATGTCATTTCGGCACCAAAAATGTTTCGTGTTGGAGCATCTGAAAATATTGTAATTCAAGTTTATGGATATACCGAAGAATTTGATGCAACAATCTCTATTAAAAGTTATCCTGATAAAAAATTTAGTTACTCTTCAGGCCATGTTACTTTATCCTCAGAAAATAGATTCCAGAACTCTGCAAGCTTAACAGTATGTATTTATTCTTCATTTTCTTTAAACAGAATATTCTCAGTAAAATGTGTACCAAGTTTGAATGTTGATAACATAGAGATTCGGCCATTTATATCACTTACCACTATGTGAATACTAAGTGATGTCAGTCACCAGTGATAATATGGATGAAACAGAAAACTTTTTTGTGTCTGCTTTTTTAGCAATACATGTAAATTATGAAGTTTGTATTAGAAAATAAAATTGCACCAATGTAAAAATATTTGGAAATAAATTGAAAATGTATGTTTACTATGAAAACTATCATTACAAAGAAATAGAAAAATATGAATATGCATCTTGATCTGTAATGCATTGCCTGCAAAAACCCAAGGCTGCTATCTGGTATTTGTCAATTATAGCTTCCAAAACTAATGAAATTACTGATTACTAAACTGAATAGCTCTCATTGACAACCTGTAGTTAATATAAAGAACAATATGGATCAAATAACTTTTCCTTTTATTTTGATACTATCGTGTACCTTGGTTAGAGAAGAGCTTGCAACTCATTTCTTATTTAAAATTCTAACTAAAAATTACTTTTATACTCAAAATATTGTTTTAAAGTCTGATAAAAATTCAAAAATAAAAAACCAGAAAATCAAAGACTACTAGACTTGAAAGGGGCTCTGATGTTCATTTAGACCAGTATTTCTTTATTTTTATTATTTTTAAAATATTTTACTATTTACTTGACAGAGAGATAAAGAGCACAAGTAGGCAGAGCAGCAGGCAAGGGAGAGGGTGAGGGAGGAGGAGAGAGAGAAGCAGGCTCTCCACAGAGCAGGAAGCCTGACGTGGGGCTCAGTCCCAGGACCCTGGGATCATGACCTGAGCTGAAGGAGGCACTTAACCAACCGAGCCACCCAGGCAACCCTAGACCAGTGTTTCTTTAAAGTGAACTACTTAAAAAGAATTTGAAATTTGAAGTTTGAAAACAGTTTAAGATTAGAATTATATTGATATTTAGTACTTCAAATTTATTTTGTAAATTTGTTTTGATTTCATAATTATGTAAACCTTGTAAGCATAAGATTACACCTAGTCTTAGGCTGTACATATTTAAGTATCATTTTAATAAAAATAAATTTTTATTATATTATAAATAATTAAAAGTCAGCACTGAGAGTCCTTCAGAACATTTTAATGGATAAAATGTTCTGAAGG
>NC_081565.1:13379376-13446386 GCF_022355385.1 Mustela nigripes
CTTTTATTGATGTGTTGTATCACATTGACTGATTTGCGGATGTTGAACCAACCTTGCAGCCCTGGAATAAATCCCACTTGGTCGTGGTGAATAATCTTTTTAATGTACTGTTGAATCCTATTGGCTAGTATTTTGTTGAATATTTTCGCATCTGTGTTCATCAAGGATATCGGTCTATAGCTCTCTTTTTTGGTGGGATCCTTGTCTGGTTTTGGGATCAAGGTGATGCTGGCCTCATAAAATGAGTTTGGAAGTTTTCCTTCCATTTCTATTTTTTGGAACAGTTTCAGGAGAATAGGAATTAGTTCTTCTTTAAATGTTTGGTAGAATTCCCCCGGGAAGCCGTCTGGCCCTGGGCTTTTGTTTGTTTGGAGATTTTTAATGACTGTTTCAATCTCCTTACTGGTTATGGGTCTGTTCAGGCTTTCTATTTCTTCCTGGTTCAGTTGTGGTAGTTTATATGTTTCTAGGAATGCATCCATTTCTTCCAGATTGTCAAATTTATTGCCGTAGAGTTGCTCATAGTATGTTCTTATAATAGTTTGTATTTCTTTGGTGTTAGTTGTGATCTCTCCTCTTTCATTCATGATTTTATTTATTTGGGTCCTTTCTCTTTTCTTTTTGATAAGTCTGGCCAGGGGTTTATCAATTTTATTAATTCTTTCAAAGAACCAGCTCCTAGTTTCGTTGATTTGTTCTATTGTTTTTTTGGTTTCTATTTCATTGATTTCTGCTCTGATCTTTATGATTTCTCTTCTCCTGCTGGGCTTAGGGTTTCTTTCTTGTTCTTTCTCCAGCTCCTTTAGGTGTAGGGTTAGGTTGTGTACCTGAGACCTTTCTTGTTTCTTGAGAAAGGCTTGTACCGCTATATATTTTCCTCTCAGGACTGCCTTTGTTGTGTCCCACAGATTTTGAACCGTTGTATTTTCATTATCATTTGTTTCCATGATTTTTTTCAATTCTTCTTTAATTTCCCGGTTGACCCATTCATTCTTTAGAAGGATACTGTTTAGTCTCCATGTATTTGGGTTCTTTCCAAACTTCCTTTTGTGGTTGAGTTCTAGCTTTAGAGCATTGTGGTCTGAAAATATGCAGGGAATGATCCCAATCTTTTGATACCGGTTGAGTCCTGATTTAGGACCGAGGATGTGATCTATTCTGGAGAATGTTCCATGTGCACTAGAGAAGAATGTGTATTCTGTTGCTTTGGGATGAAATATTCTGAATATATCTGTGATGTCCATCTGGTCCAGTGTGTCGTTTAAGGCCTTTATTTCCTTGCTGATCTTTTGCTTGGATGACCTGTCCATTTCAGTGAGGGGAGTGTTAAAGTCCCCTACTATTATTGTATTATTGTTGATGTGTTTCTTTGATTTTGTTATTAATTGGTTTATATAGTTGGCTGCTCCCACATTGGGGGCATAGATATTTAAAATTGTTAAATCTTCTTGTTGGACAGACCCTTTGAGTATGATATAGTGTCCTTCCTCATCTCTTATTATAGTCTTTGGCTTAAAATCTAATTGATCTGATATAAGGATTGCCACTCCTGCTTTCTTCTGATGTCCATTAGCATGGTAAATTCTTTTCCACCCCCTCACTTTAAATCTGGAGGTGTCTTCAGGCTTAAAATGTGTTTCTTGGAGGCAACATATAGATGGGTTTTGTTTTTTTATCCATTCTGATACCCTGTGTCTTTTGACAGGGGCATTTAGCCCATTCACATTCAGGGTAACTATTGAGAGATATGAATTTAGTGCCATTGTATTGCCTGTAAGGTGACTGTTACTGTATATGGTCTCTGTTCCTTTCTGATCTACCACTTGTAGGCTCTCTCTTTGCTTAGAGGACCCCTTTCAATATTTCCTGTAGAGCTGGTTTGGTATTTGCAAATTCTTTCAGTTGTTGTTTGTCCTGGAAGCTTTTAATCTCTCCTTCTATTTTCAATGATAGCCTAGCTGGATATAGTATTCTTGGCTGCATGTTTTTCTCGTTTAGTGCTCTGAAAATATCATGCCAGCTCTTTCTGGCCTGCCAGGTCTCTGTGGATAAGTCAGCTGCCAATCTAATATTTTTACCATTGTATGTTACAGACTTCTTTTCCCGGGCTGCTTTCAGGATTTTCTCTTTGTCATTGAGACTTGTAAATTTTACTATTAGGTGACGGGGTGTGGGCCTATTCTTATTGATTTTGAGGGGCATTCTCTGAACCTCCTGAATCAACAGATGAATGGATCAAGAAGATGTGGTATATATACACAATGGAATACTATGCAGCCATCAAAAGAAATGAAATCTTGCCATTTGCAACAACATGGATGGAACTAGAGCGTATCATGCTTAGCGAAATAAGTCAAGCAGAGAAAGACAACTATCATATGATCTCCCTGATATGAGGAAGTGGTGATGCAACATGGAGGCTTAAGTGGGTAGAAGAAGAATAAATGAAACAAGATGGGATTGGGAGGGAGACAAACCATAAGTGACTCTTAATCTCACAAAACAAACTGAGGGTTGCCGGGGGGAGGGGGTTTGGGAGAAGGGGGTGGGATTATGGACATTGGGGAGGGTATGTGATTTGGTGAGTGCTGTGAAGTGTGTAAACCTGGTGATTCACAGACCTGTACCCCTGGGGATAAAAATATATGTTTATAAAAAATAAAAAATTTAAAAAAAAAAAAAAAAAAAGAAACAACTGGATTTCTATCCCCCGAGTTCAGTACTATTTTCCTTCTGGCTCACAAATCCCTAATATATTTATCTGGAAATCTAAGACATCCTTATTTTGAAATCAATCATATTGATCGACTAGTAATTAACATATAAAAAGCTTATCTTTCCATTTCTTTTTTTTTTTTTAAGATTTTATTTATTCGTTTGACTGAGAAAGAGAGAGCACAGCAAAGGGAACGGGGCTCAATCTCAGGACACCAGGATCGTGACCTGAGCTGAAGGCAGTCAGCCATCCACCTGAGCCACCCAGACTCCCATCTTTCCATTTCTTGTAGTTGTTTTAAAGCATTTGTGTGTTCTGATATCGAATTTAACTTTCTTTTGTTTGAAATCATTTTTTATTCCTCCAGGAGACTTATAATGATACAGAGAATAAATACACAAATTTTAACAATGAGCAAAAAAACAAAACAAAACAAAAAACAGTGACCAAAAAAATTTGTTACACTGAAACAATTTTAAAAGATAATGGGTTCTCAATAACCTATAATCCTAACTGAGCTTCCTTCCTCCGAGTATTTTTACTGCTTCCTGTGTACATCTAGAATTCCTCCACCTCCTACTGTCTGAGGCCACCCTCATCAATTCATCACCAGGCCCCTGCCTGGACTACTGCAAAAGCCTCCTAACTGCTATCTCTTCTTCCAAGCTATTCTCATTTGGTATTGGCCAAAATCTTTAAATGCAAATCTCATCATGTTATTTCACTTTTGAAAGGTCCCCAGTAGCTCCTCATTCCTTTGCTAATGAAAATAAAAATCCTTATTTTGAGCTGGCCCCGCCTTCCTCCTCTTGGGCCTCATTTTATACTGTGCATCCCCTTACTTCCCTCCAGCAGTGGGGACTTTGGATATGATGTTCCATCTGCCTAAAATACTTCTCCCCTCCCTGATTACTTAGCCAACTCCTACTCATCTTTCAAGTCTCAGCCAAAAAACAGTTTATTCAGCAAATCTTTTCCTAACTTCTCTTTCTTAGGAAGAATGAATTCCCTATACTTATATATTCGTTTTCATAACTATGGTTATGTTTATCTGTGTATAAACTCTCTTCGCTGTTTGACTGTGAGCTCAGTAAGGACAGGGTTTGTGTCTTTCTGTTCACTGTGATATACCCATTAATAAGAGTGTGCCTGCTCTACAGTAAGTAGGTACTAGATGTAAGGATGAAGTGTTTTCCTCCACCTCATACATACACCTGTCTTCATCTTTGGTAACACAGGAATGCAGCCTAGAGCAACAAAGTGCATTCTTCTTTTAGACTTCTCTGTCTAGGAAATATGACCCATATCTGACGCCAACTTATGTTAAACTTATGTGTCAATCTTTGTCCACAATATCAGGGCCACTTAGTTACGCAATTCTCTATTAATGGTTGTGCTGGCTAATAGAATTAGAATCCATAAGCCCTGGTACATGGTCTTAGTTAGTCTAAAGAGAAGGCAGTGCCACTTTGACAGGTGAAATTGTTTTCTCTTGGGCAATCAATGTGAGAGAGAGAGAGCGAGAGAGAAAGAGAGAGAGAAAACTCCTTCCTTTCTACCCTAATTTTAAATTTTGTATGGGTGTTCTTTCTTTTAGCTAATTGTAAGCTTTCTCTCTCTTTAAAAAGGTTTTATTTATTCACTTGAGAGAGAGCATGAGCAGGGGAGAGAGGCAGAGGCAGAGGGAGAAGCAGACTTCCAGCTGAGCTGAGAGCCCAACATGGGGCTCAATCCCAGGACCCTGGAATCACAACCTGAGCTGAAGGCAAATACTTAAGCATATGAACCTCCCAGGCTCCCCAAGCTTTCTCTTCTTGACTAAAGTCAGAGTTTTATGTTGGAATTTGGAAACCAGATCGGTTTCTGGCTGGGTAACCGGATGAGTTATGTCCATAAACCATAGGTTTATGGGTTATGACATAAAAGGGAACTGTTAAATAAGCAAGAGTTTTCATTTTCCATTTTCAGTTTAATAAACCCTCATTGAGTGTATACTATATTTAAGACTCATGAAAAGGGTGGTGGGGAGAGACATTCAAAGATACATAGAGTACAGTCTTTTCTGTTTTCAAGGACCCCATACTCTAGTGAAGGAAATAATCAATTGACTATACTAAATGTTGTAATCAAAGTAGAAGCAAAGTACTTCTGGTACATAAAGCTGGAGAGAACTCTCACTGGTAGAGTGAGAGGTCCCCCACAGATATTGTTGGCAATAATGATGGTCTTGATGATGACAAGGTCAATGGTGTGTTGATGTTACAGCTTGTCCAACTATACCAGAAAGAAGGCTACTCTCTCCCTGCTGATCAGGGAGCCTCCTTCCCCCTCTCCCTCTGCTGCTCCCCCTGCCTGTGTTCTCTCTCCTTCTCTCACTCTCTGTCAAACAAATAAATTCTTTAAAAAAGAAAGAAAGAAAGAAGACTACTCTAACTTAAATGCTAAAATTGCCTCTTTGTTTTTATTTTCAGTGATGCCACATTTTTCAGTCTCAATAGAACCAGAAAAGAATTTCATTAGCTATAAGGACTTTAATGATTTTGAAATTACAATAAAAGCGAGGTAAGAATTTTTTTTTCAGCTTATCTAGCTAAATTGAGTGCCAAGTCTGGTTGGTGATTGTTGATTAAGTGAGAAGTGTGATTCCTCCCCCTGCCCACACTTTACTGTGATATCATTGACATGTAACATTGTACACGTTTAAAGTGTACAATGTGTTGACTTAATACACACATATATTGCTGTGATCTGTGATTTACTATGACTTTGGGAATTGACTGATTGAGGAGCTATCAGGTCTACAGTTTATTTACTCGTTTCAATTTTCTCTGATTCTGATTTTAGCTTTTTTGGTTACTCAACAGCAAAAAAACAAACAAACAAACAAAAACTTAAGGTTTTAAGTCCAATGTGTATGTTTAGGAATCAGCATGACTTAGGATACTGGGACTGAGATATGAAGCCTTATTTCTTGTCATTTTTTTAAAAGAATTTATTTATTTATTTGACAGAGAGAGATCACAAGTAGGCAGAGAGGCAGCCAGAGAGAGAGGAGGAAGCAGGCTCCCCGCTGAGCAGAGAGCCCGATACAAGACTCGATCCCAGGACCCTGGGATCATGACCTGAGCCGAAGGCAGTGGCTTAACCCACTGAGCCACCCAGGCTCCCCACTTCTTGTCCTTTTTTAATGGCTTAAAAAAGCTACATGACTACTTCAAGACCCAACACTTTAAAACAACAACCATTTACGAGGCAGCTGGGCAGTTCTACTGATCTGGGCCAGGCTGAATGTCAGCTGGGCTCACCTGTGTGCCTGCCATCAGTTGGCAGGTCACCTGGGATCTGGCTGGTCTAGGGAGGTCTTACTCACATGTCTGACAGTTGACTAAAGTGACAGAGACAGCTGGACTCTGTGTATCTCTCATCATCCAGGAGATTAGCCTGTAGTAGCAGCAATGCCCACAGAATATGAAGCATGAAAGTCCTCTTGAGGTCTAAGCTTAGGACTGGCTCACCATCACTTCTACCACATTCATTTGTCCAAATCAAGTTAGAAGACCAGCCCAAAGGAAATAGATTCCTTTCATATCTTTCATTGGCAAGGAACTACAAAAGTGGTAGATTTAAGGGGCAGTGGAGAACTGGAGTTAGTTTTGCAAGCAATCTTCTGCGAAAACACAGGTCATTTAAAAATGACAATATAGGGCACCTGGGTGGATCAGTCAGTTAAGCAACTGCTTAGGTCATGATCTTGGAGTCCCAGGATGGAGTCCTGCATTGAGCTCCCTGCTTCTCCCTCTGACCTTCCCGCCTCTCGTGCTCTCTCTCTCTCTCAAATAAATAAATAAGGTCTTTTTAAAAATAAAAATAAAAATGACCATATAATGTAGTTATTAGTAACAATAACCAATTTATATAATGGAATGTGTTGGGCATTTTTCTAAGTACTCTGTATATATGAGCTCACTTAATCTTTATGAAATCTCTGTGAGTCAGATACTATTTCTGTCTCCATATGACAAATACAAAAACAGAGGTACATAAATATTAACTTATTTTCCCAAGATCACACAGCTAGTAAGTTATGTGGCCTGTCTGGTTTCAGAATTCAAGCCCTCAGTACTACCCTATACTGCCTTTCTTACTAGCATTTATTCCTAAGATGGAGTGTTACTTAGTCTAAACCAACACAAAGGCTCATTTAACAGAGAATTCTAGAAACTGACTTCTTTTAAGGGAAACACTTACTTTATTTGTTCAGACTATGGACAAGGAAGATTAGCTCTTGCTACAGTGTTTTTTGTTATGCAGGAAATTTCCTTTAGTCTCACTTTAATTCCAAACTAAAAAAGAAATATGCAGTTATAATGTTTAAAAAGGAGCTTATATTACAATGAGATTGGGTATGCTGCTTTTAAAGATGTAAAAGAAAATAGAGAACTGAGCCCCACTGATACCAAATCATTAAGGAAGCAGTGTATCCTGATTCTGGACCTGAGAGGTCTTTTGATCTCCCCAAGATCTGTTTTTTTTTTTTTTTCATTTAGCAGAGAGTAATAAATATCTGCACTTTGGTTTTATTTTTATAGCTTTAAGAGGATGAAATGCAATAGTGGATGGAAGACACTTGAAAGTGTATCAAATGCTTTATGTAATTTTAAATTGTTACATTAGATCTGAATTTTATTGTTTTAACCATGTTAGCAAAATAATTTTATGTATTATTGTTTGGCAGATATTTTTATAATAAAGTTGTCACCGAAGCTGATGTTTTTATCACTTTTGGAATAAGAGACAACTTAATAGATGATCAAAAAGAAATGATGCAAAAAGCATTGCAAAACAAAATGGTAAGATGTTAAGATGGGTTCACTTGTACCTAAAGACACATCAGGAAGGCTGGAGAAAAGTCACTTCCAAATCATCTAGTCCAACCCCTCATTTTACATAGGTGTGGAAATCAAAACTAAGATGCTCCCTTGGCTTCTTCTGGTCCTCAGGATAAAGTCCACTGTCCATGACATCAGCCTCCCTTGCCAGCCTATCTCATGCCCTGTTTCCTCTCCCTGGCACTGGTCACTCCAGTTCCTGGAACTTACCCTAGTCTCACTTGCCTCCAGGTGCTTGCAATGCCTCTGCTTCTACTTGGGAATGCTCTTTCCCTTGGTCCCTTCTGCCTCTTTGTTCCCTGGCTAATTCCTTCTCAAAGTCTCAGTGTTAGCTCCCTATCTCTGGGAAGTCTCCCTGACTCCTGTAAACTAGGTTGGCTGCCCCTGCCAGGTACTCCCTTAGGCCTTGAGCCTCCCTTGGTGGAGTATGTTTCATGTTTTATTACAATGGTTCCCAACCAGAGACATTGTTTACCCCCAAGGGGACATTTAGCAATGTTCAGGAACATTTGTGGTTGTTACAACAGGGAAGGGGGGGTGCCACTAGCATTTAGTAAAAGAGGCCAGGATGCTGCCAAACTTCTGCAATGCACTGAGCAACTCCCAGCAGCAAACAATTCCCCTGTCCAAATGTCAATAGTGCTGACATTGAGAAACCCTTTTTTATTGCAATTATCATTCTCTACACCAACCTCTCTGTGGATCTTAATTTTTCCCATTATATGCCCAGAGCCAACCTGAGTCCAGGCAAAGAGTAGGCGCTCTATAAATATTTGTGAGTGAATGAATTCACTGGGAAGTTATTTGTCTACAGTTAAGGGTTAGTGGTTGCCGGAGCTCATATTTGAGCCCTGATCCCCTTTTCCTTGTTCAGTGTTCTTGACGTTATGCCTCAGGTGATAAGGACTCCTGCCATTCTGCTCCCTCTTGCATATTTGTGTGGTTTGTATCATCAGTTATTCAGCCTAAGCTTTTCCAAAGAGTTTTATTTATCCAAGATATAAAGCAGACACCTCTTTTTACTGTAAGATTCTATGCTGGACACTGGGATATGAAGGTAAATAAGTCAAAAATCCCTGGCCCCAAGCTACTCAATTTTAGAAGAAAAATAAGGCAAAATCTATTTTACTGTTGTGGTTAATAATTAAATATTGTAATATGACTTAACTCCATCTCCCTCTCTCCATTGTGTGTTTTTAAATAAGTGGTTCAGTATGTAAGCAGTGAGGTACAAATTAAGTATCATAAACCCCAACAAACTCCCAGGATCAAAAGTAAGCTGGAGAGCAGGCCCCGAAGTTGGAAGACGACTCAGAGATCGGGGAAAGGAACGTTGGTCAGCTAGTGCAAAAAAGACCCGTTGAACTACATAATGTTTACAACTCTTCCTATACATCTAGACCCATAAGTTAGAAAACAACACTTTGGGCTTATTTGTAGACTTAATCATTCACTCTCCTGGTGACACTAGATCATTCCTCTCATAGTTGCTTTCTACTTAGAAAGCTAGTAAATCCATATTTTGTTAATTTTTCTCTGTTAACTTCCCTGAAATACCTCTTTCATTTTCCGTTTTTAAAAAGTTGATAAATGGAGTTGCTCAGTTCACATTTAACTCTGAAACGGCGATCAAAGAACTGTCCTATGGCAGTCTGGAAGATTTAAACAACAAGTACCTTTACATTGGTGTAACAGTCATAGAGTCAGCAGGTAAGGTTTTTTGTTGTTTAATTTCTCTTGAATACTATCTAGACAGCATACTAAAAGTGTAAATAATTTCTGTAATTCTTTTGTATTTTATTTTCTTTCTTACTTAAATTTTACTTTTCATACCACTAGAAGCTGAGATTAGAGTAGAACTCTCCCACACTCTAGTCACTGGGTCTCTATCACCCCTAGTGCAAAATGGGGTAGCATCTGCTCAATCGATATTGATATCCTGATATCTGGCTTCAACCACTAGAACCCCAGTGTTCTTACCTGGTAAGAATAAAAATCTAAATGATATATATATGTAGAAATGTTTGACAAAGTACTATGCAAATGAAAGATACTGCATTATCATTTAGTCTCCTTATCTGTACAATGATAAAAGCCCCTTTTAGCTGTAATATTCAGGAATTCTATCTAAAATTGGAGGTAATGTTTCTAAAATGGGTGCAGTAATTACGTATACCTCATAGGGCTGTGGTGAGGATTGGAGAGTCAATATTTGCAAAATACTCACAACAGTATACGTCTCACATAGAGTGAGAACTATATACGTGTTAGCCCCTCTCCTCCCCCTTCCCCTCTACCTCCTTTTTTCTTTCTTCTTCTTCCTATCCACCTTCCTCTGCCTCTTCCTTCTTCCTCCTCTTCTCCTTCCTCCTCCCCTTCTTCCTCATCCTCCTCATCTTCCTCCCCCCTTCTCCTCCTCCTCCCCCTATTCTCCTCCTCCTACTCCTCCTTCTTCTCCTTCTCCTCCTCCTTCTTTTCTTCTTCCTACCTACTACTTTCTTAGCATCCTTAAATTTTTATCTCATTCTCTCAACACAACTCCAGTGGTTTTTAATAATTATTAATTATTACTCCAAATTAGGTCAATTTGTCTTACTTCTGGTGTCTTGATTAGTAATATTCTTTATATTTTCAGGTTTACAGTGAACCCTTAAACTAACTTGAACAATTTAACCACACTAGCCTTTTTTTTTTTTTTAAATAAAATGAGAATTAGACAAGATGATTCTTAATGTTCCTTCCTCTTCTTTAAATTTTTCTTCAAGGGTCATACAATGAAGTATTGAGATAATTATTCAATTATTGAGTATATATAAGATGATCAATAGGTATTAGAGAATGATGCTTCTTGCCCAGAATATTATTTTTTACATTATTTTAACATATCTTTTTTTAAAAAAGATTTTATTTATTTGCTTGACAGACAGAGATCACAAGGAAGCAAAGAGGCAGGCAGAGACAGAGGGGAAAGCGGGCTCCCTGCTGAGCAGAGAGCCCGATGTGGGGCTCGATTCCAGGACCCTGAGATCATGACTCGAGCTGAAGGCAGAGGCCCTAACCCACTGAGCCACCCAGGAGCCCCCATATCTTTTTTACTTTTACTTTTTCTCAATTAATTTCAAATAAATTCCATTTAATCAATATTTGTGAGATATTCAAATAGTATTGCTAAACATATAGACTTACAAATATGGATGACATATAATCCCAGCACTCAAGTGGGTTACAAACTAGCATCAGCTGTAAGACAGGTAAAGGATTTTGTTAAAAGCAGGAATTCTCTTTGTGCTCTAATAAGCAAAGTACTTGATGTTACTGATCTCCAGAGGAAGGTGAGTTCCCAGGTGACTGTATCCTGAAGACAGCCCTGGAGGATGAGTAGGGTTTTGAGGCAAGGATGGTAGATGGGGGAGAAATGGGACGCCCTCCATAGAGGGCATGTACCAAAGGTAGAAGGCAAGACTTGATCTTTGAGATTATCCAGTTGATTATCCAGTTGGCTAAAGTATAGGATATATATAGAGAGAGAAGTGTTAGGGATGAATACTGGAAAGGAGTTTAGGGATACTGGAGCTTTGTGCGTTACTGGGCTCCTGCTAGTGAACTCTCAGGGCTCCCGTTACCTCAAGCACTCTTCTTCTGTCTTATCCAGTTCTGTCTGTATCATGTGCTCTATAGGTGAAACTGTAAAGCTTAGTTGTCTAGTCCTTTCCTTCTCTCCATAACCCCTTGTACATATTCAACTGAAACTCAGGTCACTAACAAAAAGTGGTGTCGCTTCCATACACTCCTCCTCAGTCCAATCCTAAAGTCTCCTTCCACAAGGGGTGACTCTACACACAGGCCTTGGATGTAAGGCTTTGGAAATTCCCGAGGTCTAAAATTTTCTCTGCACTGTTCCTTTGAACCAAGACCCAGGTCCTACTTACTCCTGATGAATGAATGCAGGAATGGGGCCCGTGAATGAATAAGTCTATGGAGACAGGCACAGTTAAACTAGATCCCCATACCGAGTGGTATAATCCTCAATGTGATGCATGTCATTTCTTTAGGTGGATTTTCTGAAGAGGCTGAAATTCCTGGCATCAAATATGTCCTCTCTCCCTACAAACTGAATTTGGTTGCTACTCCTCTTTTCTTGAAGCCTGGGATTCCATATTCTATCAAGGTAAATGAAAGAATATTGCTAAATATAGTTATCTTTTTCTGTTTACAAAAACCCTTAGGGTGTCAAACAGGGAAGGGATGCTGGAAGAGGGAATCATAGAGAAAACTCACCTGTGAGCGGGGATTGGTTGTGAATGTAGAGGGGAGGTAGGAAAATGCAGGCCAGCTTCAGCCTCAGGAGTGATTTCAATGCTTAGAGCAACCTTTAGGCATTCCCTTAAAAAGCATTGCATTAAATTATATGTAAATAAAACACCGTAAGTCTGTAGTTTTAAAAAAGCATTAACATTTAAAATTATTTGGTGACATATTCTTCAGAAGTCTTAAAACAGGAATATCATTCCTTGAAAATAAAACCCCTTTCTCTCACCATTTTTTTACTTCCGGTGTCATCTTTGTTTGCCTTCCTGTGCTTTTCAGTCTGCCTCTGTGGTCCTTGGCAGTAACTCTGTCTCATGTCCTCTATCCGTACCATTCTCCATTCTTTCCATTTTGGCTCCCTGGGTCCTTGCCTGTCTGTTCTCTCTGTTCTCTGTCTTTTTTTTCTTCTTCATCCTCCTTCCCTTTTAATATTTTCTCACCTCCCTCCCCTTTTCCTTTTATAAAATGCTCACAGTATAGTGTAATACATTCATTTGACTTTCTAATTATATTTTATTTACTGCCATATATTTTGTTATATGTAATACATGTTATATTATATTTTTAAGATGGAAATTTTTGTTCCCTACTTTAACTTAGGAAGCTAGAACAGAGTGTTTTATTTTTTTATTCTTTAAAAATGTGTTGCTTTTAACAACTATTATATATCTTTAGAGTAAAATGTGTTTTATTAACTTTAAATTGATGTCTGCTTTTTTATGATGAATTTTAGGAGACTAATGAGTGAGGTTAAAAGTACATTTTATGATAAGGGCATTCTCCACGTGATGTCTAATGATAAAGATGTAAATATTACTTTATTTGTACTTTTAGCCTCAGACTCTCTCTTTATGATGGCAAATTATCTGATCTATTTAATAAAATAAATTAATTTTTAAAATGTTTTGCTTTTGAAAATCAACTTTGGTGTAATTAAAATGTACTTAATACTTACTGTCTTAAGAGAGTGACTTAAATGGCCACTGGCTTTTTTTTTTTTTTTTTTTAAGATTTTATTTATTTATTTATTTGACAGAGAGAGAGATCACAAGTAGGCAAAGAGGCAGGCAGAGAGAGAGAGAGGGAAGCAGGCTCCCTGCTGAGCAGAGAGCCCGATGTGGCACTTGATCCCAGGACCCTGAGGTCATGACCTGAGCTGAAGGCAGCAGCTTAACCCACTGAGCCACCCAGGCACCCTGGCCACTGGCTTTTAAGAAGAAAAGATTTGCCAAGCTAAGGCAAGCTTTGGACATGCTTGTAGCTTCTTTCATTAGTATAAATATGTTACAATATATGTTATTATAGGGGACATATGATAATACATAATAATATATAATAAAATGCCACAAATATAATAGTATTATATTGAATATATCTATATTATTTTAAAATATTTTCTATATTTTCTATCACATATAAAAAATAAAATAACATAAAGCATATCTTTGTTGAAATTATGTGTGGCCATATGGATGGCAATGAGAGGTAGAGAGAGGTTAGGAGAAAAAAAAAGATGAATTTATTGTTTGTCGTGTCTAAGAAAATGATTCCCAAATGTGATTGCCTTGTTTTTCTCCTTTATCCGGTTCTAAACACACTGAAGAGTCACAGAAGTTAGGTAGCGGAAGACCTTATCACATCTACTTAATAGATTTAGTAGAAAGATATTTATGTCCTGAGTCTGCTTGACATACAGGGAATCCATTAGAAAATGACGTAACTAAATAGAACCAAACCTTCCTCCAAGCTAAGAATATGCTTCTCTTTACTAAAGTAAACATGAATGATTCATACTTTTGTGGGGAAGAATAAAAATTATTTCAGAATTGTTCTGCTTTTTTAAAAAGTAGTGATGAGCGCTGAAATGGATTTGGACTATTCTGACAAACAGGTGCAGGTTAAGGATTCGCTGGACCAGGTGGTAGGAGGGGTCCCGGTGACTCTGAGTGCACACACCTTTGATGTAAACCAAGAGATGTCTGACTTGGAGCCAAAGAAAGAAGTAACACGTTCCAGTAATGGAGTAGCATCATTTGTGCTTAATCTTCCATCTGGAGCAACGGTGCTCGAGTTTAACGTAAGCTGAATTCTCCTGTTGAATTTCTAGGACAGCGTGTGCTTTTGACTATGTGTTTTGGCTAGAGTGCCCAACAGATGTGGCAGATTTTAAATGTGAGTCCAGAGAACAGATTCACAATTTTGCATGCAAAAACATAAGAACCAGAGACAATATGATAATCCATTGAATGGTCCTTGAGGAAGATTGATCTATCGCTTTTCAGTGGGGAATTATTTTCTCTTATGTTAGTAAGTCTTCATTAGAATCTAGAAGCTTCAGAATAGGTACATCAGTGGAAGCCAGTGGTAGAAATATTCTCCCCTTCACCTGGACTTTTTATCTTTTTTCGGGGACACAAAAGGGTCAAACAGAGAAATCTCCTTTTTTTTTTTTTCTTTTCAGCATAACAGTATTCATTGTTTTTGCACCACACCCAGTGCTCCATGCCACCCATGCCCTCTCTAATACCCACCACCTGGTTCCCCCAGTGTCCCACCCCTCTTCCCTTCAAAACCCTCAGATTGTTTTTCAGAGTCCATAGTCTCTCATGGTTCACCTCCCCTTCCAATTTCCCTCAACTCCCTTCTCCTCTCCATCTCCCCTTGTCCTCCATGCTATTTCTTATGCTCCACAAATAAGTGAAATCATATGATAATTGATTCTCTCTCTGCTGACTTATTTCACTCAGCATAATCTCTTCCAGTCCTGTCCATGTTGCTACAAAAGTTGGGTATTCATCCTTTCTGATGGAGGCATAATACTCCATAGTGTATATGGACCACATCTTCCTTATCCATTTGCCCGTTGAAGGGCATCTTGGTTCTTTCCACAGTTTGGCAATCGTGGCCATTGCTGCTATAAACGCTGGGGTACAGATGGCCCTTCTTTTCACTCCATCTGTATCTTTGGGGTAAATACCCCGTAGTGCAATTGCAGAGTCATAGGGAAGCTCTATTTTTAATTTCTTGAGGAATCTCCACACTGTTTTCCAAAGTGGCTGCACCAACTTGCATTCCCACCAACAGTGTAAGAGGGTTCCCCTTTCTCCACATCTCCTCCAACACATGTTGTTTCCTGTCTTGCTAATTTTGGCCATTCTAACTGGTATAAGGTGGTATCTCAATGTGGTTTTAATTTGAATCTCCCTGATGGCTAGTGATGAAGAACATTTTTTCATGTGTCTGATAGCCATTTGTATGTCTTCATTGGAGAAGTATCTGTTCATATCTTCTGCCCATTTTTTAATATGATTGTCTGTTTTGTGTGTGTTGAGTTTGAGGAGTTCTTTATAGATCCTGGATATCAACCTTTTGTCTGCACTGTCCTTTGCAAATTTCTTCTCCCATTCAGTGGGTTGCCTCTTTGTTTTGTTGACTGTTTCCTTTGCTGTGCAGAAGCTTTTGATCTTGATGAAGTCCCAAAAGTTCATCTTCGCTTTTCTTTCCTTTGCCTTTGGAGACATATCTTGAAAGAAGTTGCTGTGGCTGATATCGAAGAGGTTACTGCCTATGTTCTCCTCTAGGATTCTGATGGATTCCTGTCTCACGTTGAGGTCTTTTATCCATTTTGAGTTTATCTTTGTGTATGGTGTAAGAGAATGGTCAAGTTTCATTCTTCTACATATAGCTGTCCAGTTTTCCCAGCACCATTTATTGAAGAGAGTGTCTTTTTTCCACTGTATATTTTTTCCTGTTTTGTCGAAGATTATTTGACCATAGAGTTGCGGGTACATATCTGGGCTCTCTACTCTGTTCCTCTGGTCTATGTGTCTGTTTTTATGCCCAGAAGCCTCCTTTTTTCCTAGCTGCATAAACCACTCTAACTTCGAGCTCAGTTAATAGGCTTCTCTCCCAGCAAATTCCCAACTTAAGTTCCCAATCCCAAATAAAAAATGAGTAAGTTGATAATGCACATCAATGACTGCAGCACGCACGCATTCACTGTCATCTGCTGAGCACTTATGGAATATTGAGAGATTTGTGTAGAACACATTTACCACCCAGTTAGCTCCATGAGTTAGAGAACATACTCTGTTATTTTGCATCTTGGGAAAGAGAGGGGACTAGTAACCTCTCTTGTGATTAAATAACTTCTCCAGAGTTAACAAATGGAGGCCCTGGGAGGCAAATCAATGCCTATCTCACTCCAGAGCATGAGCTAGTACCACTTTTGTTGTCAAAAGTAGACACTGCTGCCAAGATATCATTCCTGCCCTATTCCATATTTATAAATACACCTCTGTGCCACCACTTCACATTAAAACTGGACCAGAGAGTCTGTGTGATGTTCATTTACAACTCTTGTCCCCAGTCCTCAAGGTCTTCCTACAACTACCCTTCTCTTACCCTGCCAACCCATAAGAAGAGGAGTCCCCAGATTGCCATGACGTTTCAGGAAGGGTGCTAATATTTTTTCTGGGAGCATCTCTCCCTCTTCACTTCACCAGACGTTCCTACTATAGCTCATAATCCCAGATTATTCCAATTATTGTCCGGAGTCTGGTAAAGTTACTTGATACCACAGCTGTACAAACAGTGAAGTAATGGAGTCTTTTTTTCCTTTAGCATTGGTGTTGTGAAATGTAGAAATTTATAAGGCAAAGAAAGAAATTTAAAAGGTATTTTTCATAGAAAATATTTCGTTACAGTCCACATATCTTCTTGAAATTTTCCTTTTCAGGTCAGGACTGATGACCCAGACCTTCCAGAAGAAAATCAGGCCAGCAGAGATTATCAAGCAGTAACATATTCATCTCTTAGCCAAAGTTACCTTTATATTGACTGGATTGACAACTATAAAGCTTTGCAAGTGGGAGGATATCTGAATATTATTGTTACCCCCAGAAGTCCATACATTGACAAAATAGCTCACTATAATTACTTGGTAAGTACAGTAATGATAGATTTACATCTGTCTATGCCCCTACCTGAATATCTCTCTTTGTTAACAGAGGAACATGAGAATGATCCCTCACATTTGTTTTTACAAAGCACTTCCAGGAACATAATCAAATTTGATAATCAGTTTTTCAAAAACCTCTGAGATGAGCCATGATTTCATGACCATTTCCTAGATGATGAAACTGAGGAACAGACGGGTTAAGAGGTTTACTGTGGTCACTCAGCTTGGAAAAGGAAGATTTCGATTTGAACTGGGCACCTCTGACTCCTTGTCTGATATGCCTTTCACTAAGGAGAGACTAATTACTCTGTAGAGAGAGCCTGGTTAAGTTCTCACATTACTTCTGCCCTAGTTCATGGCCACAAAGATACATGCCTAGACCTATTTCTAATATGTACTTTTCATTGGCATACAAGGGGGCCCCAAATCCTGCTCTTAAGAGTTGAGTCATATGATTCCTACTCCAATTCTATAGTTCAGCAGCATCCCTATTACTTTGCTTATATTAAACAACAGTAACAAATCAAGGCTGAAGGTAGGAAGGTAGGACAGAAGGTAAGAAAAAGGTTAAGGGCTTCCTAACAATTGTCAAAGAAATGGGATGTGTTATTCTGATGGCCAGGTCAAACAGATGGTGAAGGCTTTTTCAACATTTTTGAGGAAGAAATTAAAAAATAAATGAGGAGCACAGATGTCATAGTGACTGATGAAGAGTTATGGGACCTGTATAGGGACTGTGTAACAAAACCATGTATGAAGTCCTGCTGTCCAAGGACAATTTAAGCGACCTTTGAGGACATTTTGGCTTCAATTGTAACCTTTTTTTTTTTTTTTTAAACCATATGCCTCCAGTTTAGAACCTAATCTCTGGCTTTAAAACTTAATTCCTAAATAATATGTACTCCTCTTACTCATCAATTTTTTTTTATCAATAAAATGAAAGAGATTTTAGCAACAGTGTGCTGACTTTACATAGATTTGGGGTTAAATATTAGCTCTCTGATTTCCTAGTTATGTGATTTTGAGCAAAATCAGTATGACATTTAGTTAATTTCTGAGCTCCAGTCTCTTTATCTCTCTGCACAATTGGGGTAATATTCATGCCCTGATATAGTGCCACTCACTTAATTATATATATCCTTAATTATATATAAGGAAATATAATTTCCCTTATATTGGTCTGAAGAAGCTGGTGAAAGAATCACCTCCTCTTATCAGGCCTCTTCCCCATGCAGAACTGATCATTCCCTCCTCCTTTCACAGAAAGAAAGGAATTAAGTAAACATAAAAGGTCCTGACACATAATGGGCTTATGCTTGTTAACTTTCTTTTTCTTTAATGTAATTTCTGCTCCAGTTCCAAGCTCCATCCTGAAGCAAATACTTTGTTTTTAATAGTTACTACTGCTGTTTTATTTTTAGATTTTATCCAGGGGCAAAATTGTTCACTTTGGCACAAGGGAGAAACTTCTAGATTCAACTTACCAAAACATAAACATTCCAGTGACACAAGACATGGTTCCTTCTGCTCGTCTCCTGGTCTATTACATTGTCACAGGAGAGCAGACAGCAGAGTTAGTGTCCGACTCCGTCTGGTTGAATATTGAAGAAAAGTGTGGCAACCAACTGCAGGTGAGTCACAAATTGTGAGTCACTATCAAATTTTCTTCTGTGTAAAGGAGACTGTAAATGTAACTACTTGTGAAGGTTTGTCTCACGCAAATGAACTTTTCTTTTTCAAATGATCTTTTAGGTTCATCTCTCTCCAAAAGCAGGTGCATATTCTCCAGGCCAACATGTATCTCTTGATATGGCAACAGAGTCAAATTCCTGGGTGGCTCTATCAGCAGTGGACCGTGCTATATATGCAGTCCAAAGGAGAGCCAAGAAGCCTCTGGAAAGAGTTAAGTAGTGCTTGGCCTTGGTTGCTGGTGCATGGGTGACTATGCAATGCTTCACAAAGTATGGCCCTAGGGTAGGTTGTGGGGAAAAATTACGGAAAGACCAGGCCTGCTTTTCTGTAATATACTCAAAACAGTGGTTCTTAGAAAGTTAAGCCATCTCCTTGTCAGTTCCTAAAGCATAGATTTATCCTTTTTTGTTTTTCCAAACATAGAGTTAAGCACTTTAAAAACATATGACCATGATGGCAATTATATTCATGGGACAAAAGTGCCATCGATTGGGAGAATTTTGACATAGAAGAGCTGGGGACTTTATAGTAGCAGTGCAAGAGAAGCCTGGATAGGCAGCCTACTTTTTTTTTTCTAACATTTTATTTACTTATTTGACAGAGAGATAGAGAAAGAGCACAAGTAGGTAGAGCGGCAGGCAGAGGGAGAGGGAGAAGCAGGTTCCCCCCACTGAGGAGGGAGCCCGATGCGGGCTTAATCCCAGGACCCTGAGATCATGACCTGAGCCTAAGGCAGACACTTAATGACTGAGCAACCCAGGCGCCCCTGGCAGCCTACTTTTTTTTTTTTTTTTTTTTTTTTACTCCCTTTAAAATCTGTGGCACAAAAGAATGTAAAAATTATTCAATTTCCTTAAATTCCCATGTATCTCCCTTAGGCCCTGCTACTATTATCTAGGCTTGAATCTCTTTGAATTAGAAAGAAAAAACTGTACAGTTAAAAACAGAAAAGAAAAAAATTGGGGATCAAAATTAAAACTGGAATAAGCTTCTCTGAACAAGTTGTCACCCATGTAGAACCCAGAGTCTCTCTCCCCAAAACATAAGAGGTCGTGCTCCTTTTTTTTCTTTAGCAACTGAAGAATTATTTTGTCTGGTAATTCACTAATCCATGTACTTATTTATTTATGTATTATTTATGTTATATTGAAACTCTGCATTCTATGCACAAAACAACTCTCACCAAAACTTAGACCTTAGTTCTTGTTTTAATTTTCAGTAAGTATGTGTTGACAAATATGAAAGATCAAACTAAAGTAATGAAGTTGGGAACTTTGGTCTTTGACCATTTGACAAATGAGTGATCTGATTTGTTATAACCATGTGACAACTTCAGAGGAATGATTTATACATCTAAATAGACTTAACATGTTGCCTTTAGTGAATTCCTAAGAATTATTAAATTAGCTCATAACCTTTGGACAGGTGTTTCAAACCTTAGAGGCAAGTGACCTGGGCTGTGGAGCAGGTGGTGGCCAGAACAATGCAGATGTTTTCCATTTAGCTGGACTCACCTTCCTCACCAACGCAAATGCAGATGACACCCAAGAAAATGGTAAAATGTTTAGCATTTTTTGTTTGCTCTTCAAATTGATTACTGAAATTTACATTTTCTTCCTGGACATCGTTTATGTAATTCTCTTCCATAATATTCCCTACGAGGATCTTAGAGAGACATGACTACATAACTTCCCAGTACAAAATGTTTTACTGACCATTAAGATAAAGTACAGTTTCCAGTGTAGTTCTCAGAGTCTTCCATGATCTTTTCCCCAGCTCTCTCCAGCTATCTTTCATCTTGATCTATCCTACCTTGCATTTAAGCTGTCCAGAACCAAGTATGGTGGTACTATGCTTGGTGGCCTTTTGGGTGGCACTATACTTTTGTATATCTTTAGGCCTTTCCCCATCAGGAAATAGTGATATCCTACTGTGGAAAACCTTCCTGAGGGGAAAGGCCTAAAGGAGTACCATAGTATAGTGCCACTCACTTAATTATATATATCCTTAATTATATATAAGGAAATATAATTTCCCTTATATTGGTCTGAAGAAGCTGGCGAAAGAATCACCTCCTCTTATCAGGCCTCTTCCCCACGCAGAACTGATCATTCCCTCCTTCTTTCACAGGAGAATACTGTAGGGACCAGCTCTGTTTACAAGCAACACAGCAGCAGTACGTAATGCATCATGGCACATTCTTGCGTGCGGTTATGTATCTTGTCTCAGCCACTGCACTGTGAGCCCTTTAAGGACAAGGACTGCGTCTTAATCATGGTCTTTCTGTGGCTTTAGAATTGCTCATAATTATATTTGACCTATTATCCATAATATTATAGCACAAAGAACAAATAATAAAAATAGCGTACCCAACAAAAACTTTGCTTACTTTAAATGCTTGGATATTTCTCTGTAATCAGTGGATCAAAAACATTGCAGGATTTAAAACCAAACTCAAATCAAACAAGTCAAACTCTATAGATGACCCTTGATTGTGAGCTCCTCCAAGATAAAACAATACATATTAAGATGTGTGGTACACCGTACCTAGTTGAAAACAGGCTCTCATGAATAAAATGAATGACTTGTGAATGTTTTATGTACTTGAATAACTTCATGGAATTTTCTTGAGATTTTATCTCCTTCCCCCCTCCCTTTTTTTTTTTAACAGATAAGCCTTGTGAAGATATTATCAGGCCAAAACGAATGCTGCAAAAGAAAATAGAAGAGGAAGGTACTCTAAAATTTCATGTGATTGTGAAAAGGTTATGATCCTATTATTCAAAAGCTATAAAGAACTAATTATTATGTAATTTTCCTTAATCTAAATAGAATAGATGAAAATAAAGTTATGTACAGATGTCTAGCTTACCTCTTCAGAAAGATTAAACCAAATAAATCTAATACTTCATTTGCTATAGTTTCAATAGGAAGAAAATAAGTATTATTTCTGTTTCTAAAATCTAAAAGATTAACTTTTATATGTTACAAACATTTCCTTTCTACAGACTTCATTCAACAACTAGAATTATATTCTTCCATTTTATTCTGACAAAATCCATGATTTGATTATCTTTGGAATGTACCTGGAAACCTATTTCTTATATTCTAGATTTAACAGCGAGTAGTATTTTGGATTGTTCTTTGGGAAATTAGTCTAATAGAAATTATTTGTAAACAAATATTTAAATAGAAATATGATCATTGGCAATGTTAAAATAGGAAGAACGTTGAACTGGAAGTCAGTCACCCGAGTTCAACTAATAATCATGCTTCAAGTAATAATAATTCCTTCCCCCATTCATATGTGAGTTATTTTAATTTTAACCTTTGTTCTAAGTTCTAATGATATTAAAAGGAAGACACTGAGTAATTAGAGCACTTCTCATAAACGATGATGCCACTAGTGATGGTCTACAAATCACATCACATAAGAAAAAGTTTTTAAAATAGGATCTGTAACTTCAAGAAGGAAACACTTGTATAGCACTGATAGCTATCTTGAAATATTTGAAGGCTTCTCAGTTAACTTATTTTGCTCAAAGTGTACTGAACCCAAGGTGCCTGTTTCAACAGTTAGTATTAAGCGTAGTCGCCAGAAGCTCTCTAACCATTTAGTGTGAATGAGAATGATCTACCTGCTGGGGCCACATTCTCCCCATTCCTAGAGCAGCCATCCCAGAACACCTGGTCATTCACCTAGCCATGCCTCTTGTGGGGCAGGGGGATCCTGTGGCAGTAGAACCAAGTACCTCTCAAGGTCCCTCCTGAGCCAGAGGTGTTATGACTCCATGCATAATCAAGGACGTTTGCATCATTACCATTGCAGCTGCTAAACATAAACATGCCATACTGAGGAAATGTTGCTATGACGGAGCCCATCTTAACTATGATGAGACCTGTGAGCGGCGCGCTGCCCGGATTAAGATAGGCCCCAGATGCATCAAGATTTTCAAGGATTGTTGCATCATCGCCAGTCAGATCCGTGACAAAGAGTCTCACAAAGACATCCAGTTGGGAAGAATGCGTAAGTTTGACATTTTTAAAATCAGAATTCAGCCCCAGTTGGGGCATCTTGTGTAATTCTGTGCTGATAAAAAAAAAAAAAGGGCCATTGTGTATACTATGCAGCCATCAAAAGAAATGAAATCTTGCCATTTGCGACAGCATGGATGGAACTAGAGCGTATCATGCTTAGTGAAATAAGTCAAGCAGAGAAAGACAACTATCATATGCTCTCCCTGATATGAGGAAGTGGTGATGCAACATGGGGGCTTAAGGGGGTAGGAGAAGAATAAATGAAACAGGATGGGATTGGGAGGGAGACAAACCATAGGTGACTCTTGATCTCACAAAGCAAGCTGAGGGTTGCTGGGGGGAAGGGAGTTGGGAGAAGGGGGGTGGGGTTATGGACATTGGGGAGGGTATGTGCTTTGGTGAGTGCTATGAAGTGTGTAAACCTGGCGATTCACAGACCTGTACCCCTGGGGATAAAAATATATGTTTATAAAAACATAAAAAAAATTTTTTTAAAAGGGCAGTTTTTAATGCTTTATTTACAGTGGAAATTAGAAAGGATGACTTGTAAATGCCCATCAGAAGGAAATCAGTTATTGTTTTTGGCTGTCGAAAGAGGTACATATAGTATAGAGCAGAGCTCACAAACCCATGTCAAGAGTCAAGATGAGTTTAAACCCAGCTCATTCTATAAACTTGAATGACTATATGTCCTCTCTGAGCCTCAATCTCCTCATTTTTCAAGAAAGAAACTTGAGCTACATGATCTCCAGTATGCCTTTGAGTTCTAGAATTGACGTTTCTGTGATAGTACAACCAATAAAAATGTTGTTCGTGCCTATACTGGTCAAAACCAACCAAAGATTTCTAAACCTAGCACAAGGTTAGGCGTACTTATATAGAGGATGAAATCTTTTTCTGTTTCAACCATAAAATATGCCTTCAGAATTTATAGACCTCTCACTAATAGGTTTTTAGAACTTTCAGAACTTCCATTCATTTATGTATAGTCAAAACAAAATGAACAAAAGCAGACTGACATCTCCTGTTTCAGAATCTGATTGTCTCTCTTAACGGCATGTCTTAAATATCATCCATTCAAGTAGATATATTTCTGTAAACATAAATTCTTATGGCCATTTGTCAAAACTGTGTTATTAGATATATTTAAGTTGTTTTCAGCTTTTTGCTTATTACAACAAACACTTTCACAAACACTCTAGTACATAGAATGTACTAGAATGTTACTCATTCTAGTACATAGGATGTACTAGAATGTTACTAAGAATGTTTTCCTTGTTCTATTTTTCATCTGGTTTGCTTCTACTGCACAGAACCAAATCTCTGCTACTCCCTTCCACCTCTGGTACTCTGCTCTGTCCCTTGTTCTAGATGATTTGACCTCCCAAAACTCCCACAGGTGTTGCAACTCTGCAAGGATCTGCATGAGTTTCTCTCCCTGCTCTGCAGCCTGCAAACTGCCTCCAGACAGTAAACCTGGACAATTCTAGGGTTCACCTAGCCTGTCTCCATTCTCTCAGGAATCATAGCCCTGGGCCACTTATGCTGTAATGTCTGAAAACTATTGCCTTATATGGTGTGATTCGTTTTTAGGGATTTTGGTTTGGTTTGGCTTTTGTTTGTTCGTTTGTTTGCTTTTAGTGTGTATGTGTGTTTTAAGGCAGAAGAGTAACTCCTATAAGTGATCTTGGACAGAAGCAGAAATTCTGTCTATTTTTATTGAGGGAAATATAAATAAATTTCCCTCAGGTAAACCTCCCTTATTTTATAATATAAATACAATTATTGTAATCATAAAAATGCAAATAGCTTTATGGATTGATCAGTGTCTTTTATAATCTCAGGAACACTAAGCATTTAGCAATTTAAGAAACAAATCATTAAAGATATTTTTATGCTTTATTTGTTTTGTCAGTACCAAGGTCTTTAAAGTTCTATTTTGAAATCACTAAACAAAATATTTCATTGACCTTTCAGAAACTACTCAAGTTATAGTTTAATGTTCATGCTTTAAAATTTGGTCCTAAGTAAAATTCATGTTGTTTTTTCTATAATCACACATACTTTTCCCTCCCAGATATAAAGACCCTGTTACCAGTAACCAAGACAGAAATAAGGAGCTATTTTCCAGAAAGCTGGTTATGGGAAGTTCATCAAGTCTCCAAAAGGTATTATACTTTAACATTCCTCTGGAAAATGTGGGAAAATACAAATGTTATGGCCAAAAATCTGGAAGCTATCTATTTCCCAATGTTTAAGGATTAAGATGCTATTACCATTTGGTCAAATTTTGTTTTATTTGTTTCACTTTTTTTTTTCTTTTTTAAATGTGTGCTTGCTCTAGTAGCTAGCTCCAGCACAAGATTAATGAACTCTTGGTGAGGAAGGGTGCTATTCCATTTAATTTCTTTCTACTTCAGTAAGCCTTTACTGAGAACAATATACTTATACTGATCAAATATAGTAAGCAGACATTTTTATCTTGAAATACCTATACTACGAAATAAATATTGATTAATAAGAAGAAAGGTTCTTTTCCTATTGTTCAATACATTTTTATGGAATGCCTACTCTGTCCCAGGCACTGAAAACAGGGCTGAATAGTGCTGAGTCCCTGAGCATCACCCTTTCCTGGGGATTCAAAACATTTATTTCCAGGTGCAGCATAAGCCCCGAGGCCCAAGCCGGGCATCAGTCTTCAAATGGGTCTCCTCATCCCTACCCTTGTCCCCTCTAGTCCTTCCTCCATTTCAACTGGCATTGTCTCTTGGCTAGAACTTCCTCTGGTAAGCCTTCCCACCACTCTCCCAACCCTGCCAGTGACTGGATTAATTACCTCTCCCAATTAACCATGTTGCATGTAACATATGGTATTATAATGGCCTATTTACCTGCTTCTCTTCCATATTAAAATGATACTTCCAGGATGAAGACTAAATTCAGATAAATTTTATATTCAGGACCTGGCATAATGTCCAGCTTGTAGAGGCACTCAAATAAATGTGTTGAATCAATGCACACTGCCTCTGAACCTTTTAAATGCTTCATTGGTACAACTATTACAGTGAATTGCAATTTATTTACTTAACTGCTTCTTCTACTAGACTATAAACTACTTGAGAACAGCATTTTATCTTGTAAGTGCTATATACTTTGTTGCTATGCCTGACACAAAGCTGGTGGACAATAGCAGTTTGTTGAATGAAATAAATAAATAGATTAGCTTAATCTTAATCAGAAATTTTTAGTTACATTGATTTTGTTAGGAGCAATGTTAAGATGCATGACTTTGCTTCCCTATTTTAGAACATACCACACAATAAATTTTTTTTTATGTTTTGAATTTGTAGTGTTTCAAAGGTATCTTTCTGAATTTGAATTCTCATCATAAAAGTGAAATATTTAAAAACATTCAACACATAAGAGAGTTAATGAGTATATTTTTCTTGCTTGATTTTTCCTTAATTCCTGGTATATCTTTATTTTGTTCTGCTTTTTTTCTTTCTTCTAAAGTAGTGTGAAGCAAAAATTCTATTAGTGAATGGCAGTAAATTGGGCTAATCTCTATATTTGAATATTAACATTTTAACTTTCAGAAGCCAACTGCAATTGGTGTTACCTGATTCTCTAACTACCTGGGAAATTCAAGGTGTTGGCATTTCAGATAGTGGTAAGAAAGCTTAAGTTATATACTCATTTAAGGAATGATTTGATTAGCAAAATGTAGTTAGTTTTTTTGTTGTTGTTATAATCTATATAGTTCACCCAGGACTTAAGTGGTGTCATTTGTTAAATATCCTTTTTAATGTATTACAAAAAGACTTGGATATGCACATATTTTTGACCATATTAATTTTTTCTCCTGTTCTTCTATTAGCTATCATTTTTTTAATGCTGATGTAAAGTCCCCATTATCCTTTCTTTTTCTCCATGACTTGGAGTTTGAGTAGAGTTAGAAGCAAATGTATGACTTCTCTCCTGGGTGAATGCCCTTTTGTGGCAATTTAGTACAGATATTTTATTAATAACATTTGAGTTGGTTTTGTTTTTTACTTAAATTCTTTGTTCCCACAATCAAAATTTTATACCCATTAAATAGAGTCAATAATGAGTATCTAAAAAGAAATTTGGTACTTAAGGTAATAAACATTCTCATGCCTTAGGTAGAATTAAATCTTTGTTAGACAAATGAAGCTTTCTATTAATACCAATAATTACTGAAATAGACATTAATGAGTAGAAAATTCAAGGACATGACAGTACAGAGAAGAACATGATATAATATTCCTTCTTCCTTGAAGCAAAGCAAATGTGAGGTATAGTAGTACTAATTAAGGCATTGTAGAATTCCCTAATATGCCTCCATTTTGCTTTCACTTTGGACTAAAGGTATATGTGTTGCTGATACTTTCAAGGCACGGGTGTTCAAAGACGTCTTCCTGGAAATGAATATACCATATTCTGTTGTACGAGGGGAGCAGATCCAATTGAAAGGAACTGTTTACAACTATAGAATGTTTGATATACGGGTAAGTAGGTATTTATTATAAGTTTGAATAAATGGGGAGAAAAGAATTCTCTGATTTTTTAAGAATTCTATTAATGGAATTATCACATACACAAAAAACAAAAATTTTACTCAATGAAGGGATAAAGAAAGGAGGAAGACTTAAGACAAATTTTCTTTCTTTTTTTTTTTAAATATTTTATTTATTTATTTGACAGAGAGAGATCACAAGCAGGCAGAGAGGCAGGCAGAGAGAGAGGAGGAAGCAGGCTCCCCACTGAGCAGAGAGCCCGATGCAGGACTCGATCCCAGGACCCTGAGATCATGACCTGAGCCGAAAGCAGAGGCTTAACCCACTGAGCCACCCAGGCGCCCCAAGACAAATTTTCTTATAACTCCAATTTAAAGAAGAATACAAGGGCCACCTGGGTGGCTCAGTCAGTTAAGCATCAAAATTCTAACCATGGTTGGACAACTTGTCTTCTTTTTGTTAGCACACAGCTAAAGGGTATTATACAATAGGGTGACTGATTTCCCTTGAAAACTTTATATGGGAGCTCACTATAGTCTGAAAATCTAACTATATTTTTTAAAAAGCTCTAATTTCGTTCTTAAGAGATGAGTATTTTAGTGGTTTCCAAAAGTTTTGCTTACCTACGCTCTAAATATTGGGGGGTGAACTATGTACCCCATTGACACATTTTTAATTAGGATCTAAAGTTTTTCACCATAAAATGTTAATATTTAAATATTGGTTATAACAAACTTTAAATGTATACAGCAAAATCTAAATACCATAACATTCTATTTTAAAATGCCCAAATAAACTGTTATTAACAACAGATTAGATATCAATTCTTCTTCTCTGTGAACACATATTCCCATTTCTCTTTCCTAATGTTATGTATTTTATGCTTGAATATTTTCTATTTTGTTGCATAATTCGATGCAACAAAAATATATAGATATGTTGAAATTGAAATTTTTTGAATTCTTTTTTAAATTTAATTTTAAAAATTTATTTATTTGACAGACAGAGATCACAAGTAGGCAGAGAGGCAGGCAGGGGTGGGGGGAGCAGGCTCCCTGCCAAGCAGAGAGCCTGATGTGGGGCTTGATCCCAGGACCCTGAAATCATGACCTGAGCCGAAGGCAGAGGCTTTACCCCACAGAGCCTCCCAGGCGCCCCTGTTTTTGAATTCTCTAAGACTCTTAAGTGTCTAGTAATTGCTTGTGGATTTAGTTAAAATTATGAGAGGATTTTGATACATATTGTCCTCAAGTTATATATTAATGTAAGGGAAATCGACAATGCTGAATCTTTCACATCTCCTTGTCCTTTTGCTTTATTCATTAGATCAGTGGCCAGCTATTGGCCATGGACCCAAACTGACTTGCTGCCTCCTTATGGCCTTTAATCTAAGAAAGGTTTTTACATTTTTTTTTTTTTAAGGATTGAAAGAAAAAAATTTTCATGGCACATGAAAATTATATGAAATTCAAATTTCAGTGTCCATAAATAAAGTGTGCTGCCACACTTATCTGTATAGGTATCATCCGTGGCAAAGTTGAGTAGTTGTGACACAGACCACTAATGTGGTGCTTTCATTGCCTTGTGCTGCTGCTCAAGGCGCTGCCAATTGCAAAGACACAATTGTAACTCAACAGGCTTTTAATGTCCATACGTCTCACTGCACTGCCATATTTTGTTTAATTTTTAAATTATCAATCATTTTATCTTATCAAAATAAACAAGAACATCTGTGATATCTCAGAATTAATCCCTCTTAATTAGCTTTCCTTGAGTGTAGGTCACATTTACCTATTTCTTTTTACCCAGTAATTTTGGATTAGACCATGAACCTTATTAGTGAAATGTTATAGTGACTCTGGAGTCAATCAAGTTCCTGTGGAGATCTTCTATTCTTCTTTTTTGTTTTTCAGCAGGCAGTTGTCTGAGTTCAAGCCCAAACCCTGAAATTTCTGTTCTGTTCTGTTCTATTAGCCTTGGTTTGGATGCATGGAATCTGTGCTGGGTGTTGTTCAAGGGTTGGCCAGGTTTAAGTAAATTTTATATGCTGAACTTGGAATGCCTTCACTTTTCAGCTCTGGTGGCTGTTTAATATTCTGTCTCCTGGTTCTTCAAGCCCATAGATGGCAGTTTCTGCCAGGGCCTTAGGCACTCATCAGGGCACTACTGGGGCCTTCCCTCAGGTAAAAACTGTAGTCAACAGGAATCTCACCCAGTATCATTCCTTCCTTCCAGCTGCTCCCTTCTCTTCCACTTTCTAGTACCTTTAGGTTGTGTGTGTGTGTGTGTGTGTGTGTGTGTGTGTGTGTGTGTGTGTAGTCAAGAGCTTATAGTTGTGTTTGCAGAATGGTGTCCAACAGGATCTACTTGGCCATCACTGAAAACAGAACTGCTTCGGTAGGCTTATTTAATTGATATTCTATTTTTGAAAACTGACGATATTCAGTTTTAAACATTCCTTTCTATTCCCAACTTATTAGGAATTTTTGTAATGAATTTATGTGGAATTCTGTCAAGCCACTCTTCTCCTGGGGGAATGGGCAACCCAGTAGGCTTCTTTGACTCCTGCCCCATCCACCCAGGTTGTTGTATTTCCCAAAGAGATAATTAAGAGGGAAATGGAGCACTTTGTTTTTGAGAAATTCCTCAAATTAGTCCTTGAATGTTGGCACTCTTTCTTGTTTACCTGCTTGATTTATTCTGTATCCTATGATTTTATGCTTTGGGATATAGTTCTTAATTCTGCCGGTTCACTAGATTTGGGAGTGAAGATGAAAAATATTCATTTTTAACCAAAAGTAGGTAGGTACTATTATTATTATCTGCATTACAAAGATGAGAAAATGAGTAGTTAAAGAGGTCATGTGACCTGATTTTATCATACAGTAAGAGGCAGAGCCAAGATTTGAACCAAGATCTTCCTAGAGCCAAAGTCTGGCTGTAAAATGGAGTACAAGTGGGGAATTAATAAGCGACAAGATTGGAAAAGTAAGGTGGGGACATATTGGGCAGGGCCTTGAACACCAAGAGATGGAGTTCTCAGTCTTTCCTAAAATCATTATTTGTTAAATACCAAAGGCTAAGCTAAAAGATACAAAGAGGAATAAGACACATAAAGTGCCCAAGCCTGGGGTTCCCACCGCCTAAGGTACAAGCATGTAAAGAGACCATGTAACAGATGATACATGACAACATGAACAAAGAACCTGAGAAACTTCACACCTGATTTAGAAGGTAATG
The DNA here is from genome assembly GCF_022355385.1 of Mustela nigripes. Taxonomy (NCBI): domain Eukaryota; kingdom Metazoa; phylum Chordata; class Mammalia; order Carnivora; family Mustelidae; genus Mustela; species Mustela nigripes. The sequence continues at coordinate 13,409,758 of NC_081565.1, forward strand.
ATCCAAAGAAGATAAGACATTTCAGAGCCAGGGCTAAGCTTGGCAGACATCCCTTCACGTTGCTAAACTCTACAGTAGCTTGTATGTGTATGTCTGAAAATCTAACATGAGCTTGCTCCTCTGCCTTAGAATCTAAGGGATTATTTAACCCTGTAAAAACTCAGGGACAGTTTTGTATCCAGACGAACGACGTCAGGGCACACTTTCCTTATCATAAAGTGTTTTAATATAATGGTTCACTGGTTATATTTCAGTTCTGTGTTAAAATGTCTGCTGTGGAGGAAATCTGTACATCAGGAAGCCCAGCTATCAACCACCAGGGCAGCAGTCCCTCCAGATGTGTGTCCCAGAGAGTAGAAGCTTCCTCCAGTCATCCAGTGTCCTTCACCGTGCTTCCTCTGGAAGCTGGCCTCCACAACATCAACTTTTCACTGGAGACTTCACTTGGAAAAGAAATCTTAGTAAAAACATTACGAGTGGTGGTAAGAAAAATGTGCTTTTTTTTTTCTGTTTCTTTTTAATAACGCTTTTTTCATGGGTGGAAGGGATTAAGAGTATACTTATCGTGGTGAGCACTGAGTAGTGTATGGAATTGTTGAATCACTATTGTACACCTGACTGTGTATCGATTATAATGGAATTAAAATTTTAAAAAAGAAAGAAAAAGAATGGTAACAAACACTATTTTCAGTCTGGAAAAAAAGTTGTCAGCAGCTTATCATTAAGTGGATCAGAAAAAGAACACAGAAAAACAATATAAATATGAATATAACAGAATGCTAACATTTGGGGGAAACAAAGTAGAGGATATCTCAGGTTTTTGGTATGATTCTTATAACTTTTCTTTCAGTCTGACATTATGTTTTAAAAATTTAAATAAAACAATGGTACTTCATGATTGTAGAACATATGGAAGAATGAAAAGCTACAGAGAATAAAATTAAAATCACTGATAACTCCCACACCCAAAGATAGGCAACTTTGACAGTTTGATATATAGCCTTCCAAGGTTTTCCCCCAACACATTCAAAAGGCATGTCTTGAAATCTATGTGCCAGACATTGTGCCAGGTATTGGAGATCCAGCAATAGATAAGACACAGTCCAGGCATTTATAGTTTAGAATTTATAGTCTAAAAAATGTTTCATTTATAAATAAGAGACTAAAAAAGGAAGAATATTATCATTTATTAAGTACTATTTACCCACATAGTCTATTGAGTGTTTTCGTGTTATCCTAGTAAGATTAAGGTTCTTGCCAAGAGTCACATGATTAGTTAATAACAGAACTGGGTCTTCTTACGTCTTCATTCTCTGACTTATGTTTTTAGCCACGCAATCACTTCGGTAGACATATACTGACTTATTTTGTACAAGGCATGTCCTATGTATCCTTGCATGGTAGTTCCATGCACAGACTAAGGAGACAGGCTGCCTGGGTTTGAATCCTGGCTCCACCACTTGCTAGCAGTGTGACATTGGATAAGTTTCTTGATTTCTCTATGTGCCATTTTCTTCATCTACCAAATGGGAGTAATAATAATTTCTACTTCATGAAGTATTTTTTTTAGGTTAAACAAGATATACATACAAAGCATTTAGGTCAATTTCCTGGCTTATGATAACTTCTATTTAAGTATTTGGTCTGGTTATTATGCAAGTGGCCAGAAACTCTTATTCTTGCATTTGTGAATATAAATATTTAAACATATTTTTGCCTTTAAATTTTTTTTCAATTGGAAAGTGTCCAAGTTGATCCAAGAATTCAGGTCATATAAATTTAATTTTATTTTTTCATCATTTGAAGGGGGCAGCTGAAATTCAGGGAACAAATTAAGGCTTCACTGAGGGAGTTAAATTTAATTATATTCTTTACTGAGTGTTTTCTGCCTTTTTAGCCAGAAGGTATCAAAAAGGAAAGTTATGCTGGTGTTACTCTGGACCCAAGGGGTATTTATGGTAGGTATTTTATATGTTGTCTTTTGCTCTAGAAATTAAAGTGTCTAGGTAAACTGAAACATTGTTTTTCAAAATGTTAATTGTCTGGAATAAGAAATATTCATTTCTTAGTTCATTGACATTCTTGATAGCACGTGTTGTATATAATCTGGATGGGTTTAGAACAAAGAAAAAGAATTCCATTATTTTTAAGTGCAAAGCATTGAAATTGTGATAATTGCATGGGTTCTCTTTGATGTTAGTCATTTTGTATCCATCACAATGATAATTTATACTATTTTCTTATAGAACCATCAATCCCAAGGAATACCTAAGAAAAAGTCATTTCCATACTTCTTTAACACACAGTATTTGAAAACACAATAATGCTGATTAATCACTTAACTAACTCATTCCTTGTTGTTCCTACTATCCTACCTTTTACCCTTCAATAAAGATATTCTGAACCTTCTCACGGTTAGAATTTTGCAAATATCCAAGCACTTAGTCAAGGCTCATACACTTAAATATACACGAAATTTAGAATGGGTTAACAATTCTGTTCAACAAAAAAAGATAGCCTGTCATAGTTCTTATTAAATGGGTTAAATTTACCATATTATTGCCTTGAATCATGTTTCTTTGCTTTCAGTCATATAGCAATGAGGGAAAAAAGCTTACCTATAAATCAAGACCCTTATACCCAGAGAGCCATTTCTGAGAATTGCAAAGTAAAGCAAAGCAAAGAATTCAGATCTTTACCTTTAAATCAGCTGAGTATCATAAGCTAAGGATGATTTCAACAGAGTAACAGGAAGAAAAATCCATCCCTTTTTTATTTAATTTTATCTTCACATAGACCTTCTTCCAGCATGTCCATTGTGAAGGATCTGTGGGTAGAGATATTACAAATTCTGAGATTTGGAGTCTCATGAAGTTACTTATATCAAGCCGCAGAGCCAGTGTGTCTTTATTTTCTTCCTGTTTACCCTGTGCCTCCCATACTGACATTACTGCAAACAGATTTGCAAAATGGCCCTGTCTGGTACATCCCAGGTGTGGACATCAGGGCCACACAATGGGAATGAACTTTTATCTGGGAATAAATCTCTCCGTCAAAAATCTTGGTAAAAAATTTGTATAATAAAACCTATGCCTCTTTCCAATCTTGCCATATAACCGTTTCCCTTATTGTTTTAGACAACTTAGATTTAGGCAGCTTTATAACTTTCTAGAGAGCTAAATAGGGTAAAGATGACAATTAACTTCATCCAGTGAGTTTGGAGAGTTTATTAAATACTTCCAATATTTATGTGTCAGAAATGCTATATACTTTATAGAATTCCTTTTTTTTTTTTAAGGCTAACGTATATTTGGAAAAGTAGATGGACAATAACATCACTGGAAATTTGGGGGAAAAAATCAGTGAGGGAGAAGAAGGTATCAGAACAAATTATAAAGTGATAGGAATGAAAATAGTGTGGCATCAGCTTAAAATGAGGACTAAATGTAGAAACTCAATCCAAGGAGCCCGCATCTTTCGTTCTTACTTTCTCTCCCCCACAAGCCTTTGCCTCCAAATCTTCTTTGGGTTGCAGGGAGTTCAGCTCCTCACCACCCCCCACTTCTTGGCACACCACATCACTGGTCTGGGCAGGCCCCCTGTGTTTTCTTTCCTCCCTTCATTCCTTTCTCTTTTTTTAAATGTTATGTTAGTCACCATACAGTACGTCATTAGTTTTTGATGTAGTGTTCCATGATTCATTGTTTGCCTAAAACACCCAGTGTTCCATGTAATATGTGCCCTGTTTAATACCCATCACAGGGCTCACCCATCCCTTCACCCCCTCCCCTCTAAAACCTTCAGTTTGAGTCCCAGAGTCCATAGTCTCTCATGGTTTGTCTCCCTTCTCTAATTTCCACCCACCTTCATTTTCCCCTTCCTTCTCCTAATGTCCTCTGTGCTATTCCTTATGTTCCACAAATAAGCGAAACCATACGATAATTGTCTTTCTCTGTTTGATTTATTTCACTTAGCATAATCTCCTCCAGTCCCAGCCATGTTGATGCAAAAGTTGGGTATTCATCCTTTCTGATGGCTGAGTAATATTCCATTATATATGGATCACATCTTCTTTATCCATTCGTCTGTGGAAGGACATCTCGACTCCTTCCATTGTTTGGCTTTTGTGGACATTGCTGCTATGACCGCTGGGTGCATATAGCCCTTCTTTTCACTATATCTGTATCTTTGGGGTAAATACTCAGTAGTGCAATTGCTGGGTCATAGGGTAACTCTATCTTTAATTTTTTGATGAACTTCCATACTGTTTTCCATAGTGGCTGTACCAGCTTGCATTCCTACCAACAGTGTAAGAGGGTTCCCCTTTCTCACAACTCCTCCAGTATTTGTTTCTTGTCTTGTCAATTTTTGCCAGTCTAACTGGTGTGAGGTGGTATCTCAGTGTGGTTTTGATTTGAATTCCCTGATGGCTAATGATGTTGAACATTTTTTCATGTGGCTACTTGAATAGACCAATAACCAGTAACGAGATTAAAGCAGTGATCAACAACCCCCCCCCCCCAAAAAAAAAAACCAAGAGTCCAGGACCTGATGAATTCCCTGGGGAATTCTACCAAACATTCAAAGAAGAAATAATACCTATTCTTCTGAAGCTGCTTCAAAAAATAGAAAAAAAGGAAAACTTCCAAACTCATTCTATGAGGCCAGCATTACCTTGATCCCCAAACAGGCAAAGACCTCATCAAAAAGGAGAATTGCAAATCAATATTGCTGATGAATATGGCTGCCAAAATTCTCAACAAGATTCTCCCTACTAGGATCCAATAGTATATTAAAAAGATTATCTGTCATGACTGGGTGGGATTATCCCTGGGATGCAAGTGTGGTTCAATATTTGCAAATCCATCAATGTGATAGAACATGCTAATAAGGGGGAAGAGAAGAACTATATGGTCCTCTCAATTGATACAGAAAAAGCATTTGACAAAATACAGCATCTTTTTCTGATTAAAACTCTTCAGAGTATAGGGATAGAGGGAATATTCCTCAATTTCATAAAAACCATCTAAGAAAAGCCCATTCTCAAATTCAAAAAGCGAGTTCGAAAAGCAAATATCATTCTCAATGGGGAAAAGCTGAGAGCATTTTCCTTAAGATCAGGAACACAATTAGGATGTCCAGTCTCACCGCTGTTGTTCGACATAGTACTGGAAATCCTAGCAACAGCAATCAGACAACAAAAAGAAATAAAATGTATCCAAACTGGCAAAGAAGAAGTCAAACTCTCTCTCTTCCCAGGTGACATGATACTTTATGTGGAAAACCCAGAAGACTCCACCCCCAAATTACTAGAAATCATACAGCAATTCAGTAATGTGGCAGGATACAAAATCAATCCATAGAAATCAGTTGCTTTCTTATACACTAACAATGTAACTGTAGAAAGAGAAATTAAAGAATCGATTCCATTTACAATAGCACCAAAACCTTACCCTGTAATAACCTAAAGAGGTAAAGGATCTATACTCTAGAAACTACAGAACACTTGTGAAGGAAATTGAAGAAGACATGAAAAGATGGAAAAATATTCCATGCTCATGGATCGGAAGAATAAACATTGTTAGGATGTCTATGCCACCCAGAGCAATCTATACTTTCAACACTGTCCCGATCAAAATACCAATGGCATTTTTCAAAGTGCTGGAATAAACAATCCTAAAATTTGTATGGAACCAGAAAAGACCCCAAATCACCAAGGAAATTTTGAAAAAGAAAAACAAAGCTGGGAGCATCATGTTGCCTGATTTCAAGATATATTACAAGGCATGATCACCAAGACATCATGGTACTGGCACAAAAACAGACACATGGATCAATGGAACAGAGTAGAGACCCCAGATATGGATGTTCAACTCTATGGTCAGGAAAAAATATCCAGTGGGAAAAATATCCAGTAGAAAAAAGACAGTCTCTTCAATAAATAGTGCTGAGAAACTTAGACAGCTATATACAGAAGAATGAAACTCAACCATTCTCTTACACCATACACAAGAATAAACTCTAAATGGATGAAAGACCTGAATGTGAGACAGGAATCCATCAAAATTCTAGAGGGGAACATATGTAGTAACCTTTTGGACATTCTCCCTTTATTCCTGACCCCTGATCCCATTTCCCTTCCTTTAAATGCACCCACTCAGATCCTATTCTCTATCCTACTCTATTTCTTAAGTTTTTAAACTCAACATTCTGTTTTAAAGGAATACTCTCTGCTTCTTACAGTGTTTCAGAGTATATTCCACCACAATTTTACTTATCTGTCCTATAGGGACAGATTCCCCACCATTGTGAGCAATACTGCAGTGAACATTATACATCTCCCTTTACAGATCTGTCAGCATTAATCCGGACTGTATATCCAGGAGTGTGACTGCTGGGTCAGAGGGCATACATATGTTGAATATTATTTACTGCTGTCCTGTTGGTCTTCAGAATGACTGTGCTATTTACACATCTGCCAGCACCGCGTGAACATTGTCATCTCTCTGCATCCTCACCAGCACTTGTATTATTGCTGGGGTATTGTTACTCTAAAATGTGCCATTTATGAGAGGCATAGGATGCTGTCTCATTGTTTTAGTTTGGATCCTTCTGAGTACAAAATATTTATTGGCCATTTGGTCTTCCCATCTTTGAATTTCCTATTCTTACCTTTTGTACCTTGTTCTATTTTCCTTTTGGGTTTTTTTTTTTGGGGGGGGTCTATTTCTAATTGATTTTTGTCTCTGGTGTACTTTTTTTGAAAAAAGATTTTTTATTTATTTGAGAGAGAGCGAGCAAGCATGTGTGAGCGAGAGGGAGAAGGGGCAGTGGGAGAGGGAGAGAGACTCTCCAGCAGACTCCCTGCTAAGCACTAAACTGCATGTGGGGCTCTATCTCATGACCATGAGATCATGACGTGAGCAGAAATCAAGAGTCAGACCCTTAACTGACTGAGCCATCCAGGCAGTCCTCTGGTATACTTTTTTGAGCAATAGTGAACCCAAGTGGGTTTTGAATAGGAATCCTTTATTCTGAGATAGCCAATTCATTATAATTTTACTTTACAGCTATTATATATTTTGGGGGTAATCTTTAAGAAGTCTTTCACTGCTCTTAGTCCACAAAGATGTTATATATTTTCCCCTGTTGGTTTTACAGATTTGACTTTTAAATGTTTTAATCTCTCTCATATCTATCTTTATATGTAATGTCTTGATGGGCCTTTTTTTTAAAGATTTTATTTATTTGTCATAAAGAAAGAAAAAACACAAGCAGGGGGAATGGCAGGCAGCAGAAGAAGCAGGCTCCCCGCTCAGCAGGGAGCCCAATGCAGGTCTCCATCCCAGGACCCTGGGATCATGACCTGAGCGGAAGGCAGACAGATGCTTAACTGACTGAGCCACCCAGGTATCCCTTCATGAGTCTTTTATCATGATTCCTGACAAAGAGTAATATTGACTTCTGTTAGTTTTAGTTTTCACTTCTGTACCTTTTCAATCCGCTAGCAGAATTGCTAATAAGAATTGAAATAGCCAAGGGCAGATATCAATAGAAAAACTAATGGAGCATTAAATTTAGATAATTTCAGACAACCGACTATCATTAAGTACAATGTATTGTTTTCCAGAATCTTTGTCTATATTATTCTCACCCTTATTAAAATCCTTTGAGGAAAATATTATTACCTCTATGGAACTGATGAGCACATCAAGGCACAGAAAGGTCAAGTGTCTTGCCCAGTGTCACATATAGAGGACTCCTTCTGAGTTCCATTCTCTTTCAACCACACTGCAAACTTCTTAAATGTCTTCACTGAGTTTTATTTTAATATTATATCCTCAGGGGCACCTGGGGGCCCTGGTTAAGCATCTGCCTTCTTTTCCAGTTATGATCCTGTGGTCCTGAGATCAAGCCCCGCTTCAGGCTCCCTGCCCAGCAGGAAGCCTGCTTCTCTCCCTCTCCCACTCTTTCTGTTTGTATTCCCTCTCTTGCTGACTCTCTCTCTGTCAAATAAATAGATAAAATCTTTTTTTAAAAATTGCATCCTCCGTATTTATTAAAAGTTAATTAAGAAAGAAGTTACCTGAGGAACATTCCTGTCTCTTCCACAAAGCCATGTACTTGCCCCATTAAGTGGCAAAATGTCACTATTTTCTTTCAGCATCTGCCCTGTGCCAGGGACAGTGGTAAATGCTGGGACCACAGCTTTCAATAAGAGACGGTTCCTGCCCTCAGAGCTTTCCCGGCAGGACAATGAGAGGTGGGGGTCTCTGTGGTGACTGCTGTTGGTCCACAGTAAAACTTCTGAGATCAGATCCAAGCTTCATCTCTGCCCGCTCTGTGGTCTGGAGCAATTTGCTTTCTAAACCTCAGTTTTATCATCTATAAAATAAAAACAATAACAATAGACCTAGCAAACAGGGTTGTCGTAAGATCCAGTATAACAATGCATTTAGAAGATTAGCAGAGTGCTTGGTGTTCTATCAGTAGAATGATAAATACCATTTTTATGAAATAAACCAAAGATTAAAGTAGAAAAATGCTCAGATAACAAGTATGCTAAAACTCTGTTATTGCACATAGAGAAAAAGTGTCTAAGTTAAATTGAGAGAAAGTGGAAAGAATTTCAGGGCATGCATCCCAATGGAGCTAATCTTCAAATATCCTTGACTGAGCAATTACATTAGTTATTTTTAACTTTCAGTTTCGAGAATAATTTTCTCTCTTTGGACAAAATGGCATGCTCCCTTTTTCTGGTGGAATAAATTTATATAACCTATTTATTTCCTATCTTGTAATGACCAGGAAGCTTACAGTTAAATTTAATGCTCTAAGGAGATTATATAGGCCTAGGGTTTGATAAAAATCCTTGATTATTTTTAACTTACTTTTAAAATTTTAGTATAGTTATTATAGGAGGGACTTTTATTTTCTTTTTTTTTTTTTTAGATTTTATTTATTTATTTGATGGAGGCAAAACAAGAGAGGGAACACAAACAGGGAGAGTGGGAGAGGGAGAAGCAGGCTTCCCGCTGAGCAGGGAGCCTGACTTGGGGCTCTATTCCAGGACCCTGGGATCATGACCTGAGCCGAAGGCAGACGCTTAACAACTGAACCAGCCAGGTGCCCCAAAGGGCCTTTTATTTTAATACAATTCTTTGGAAGCTAGTATATTATAAGTAACCTGCAACTGGGATTCCTTCAAGAATTCTGGGTAAACTTATGAGATTCTACCTCACACCAGTCAGAATGGCTAAAATTAACAAGGCAGGAAATGACAGATTGTGGTGAGGATGCCAATAAAGGGGAACCCTCCTACACTGTTGGTAGGAATGCAAGTTGGTGCAGCCACTCTGGAAAACAGTATGGAAATTCCTCAAGATGTTAAAAATAGAACTATCCTATCACCCAGCAATTGCACTACTCGGGATTTACCCCAAAGATATAAATGTAGTGATCTGAAGGGGCACCTGCACCTTAATATTTATAGCAGCAATGTCCACAATAGCTAAACTATGGAAAGAGCCCAGATATCCATTGACTAATGAATGGATAAAGAAGATGTGGAATTTATATGCAATGGAATATCGCTCGGCCATTAAAAAAAAAAAATGAAATCCTGCCATTTGCAGCATGGATGGAACCATAACTTACTATGCTAAGCAAAATAACTTAATCAAAGAAAGACAATTATCATGTGATCTCATTCATCTGTGGAATTTAAGAAACGAAACAGAGGAGCACAGGGAAAGGGAGGGAGAAATAAAACAAGATGAAATCGGAGTGGGAGAAAAACCATAAGAGACCCTTCCCCCACCCCATAAGAGACTCTTAATAATAGGAAACAAACTGAATGTTCCTGGAGGAGAGGGAGGTAGGGGAATGGGGTAACTGGATGATGGATATTAAGGAAGGCACTGGGTATTATATAAGATTGATGAACCACTGACCTCTACCTCTGAAACTGATAATACAGTATGTGTTAATTAATAGAATTTCAATTTTTTAAAAAAGAATTCTGTGTAACTCTAATAATTTTTTTTTAAACTTCAGGTGTCATTAGTCGACGAAAGGAGTTCCCATACAGGGTGCCATTAGATTTGGTCCCCAAAACAAAAGTCCAAAGGATTGTGAGTATAAAAGGTAAAGTGACAAATGCCATTTTTATTTTTCATTTCAGTTTATGCTTTAAATAACAAATATCCTCATGATTATTTTGTTTCTCCTCTTCTCTACTCAGAAGCATGTACAAATCCACCTCTGGGGAAACCCTGCTCTTTCTACCACCTTCAAATCCCCAACCGCTTTTCTGACTGTTTTCTCCCATTGGCCTAATTTAAATGGAGAGTCTCCCATGATGAAGGGTGGGGGTTATCACTGACCCAAAGACTTCTCTCAAACTTTCCATTTCCATTTCCAGCCACTCTTGCTCCAGAGAGGGCTTTGTGGCCTATAAATGGCGCCACCAGAGTTGCGCTGTTCTGCTGAAATATCAGTCCCCAAGTGGTTCTTTCCCCTCAGGTACATTTGCAGAAGTGGCAGCTTCAGTGAGTTTCCTCTGGTCTCTAACCTTTATAATTCAGTCATATGTCATCAAAACAATAGAATGTCCTGACTAACTTTATCTCAGATAAAGCCCTGGGCTCAGAATGTTAGTACTGTGAGAGACTTTTTAAATCATGTGCAATCCTGGTGTTGGTTATGTGAAAATTTGTTTGCCTAGTATCACACGGTGGCTTTTGGACAGAGTCCCAACAGCACTCACAGAACACTCACAGCCCAGGCGTTTTGCTTTGCTTTGTGGGAGCAATTGATTCATAGAGTTTACAATGTCTAAAGCTGTCAGGTTGGACGAGAGCAAATTTGCCATATCTATGCCATATCTATGCGGTAATCTGCCTGCTACGTTATACCATCTTAGCACCATATTCCAGGGGCATTTTTAAACCTGTTCTTGGTGTTTCTTTTAAATCCATATTCCTCACTAGATCTTTTCTGTCTCTCCCCAGCTAAGAAGTTAATTCAACTGCCTAGATAAAAAGAAAAGAACAAGGGGGCGCCTGGGTGGCTCAGTCAATTAAGTGTCCGACTCCTGATCTCAGTGTTGTGAGATCGAGCCCTGAGTCGGGCTCTGCACTGGGCATGGAACCTGCTTAAGACTTTCTCTCTTCCTCACCCTCTATCTCTTCCCCACCCTCCCACTGCCCCACTGCTTGCTCTCGTTTTCTCTTTCTCTCTCTCAAAAAAAGGTAAGAACAGGGATAGTTGCTCTTCTCTCTATTTAAAATATATCATTACTCAGAAGTTGTTAGAAACTGATTGTGCCTTTACCTTGATTTGTTTGTTTGTTTATTTGTTACAGGACTACTTATAGGTGAGGTCATATCTGCTGTTCTGAGTCAGGAAGGCATTAATATTCTTACCCACCTCCCCAAGGGGAATGCAGAAGCAGAACTGATGAGTGTTGTCCCTGTATTCTATGTTTTTCACTACCTGGAAGCAGGGAACAATTGGGACATTTTTCCTACTAATTCATTAGTTAAAAGATGGAACCTGGAGAGAAAACTTAAAGAAGGTAAAAAAAAATCTATTTTACATATTGTACATAAAAATGTTGTGACTTTTAAACTAATGGTGTAATTAAACTAATATTTAAGGTTTTATGAATTACACAGAGCATAATCATAAAAGCATTTCTGTAAAAAGAAAATTGTGAGATAGACACAACGATATAAATAAATACTATTTTCTGTAGCATTTGGCTTAATTTAACAAAATGCCTGGATGAGAGACAAGACACCTGCATTCCAACCCCTACAGAGCACTTCCTTCTTGAATGAGCTCAGAATGTTCTCCTTGATAATTCCCAATTCAAACGATTCATGATTCAGATACTTCTTTCGAGAAGTTTAACACTGGCCACAGAGCACGTGCTTGCTGCCCAACACCAAAGGAACTTTACCATTCCAGGAGCTAATAAACACTCTTTGTGTAGAAGTAAAAACATGTAAATATTAAAAAGTTTGCATTATCTGAGAAATAAAAAAAAAAAGAAAAGAAAAGAAATGAAGGTCAGTGAAGCACTATGTTCTTTTTCTGGTGCCTCTTAGGATTGGTGAGCATCATGTCCTACAGAAATTCTGACTACTCTTACAGCATGTGGAAGGGTGGAAGTGCTAGCACCTGGTGAGTAGAAGGTTTTGATTTGCATTTTCATAAAATAGTTGATTACTTAACTAGAGAATCTTAATGGAAATTCCATTTATCCATTTGCTCAGGCTGGAAGTGTAGTTCTCCTTCATTGCCTTTTTTCTCTTGCCAGTCACGTCAGATCCAGCAAATACTTCTGGTTGTACCTTCAAAATGTATCCTAAGCTTGACTACTCCCTACAAACCCCACCATGCTGTCCTGGTCCAAGTCACTCCCATTTCTTACCTGGACTATTGTACTAGCCTCCTCTGCTCTTTTGTCTTCCGCCTTTCCCCTCTTTATCTATACTGAACATAGCAACTGGAGTGACCCTGTTAAAACATAAGTTAGATCACATCACTCAGAACCATTTGGGAGCTTCCCATCTTACCCAGGGTAAATAAACCAAACTTACTGTAAACCCCAAGGCCCTACATGGTGTAGCTTCATCTCACCTCTCCAACTACATCCCCTACTATTCTCTTTCCTTCCATTCAAGCCCTACTGGCCTCTTCGATGTTCCTTGAACATATGAGGCATTCCACTTCAGCGTCTTTGCAACCACTGTTACCTCTGTCAGAAATGTTCTTCAGGTATCAGTGTCTAGTTCCCTTACCTCCCTCAGGTCTTTACCAAAAGTTGCCTTCTCAGTGAGGCCTCTACTAATCATTCTATCAAAGTTGCATTCCATTCCCATCCCAACATTTCATATCCTGCTCCTCAACTTTCCCTTTCTCCTTAAAATTTATCATTAACATTCTTTCTTATCTCACCTGTTACCTGTCTTGCCACTAGAATGTAAGCTCCACGTGGGCAGTCTCAAGAATTCCGAGTGTCTGGTACACACCTGACATGTAGCAGGTGCTCAGTAAGTACTTATCAGTGAAACATAATAACTTCCTTATTTCTGATGACTTGAAGGCAAGACTGTCTGAATTAACTGAAAGTACACATTGCAATCGATTTTCAGAAAAAATATTATCATGCACTGACAAAGTATGTAATGAAAATATAGTGTTCCAAGGGCTTTATAAATTCTACTATATGAAACACTTTTAAGGTTTTTACAATCTGGAATAACTGACTTTTAGATTATGCCCTGTAACTATTGAGAGTCTCCCGGATTTCATCCTTCACCTCTTATTTTCTGTAATCTCTCCTTGTGCAATTTCATCTTTGCCCATGATTTCCATAATTTTCCTTGTGCAATCTTATCTTTGCCCATGATTTCCATAATTTCTACACAGATGATTCCCTAATCAATGTTTCGAGGCCTAACTTCTTACTTAAGCTCCAAATCCACATTTCTAGGGATCTGAGAGCCAAAGGCCCTTCCAACATAATCCATGCCAAATTCAGTTTTTTGTTTTGGTTTCCTTAATCTGTGGGCGGCAATACTCTATACAAGTTTGAATCATCCTTTTCCTTTTGGCTCTATATCCAACCAGTTATCAAGTCCTTACCTTAGAAGAGGGTCTAACCATATGCGGGCGGCATGTTTTAAAAGACATGTAGACCTCTAGAGCATGCCTTCTAGAGGATACCCACCAGGTTGCAAGGGTTAGGGCTTAGAAACCAGCACAGCAACAGCTGGGAACTAAATGCTTAGAGGATGAAATGCCCCTCTCCCCAAGAAGATGCAGTAGCCTTTCAGTAAATATCTGGGGCCTCTGGAGAGTTCTCGGCAAGACTGAGTGGAGGTTGTTCAGCCAAAAATGCAGAAATATTTGGGTACTGTCCTAGACTGAGCTCCACAAGTTCCTTGACAGAAACATACACAGAATAAAATGGCCAGTATCTGAATACCTTCAAAATATTTTTTGAGGAATACAAAATATAATACATCATTCATTTTATTTTATTTTTAAATATTTTATTCATTTATTTGTGAGAGAGTATGAGCGAGCACAAGCAGGGGGGAGGGCCAGAGAGAAAGGGAGAAACAGGTCCTCTGCTGAGCAGGGAGCCCCATGTGGGGCTTAATCCCTGGACCCTGGGATCATGACCTGAGCCGAAGTCAAACACTTAACTGACTGAGCCACCCAGGTGGCCCAATATATTGTTCATTTTAGAAAGAAAAACGAAAATAAAACATTTTAAGTGAGAGGGAAAGTCAAGTGGTCTTACTCTCAGAAGGGAAGGGCTGAAGGTCAGGTGGCTCTGGGTGCTCAGAGAGTGAGGGAACGGGAGCAGAAGAGTGGGGGTGAGATAAAGAGGTATTGCGGGGTTATGAATTAGATACATTCTTTAAGAGATATTAGTAGCAACTGAAATTGCTTCAAAAAGCAAAAAACAAAAACAAGAAAACCTCAGTAATCATGAGAGTTAAAGCTTCCTTATGAGGTAGTGAGTTCTGTGTCAATGGCGTGGCTCAAGAGGAAATGGGGTAAACACTCCTGTGAATGTTGGGGAAGGAAATTCAGGCCTCAGACAAGACTTCAGATTAACCAGCTTGTACACATTGTACAACCTAGAATTTTAAGATCTTTCTCTTCTAGGTCTCGCGTTCATACGTCAGTGCCCTGACTCAAAACGATTTGCTTCACCACTATTGTCTTTAACTTTAGAGTAATTTTGTTTTTAATCATCAGTCATCAATTTTTTAGTTTGTGTGCTGGTTAGCAATGTTGAAATCGCAAAAGATGTATTGTTCACATTTGTTGACTGAACGTTTTTGGAGATTTTCCTAAAATCTTCTCTTCCCTTGTAAAATGGTGACAACATACTTTAGAATTGTATGATTTAAAATGCTATTTTCTTTTAAAGAATAAATATCATTTTAACTAAAACACACATAAGTTGAAAGCCAAAGGGATTGAACATCTAAATATTAGTTATTTGATTTTGTCTTTAAGGTTAACAGCTTTTGTTTTAAGAGTACTTGGACAAATAAGTAAATACGTAAATCAGAATCAGAATTCAATTTGTAATGGTTTATTGTGGCTGGTGGAGAATGCTCAACTAGAAAATGGATCTTTCAAGGAAAATTCTGATTATCAGCCAATAAAATTACGGGTAAGGAAACCAAATATATAGATTAGCAACAGTTTTATTTACAAGTCTGAGTTTTGTTCTCATCCTATTTTAGAAGCTTGAAGAAGGGAAAAAATATATATGCCTTTAAGAAAGTCCTGTTGTGTACAGGCAAAGAATATGAAAGTTCTTCTTGCACTCCTCTTCACACAATTCAGTACAGGTCAGATGAGAGATGCCTTTGACATCTCATATGTCACAGGCACTGGTGGTCCACAGGGTGTAAGTACTAGAGATCTTAGAACAGATAAAATGTATTCACCTGTCTACATACCCTTGGTATAGACTCCATACTTAAAACTCAGAGCCTTCTTACATATCAGGGCTGCAAGGTGTTGTCATGAAAGATGGGACCCTATTTATATCCTGTTAGTAAGAGGGATTAGGGTCAGGTTTATTAATCTGTGCAACAAAGTGTTGTATGATGTTAGAATCTACTTATAAACTTGAATTACAAAGTAATTATAGTATCTCTCCAAGATACCAGTACAGTATCTTTTACTCCCTTCTACTCCTTAGAATGTTTCTTTAAAACTCAACGGTGTTTTTAGTTTGGTTGCTTGGTTTTGTTTGTTTTGTTTCATTTTTGTTTTGTTTTGTTTTGGGTTTTTGTTTTTGTTTTTGTTTTTGCCTGCCCTAATCTAACTCCCTTCTGGCATGATATCAGGCATAAATGGGTAACAGGAAACTCCTGTCCTTCTGTTGCACCAATAGCAGACTAGGACTCCCACAAGAAACAGAGGGCAACTGACATCATCCAGGTGCTACCTGAAGAATAAAATACTACATTAAATTTTTTCTAAAGATGCCCAGGTATCCATCCACCCATCTGTCTATATTTATTGAACGACCATTCACTGAGCACCTAATACATGCAAGGGTCTATTTTAGAACACAATCAGGGAGAAAGTGTGGGAAGGATAGACGGCCACAAAGCTCACACACTGGTAGGGAAAGTAGGTTATACCTACTAGCAACTCTAATCTACATATAACTGTGTGTGTTCCTTTACATATACAAGAAATACTTACTGAATGTGTACTAAGTGGTAGATGGTAGAGACACAAGAGTGAACAAAACAATTGTGATCAGTGAGGCCATAGAGCTTATGATCTAGCAGAGAAGCCAGATGTCAGTAAGTAATTTCAAGTGTTCCATACATGTTAGGAAAAGGGAAATACAGTTTCGTTGAAAGCAACGGCTCCAATCTCATATGGGAGAACTGGAAAAAATTGGTTGACCCGCATCCTGGGAGCTAGGTAGGAGGAAGGCGGGAAGAGTGTTCCAAGCGATGCAAACAGTGTGCCTGGCATTTTGAAGTGGAGAGAGAGGGTGGTTCATGCAAATAACTGGGGCCAAAAGAGCGAGGGGGTGAGTGGCATGAAATAAATCTGGAGAGTTAAATAGAGGACACTTTGGAAGATCGTATAAACATTGCATTGGAATGTGACTGCTCTAAGAGGAAATAATATGGGAGAACAAAGTCTGAATAGTGCTTCAGAGAGGGAGTTGTTTTTTTAACAGAGTTTTGAAGGAGGGGGAGAAATTTGTGGTGAAGAGGTATGAAGTGGAACTTCAGTGGGAAGGGGAGGGAGAGAAAGGCATGTGAAGGTATGCAAGTGAGGAAGATCCGGATCTTCCTGAGAAATGGCAAGCAGTCCAGCTGGAATGCATGAAGGGAGAAGGGGAGCTTAGAACCAGGTCGTTTCATTTAAGGACTCCGTTTCACTCTCCATTTAAAACATTGCTTATTTTTAGGGTACCGTGCCTATTGAAGCCCGAGAGAATGCCTTATATCTTACAGCCTTTACAGTGATTGGATTTAGAAAGGCTTTTGATATATGCCCCACAATGGTAAGTGTTTCCTTCCTCTAACACTGATTATCTGTTTCTATACCATTTAGTGGGAGAGGCCGCCTTGAAAATAAAGTTAGCTCCAAAATCAAAAGATTGCAGAATTATGATAGGTATTAGAGACCCTCTGGCCCAACCTACTTGTTGACAGTTGCAAAAACTAAGACCTATGGGTAAGGTGGCTTTAATTGTCCAGTATCATGGCCTATTAAATTATGGAGTGGACAGTAGAACCAAGAACTTGTGCTAAGGAGAAAATGACGTGGTATCCCTAGCTTCCTTCCAGTGTCTCTGGTAATATTACAACATACATATGACTGTTATCCTACAGTGGAGGCGTTTTATATCATGGAACTACCAAGACCACACGATAGTATATTTGTTTCTTTGGGGTGTGCCATTTCATTTGCTTAGAAGCTGAGGGGAAGAGGAGAAGATTCACCTGAGTGAGTCAACGTGGAGGACTCCAAGGGGTAACAGAGATATTTCTCTGATCTGGGAAGAGACAGTCCCTGCCCTGAGGTCAAACACACCTGCCTGCAAATCAGAAGCAAATTAGACAATGTCCTTCAAACGAGCCTACAGAACAGACATGGAGGAACCCAAAGATGGTTTGCAGGACTTCATCCCCAAAACAAAATAATGTTTTTAGTTTGTTTCAATATAATTGTTATTTAAACTTAATAAGACAAAATAATCAACAAGGGACAAGTTCCCAGGGCCCTAGAGGGCCAGTCGACACCTAGTGGTACCTGAGCGAGAAACAGTGGAGCTGGAGAAGAGCTGGGCAAGTTGATTTTGTCCTCATGCACGTATCCAAAATAAATACTTCAGTTGTCTCAAGATAAAGTAATAGAGACAATTTCCCCAGAAACTCTTAGGATCAAAAAGCATTCTGGCAGCTTGGTTCTTTTCCTTCTATTTATGCTTTTATTTACTAAAATTCCTTTTGAAAATATCAGTCTGTCCCAGCTATGCCAAGGCAGGGACATGAGGAAAGCTGTGTCTGTGCTCTGCTTCTTCTTCCCAGAGACTACATCTGATATGGGAAGGAGAAACTAAAGGGAAAAATCTCAACAGAGATGAGAACTGAGGGGCAAAAACTGGACCCAGTAGACAAGCACATTTTCCCTCTGAGATTGTACTCTGCTCCTTCTCCTAGAGAGATTGGCTTCAGGGAGATACCATCCACTTCCATTAAGTCATGTCTCACTCTACCCTTCATCTTGCCTGCCTGGGGATGGTGCCACCTGGGGGTAGTTCTCATCAGTTGACAGGTTGAGGCTTGACAAACCTAGATATCTTTTGCTCTTGTTTCCAGAAAATCAACACGGCTCTCACTAAAGCTGATTCCTTTCTGCTTGAAAATGCCCTCTCAGCCCAGAGCACCTTTACACTGGCCATTTCTGCTTATGCTCTTTCCCTGGGAGACAAAAGTCACCCACGGTTTCAACCAATTGTTGCAGCCCTGAAGAGGAAGGCTTTTGTTAAAGGTATGACTTGTTTCGTATGTTTATTTGACAAGTGTTTACTAAGCATATAGAGTCTGCTAGTTCTGGGAAGGAGGTTAGGGTTTGCAAAGTTGAATAAGACACCATCTCTGTCCTTTTTTTTTTTTTTTTTTTTTTAAAGATTTTATTTATTTATTTGACAGAGAGAGATCACAAGTAGGCAGAGGCAGGCAAAGAAAGAGAGAGGAGGAAGCAGGCTCCCTGCTGAGCAGAGAGCCCGATGCGGGACTCGATCCCAGGACCCTGAGATCATGACCTGAGCCGAAGGCAGCGGCTTAACCCACTGAGCCACCCAGGTGCCCCGACACCATCTCTGTCCTAAAGGAACAAATCATCATAATACAATATAGTTAAGTGCTGTTATTCACTTATTCAGCATATGCATTGAGCACCTCCTATATACCAGACACTGTTCTAGGTTCTAGGGATAAAGCAACAGACCAAAAGAAAAAAAAAGTCCAGATCCTCATGGAACTTACATTCCAGTTATGGAGAGACAGACAAACATGGTAAGTAAAATATTTCAAAAAGTGAATAGGTTAGTGATGACTGATATGAAGAAAAGTGAAGCAGGGGAGGGAGTAGGTTGTAATTTAAACCTCCCTGAGAAGCTAGTACTTGAGTTGAGACCTGATGGAGGTAAGAAAGCAAGCTGGGGCTATCCGAATGATGTTCCTGCTGGAGAAGCAGCATGTGAATATGCCTGAGGCAGGAGGGCACCTGGAGCTCCAAGAATGGCAAGGAGGCCAGTATTGCTGGAGAGGAGTGAGATGATGGGGACACCAGGGAAGGAAAAGGGGAGGGAGTCAGGGAGGATCATAGACGGCCTTGGAAGTGATCACAGGAGCTCCACAAGACCGCTGTACAATGTGCATGGCTCCCAACCAGGCCAGTGAACTGAGGCTGAAATTCAGCTTGTGAATTCCCCTAGCCGGGCACGCTGGGTTGGGTCTGCTTCTGCTCAGACCAAGGGGTGCCTGTGTCTCATTCACATCCAGGTGCTGTGGGGCCCAGTGGAAGCCCAAACCTTTAACTTCCACTTCAAGTAAAAAAAGAAGGCACTGGAGGACTTTTAGCAGAGAGATGTGTGCTCATTGCCAGTTTATTGCACTTTCCACTCTGGCTTATCCTGTATTGAGTTGGCTATATGTGTATTTCATTTTGAAAAATAAAGATACCACTTCCTATGGGTCAGGAGTAAAGAGATAGAAACAGGCTAACAGTGATCGCTGGCCAGTGTTCCTATCGCAACACAGGCATAGTTGGACACTTTTGAGCCCTCTCCTGGCTGAGGTTTTCTAAAAGCTTGATAAATGTAACATGAAGTGTACTACTAGGTACAAGATTTGATTTTTGTCATAATTTTAAAATGACTGAATCTTAAAAAGATAAAATAAAAGAAAAAGAAAAATGACTGAACCTCAAAACCACTTGTATAGTGCTTTTAAAATAATGCAAAAGAATAGCTTAGGTCTTAGAAGATAGGGATCATAAAATCATAGAATTTAAGAAGAGGTCTTAATAATTCAAATAATGTTTGCGCTGAAAGCATCTTCAAAAACCAAAATTTTCATTCTAACTACAACAAATCTGAGTTTTTGAGAAGGAGGGGAAACATTGTCCAAAGTCATGCAAATAACATAATTGTGAATTATAAACTGATACATCAAAATCTTGACTAACCTTCAAAAATGATTTCCAAATATGCCTTATTGGTTTTTTAGAGATAATCTATTTTTAAAGGATGTAAAGTGACAAGTCTAAATTACTAGAGCAATAACAAATATAATTTAGAACCTAGCTTTTGAAAAGTATTGCATATATGAAATTATCTTTAGTGCTTTACATTGGGAAGAGATCATAAAAGACTGAATTAAGGCTTTGGTCATGATCTCATAATTTCTAGGACACAGAATTTTTTTTTCCAATCAGGGAGTAATGTTTCAAATTTATCTCATAGTGTCAATAACAACAGTAAGCCTTGCTCTGTGGATGGTGCTTTCTGGTGGACTAAGAGTTACATTTGGTATCTCACCTGAGTTTCGCTGCGAGGAAAAAAGTACCATATACACTTTGGGTATTAGAAAATTAGTCCCACAGGACTAAAAGAATCTGTCCAAATCGACATGGTCAGTTCCTAGAAGGGTAGAGAGTAGAACCTAGGCGTACTAGTTACCAGTTTATTGCACTTCTCACTTCACGACACTGTTCTTCCCAAGTACACGTGGGCTCTCCACGATGACACTTTCAAGTCAAAACAAACAGCACTGTATTAAGAGAACTTATTTTGTATTGGTCCCTTTGAGGAAGTTCTTCCTACAAATGAGTAAGAAATTTCCAGAACTCAAAAGGCCACTACCAGAAGAAACTTCGAGAAACCTGCTAGAATTAATGTCAAATTCGCATTTTTAATTATACTAATGAATGTGATTTGCTGATATTCAGGTGAGCCAGTCGTTTATCGTTTTTGGAAAGATGATCTTCAACAAGATAGATCTGCACCTAACTCTGGTACAGCACATATGGTAGAAACCACTGCCTATGCTTTGCTCACCTTTCTGAGCTTGAAGGATATAAATTACGTTAACCCGATCATCAAATGGCTATCTGAAGAGCAGAGGTATGGAGGTGGCTTTTATTCAACCCAGGTAACATTTCTTTATCTTGTTTTATCCTCCTGGAGACATTTGTCCTGCCACCCACATCTCACCTATTATATGTTCCCACCCATTCTGACCTCCATGCTTTTGTCCACCAAATGAGCATACCTTAGATATGAATCAGTCACTAGAACCAGAGGGCCCTTAGAGATTATATGCCCTGATAGCCTTCTTAGGGAAGAAAGTCATCCCTAGGAAGTTCATTCATGGAGTTAGGGGCAAAGCCAAAATCAAAACTCACATCTCCTAATTCTAAATCCCATACAATCTTTACGATTCTTAATGATCATGAAGGGCTAACAAGGCTATCAACATCCATCACATCCTGTATAATGACCATGTGGACAAATGTACTGATATTCCCTCCCCCCAACATAAATAAAAAGTGAGAGAGATACTGATTGTTATAATTTATTTACCAATGTAAACTCATTTATGTATGTATTTTCTATGTTAGAACTATTAGGTAGTTGAAGAAATGCATCTGCATTCAAAGTTTAGCTCAAATACTGGCATCTTCTCTGTTCCTTGGATGTTTGGATGATGACAGAATGTGTTTTATATGTTTGTGTATTACAAAATTTAGAGTTAGAGGGGTCCTTCAGGATTACTTTAATCATTATCTAATCTGGGGAGGCAAATGGGTTTTCATCTTAGAGACAGGTGTAAGCTTAGCAAGGAAGAGTGTCCCATTGGTGAGCGCAACATCAATACAAGCAGACAGGGTAGCCACGTATTTGACATCTCTGAGCTAGTCACATTTCCCAACTTTATAGACGAGGAAGATGAGACCTAGAAAAGTAAAGTTCATTCTTTTATTCCTTCAACAAATACTTGTTCAATAGCTACAATGTGTACCTACTAAAATGTAATGGATGCCAAGAAAAACTTGCCTCCAGAAATCTTACATTACAGTGGGCAGAAAGAGAAAATTAAAACAGAATTATGGGGAGGGAGAGCTCATTTCTGGCCTCCCTGTGGATTTATTTAAGGTGAGACTTAAAAGATAAAATGGAGGCATTCTGCAAAGAGTGACCTGCCTGAGGTCACGCACTCGGGATGCATGGAGAGCCTGGACCTGAGGCCACACTTCTTCCTCTCCCTGCCAACAGCAGCATCCTTACCCTGGAGGGAGACACCTTCCTCTTACCTCCACCTGGGGGCCCTTCACCAATTCCACTCAGTCAGTTGGAGTTTCCGCACAGCTTAGCATACCCCCACCGTCTCCCAAGAAAGGGTGTTTGTAAACACAGGGGATATGTAAATGAGCTAAACCTATTTTTGTGCCTTGCTAATTGTTGATAGGATACAATCAATGCCATCGAGGGCCTGACAGAATATTCACTCATGATTAAACAACTTCGCTTGGACATGGATATCAACCTTTCTTATAAGCGTAAAGGTGACATCCACCATTATAAGATGACAGAGAACAGTTTCCTTGGAAGGCCAATAGAGGTAAATGAAGGACTTTTGATAATATCCCATAACTGGATGGGGCCTTTGAAATCATGTGTTCCACTCTTATTTTACAAATATATCTATTTACTACTAAAAAAGTCACTGATACCTGCTATGTCCTGGGCACTGGGGAGTCAAAGGCAAAGTATATGAAGAAACTGTGTGCTCAGGGAGACAGTTATTTTAACAGACAGTGAAAAATAAGAGCCTTGACAGGGACACGGAAGGACAGAGCAGGGCCTCCTGACCCAAGGTGAGCGGTAGGGATTTGTCAAATGCATCCAGGGGTGCAGGTTAAATCTGGAAGAATCAGAACAACTTAGCCAGGTGAAGAAAAGGGAATAACATTCCAGACAGAGAGAACAGTATACAAAAGGGACAATGATAGAGGGAGAGAAAACACATCCGGGCATCCACCAATGGTTCCACCTGGCCCTGTGACACATGCAAACTGTGGCATAGCTGGAACTGGCCTTTAGGTCCTCAGACAACTTACCCCAGGTACCCTGCTGGATTTTTTTTTTTAAGTGGGCTCCATGCCCAGTGCGGAGCCCAACATGGGGCTTGAATTCACAACCCGAGATCAAAACCTAGGCTGAGATCAAAAGTCGGACACTTGGGGCGCCTGGGTGGCTCAGTGGGTTAAGCTTCTGCCTTCGGCTCAGGTCATGATCTCAGGGTCCTGGGATCAAGCCCCGCATCAGCTCTCTGCTCAGCAGGGAGCCTGCTTCTGTCCCCACCTTCGCCTGCCTCTCTACCTCCTTGTGATCTCTCTCCATAAATAAATAAATAAAATCTAAAAAAAAAAAAAAAAAAAAAAGTCGGACACTTAACCAACTGAGCCAACCAGGCTCCCCTAGATTTTATTTTATGAAAACATTGATGGCCTATGAAAATTCCCCCCCCCCAAAAGAACACATTAGAAAAACTAGTCTCTGCATCAGTTAGAGTAGCTGCCAGTAAACAGCTGCTAACACACATTTTTCTAATTACTACATTTTAGATGTTTTTAAGTCGTATTTAAATATGTGAATAATTGGAAATAGTTTTTGACTGTCTGTATCCTCTACAAATCTATGTTTGGAAAAAGTGAATAGACATGAGAAATAAAATTTAATGCAAAAATTACAAACTAATGGCCCATAGTAAAAAAAAAAAAAAAAGATAGGTATAGATATATAGATAGAGATATAGACATATTCCAATACTTAGATGTCCATAGACTTCAGGGTACCTGGGTGGCCCAGTAGGTTAAGTATCTGCCTTCAGCTCAGGTCATGATCCCAGAGTCCCAGGATCAAGTCCCGCATCAGCCTCCTTGCTCAGCAGGGCGTCTGCTTCTTCCTCTGACCTTCCCCCTCTCATGGTCACTCTCTCTCATTCTCTCTCTCTCTCTCAAATAAATAAATAAAATATTTAATTAAAAAAATCCATAGACTTCAAATAGCAATCTGCTTCCAAACTCCTTTGAAAATCCATAGGATCTGGCACAAGGTGCTGGCAGCAGCAAGCATTCTTCAATCTGTCCCAGTTCCTGCCAGTCAAGGGACATGTGTGTATGCACTTTGTCTGTACTTTGTGCTTGGGCTTCTGCAGGCCCCTGGGTTGGTAATGTGTCTTCTTTCTCTGGGAACCTGTAGAGTTCCAGAGACTGACATTCTGAGCCAGTGGTCTAAGCTCTCATGAGGAGGTCTTGACCTGAACAGCACGGTAGACCCACTGGACTTGGCTGGAATTAATTCTTCTCTGCAGGGGTAATGCTGTAAGGGGCCCCTTGCTATTTTTAAATAATTTAAACCTCAGCCCATGATGATAGTGTCTTTATGGAAAACCCAGGCTAGTAATACCAAGTTTTGAACTCTCTACGCCAGCATTTCCTGAAACATGTTACCTAAAATAAGTTTGGTGATCAAGAAAGTGTGGGAAACTGTAGCTTAAATGAAGTTAAACAAGTTCTTTCATAGAAGATACCCCATCTTTAATACATATGTGACTAAATGTGGTGACTCTGGGTAAGAATGGGCAACGGAGGGGCATGGGGACAAGGGCAGGGCAACAGTGACTTATATGTCACTTAGGTTCATAGAACTCATTCCTCATGCAGCATCTCGATATGCTGGCTTTTCGATAAATGATACTATATTCCATCAGGGAAAAAAGGAAGTTGGCCTTTTTATGTGCATTTACTAAAATTTAGAAAAAGGGCTGATAACTTTTCATGGACACCAAATCCCTTTTGCACCAGTGTGCTAAGTAAGGGAATGGCAGGCTACAGATTTAGTGAGAGCAAAGAACCAACCCTTTGGGCCTCTTGCACAAAATGATCTCCCTCATGCTTTCCACAAATCAAGGGGCATTTATATAATTGAGTTCCTTTAAAGAAGAGAATTCCTTAATCCAGTTCGTTCCTTCACTCTCCTTCTAGAAAGATGGGAAGAAGACCATCAGCACCTAAGGATTTGGCAGGTTTAAGTGAGGTGCTAGGGGTCTGGGTGGGGTGCCAAATCTTTTGTTAAACAGAGACCAGTGGGAAGTGGAGGAGACAGCCATCATGAGGCACTGAAAGGCATTTACAAAGAGATGAAGATCCAGTTTTATCATAACCATATATAAGTGAAGGTGTAACCAAAAATAACTTCTGATATGTTGGTATCACTGGCTTACTCAGGAGATCTCAGACATCATATTTACATGTAAAGGGGAAAGGGGAATTTCCAGTACTTTTTGTGTCTGTGTGCACAGGATTTTCACTGTCCTTATCCATTTAATCTCACAACAGCTCTGAGAGAGGAACCTGGCAGGTGTCCATGAACTCTTTTCATTGTTCTGTCCTCCCTCATCATTGAATAAGAAAAGAAAGCATGGTTTCTCATCCCCTTTTCAGGTGTCTCTCAATGATGACCTCGTAGTCAGTACTGGATATGGCAATGGGCTGGCCACAGTGCATGTAAGTATTTCACTGAGAGTCAGTTTCATGCACAATGATGTGTCTGCTTGGACCAAGTAACATAAAAGAAAGTTAGGGACTTTGCCACAAAGTTACAGAAATCTAGGCTTGGGTAACCATGACTAAAGTAGGATTCATTTATTTAATTCTTTTTGCTATCTTGGTAGCTGTACTCACAATTGCTTTTTGCAAATGGTTATGTTAATCCTTGTATGCATATAGTCTTTGTATTTGTGGAAATTATATATAATTATACATATAGATACATAGTTTTATGGTTCTAGACGTAAAGGTACATATGGTGCATGTGTGTGGACACATACACGTATGTATCCATGTTTTCTGTGATTTGTAGCATAGTCACACCTTGTTTACCCAGTTTCATTTAAGATGGATGTATATATATAAGGGCTTAAGTTTCTTTTATTTTAGCCATAGACTGTGTGCACTTGTGTAGACAACTTAGAAAACTTGTACTGCCAAATGGCTAAAATAAGATCAACTACATATTCTAAGCATAATTTAATATTCTACTGATGATTTTAATTACGCTCTTATCTTTTCCACATTTATCCCTTCAAAGACTTTATAAGATTGCATGGTTGGGTTGGTAGGGAGGTGGTTATCCACTTTTCTGTCACTTCTAGTTGCTCTCAACATACCTACCTCGGGTAGCACCCCTGTCCTATGCACACCTATAATTTGTTGTTTACCGTGGGTGGTGTGGGAGCTGAGAGAAAACCACACTTCCTAGCCTTGTAGTGTTATGCATAAAACTTATTGTACAGGTTCAAAGGTGAGAGGCTTAGGAACTTTTCTGTACAGTCAGGTGCTCAGATTTGACTGCATGGGATTTGGCAAGATTCTGCCAGGCTAGATATCATTTTTTCCCCTACTTGGACTAGTCAGCTATGTTTCAAATTGTGGGGTTTGCTGGAAGTCCGGCTATTGTGAAATGAGTCTTCACTGCACCCAATTTGCACTGGATTGTGGAAATGATACTTCAAGCATCCCATCTGCAGGAAAACAGTACTGCCACAATGCCTTCCCACTGTCCCGTTATAAATAGAATATTCTTGCTCACTCATCCCGATGCAGGTAACAACTGTGGTTCAAAAAACTGGCACCTCTGATGAAATTTGCAGCTTTCACTTGAAAATTGAAATCCAAGACATGGAAGGTAAAACAGCATGATTTACACTGTAATTTTGTGCCCCTCCCTTTTTTCCTTCCTGTGGTCTTCATCTCCCTCTTCTGGCGGGTTGGTTCTCCCCTCCATTTCAAAAGCAAGTCCTTTTGATCCCTGTAGTCCTTCTCTAACCATGGCCCCAGGATCAGAGGGTGTGCTTTCTTCTGCCCTGAGAACTTTGATGTGTGGCTCAAAGACCTATCCCTACAAGGGATAGGGGATTTCTAGCAACCAGTGAATCCAGGCATCAGCTCTTTCTCCCTACAACCTTCTCCAAACATGCTACCTTAAATAACTCCTTCCTTAAATTATAAGTTCTTTGAGAGCAAAGAACTGTTATAATTATTAATATTGTCAGTAGCCATGAATTTCCATTAAAATAACCAGAAGTGTCAATTTCCGAGTGATAAATCATTTTTAACTGTGTTCAGAGACCTTTTCACTAATTATTCTGTTCTAACGGGTGCAAAACAGCTAAAAATGGTTTACCGTCATTTTGTTTGCTTGTTTGTCCTGTGTGCTAGCATCCAGCTACAGAGGCTATGGTGACTCGGATTATAAGCGAATCATAGCCTGTGCCAGGTAAGCCTGTTTTCACAAAGGGGAGCGAAGACTTCAGGGTCTGGGTTGTGCCATTCTATTATGTCTTTACACCTTCTTGAATTTTAAGATGGCTGGAAGACGCAAAATTGTGCACTTTTTAAAAAAATTATTTATTTATTTGACAGATGGAGATCACAAGTAAGCAGACAGAAAGGCAGAGAGAGAGAGAGGAGGAAGCAGGCTCCCTGCTGAGCAGAGAGCTGGATGAGGGACTTGATCCCAGGACCCTGGGATCATAACCTGAGCTGAAGGCAGAGGCTTTAACCCACTGAGCCACCCAGGCGCCCCAATTGTGTGCTTTTTAAAGTGCAAGATGTAATGGGTGTTCTTAGATAGCTACTTTGTAAAACTACTTTGTTTTTACTCATAGTTTTTGGCCTCCCATTTTTGGCCTTTTTATTCAAACACTATAATATTATCTTCTTTCTATCTTCCAGAAAGGTAGAGAGGAGATTGAAGTATTAGGAAAAGAAAAAGAAAAAGACTTTCTTATAAGCAGCTTCTACTCTCCTACTTAGAAAAATCATATTCACTCAGCAAAATCCCTAGCCCTTATTAGCCAGTGGTGAATTGAGATTCAGAGTGAATTGAGATTCAGGCTGCACATGGAAGTCAGCTGGAGGGCTTTTAGAACTATCTAAAACTCAGGCCTTACCCCTAGAGGTTATTCTGATGGTAGCCAGCCTTGAGAACCAGGGTCTGGGGATCAAACCCCACGTTGGGCTCCCTGCTCAGCGAGGTGTCTGCTTCTCCCTCTGCCTCTGCTCGCCTTCCCCTTTCCCCTTCTCCTCCTTTTGCCCCTCCTCCCCCTGCTAGTGCTCCCCCCCTCAAATAAATAAATAAATCTTTTTTTTTTTAAAGCATAGGTTTTTGAAATTATGTACACATACCTTAGTGATCACACAGAGTAAAGCAGTGGTGGACCCATGATTAGAACACAGACCTCTTCCCTCTTCTTTTCATAACCCCTCAGTACCTCCTGTTGTGCTGTTTCCTTAACTCTTCACAGAAATCTCAACAACTGATTTCTGTGGTTGGTATTCTGCTGATTTTGCATATAATCACAGATGATGTCAAAGCACTTAGAAATTCTGCAGAGCTGTATAATAGATTAGAGCAGAAAAGGATTTGGGGGGATGACACAATGAACCCAGAAGCTGAAACACAAAGAGGTGAGGTGACCTGCTGAGTTCTCACGGAGTTGGAGGTAGAGGCAGGGCCTCGAGCCCCAGACCTTGACACTCAGGTCAGGATCTAAACCACCTCTTTAGTCAGTATAACCTAAGACCACTGACCTCAATGAACAGCACACTGCTTCTCACCACCTCCTTCCCAGCCATTTCCCATCCTTGTCCAGTCTCTCCTTTTTCAGGATTCCCGCACTGGCCAGCCTGCTCACAATACCTCCTTCCGTCCTTGGCCAGTCTCTGCCCTCTGTTCGCTCTCAAGCACCCTTCCTCATTCCTTCATGTCTTCCCGCTAAGGTTTCCCTTTCCCACCCTCCTAACTGCCATTTCTGCACTTGGGTACCTCTCTTCTGGAGGAGGAGGCATGATCACAGTTGTGTTTAAATTCCAACTGGTCACAGGGAGATGTGAGCAGACTTGTTGAAGGCGGGGCCTGCATAGGACCCTATAGTGGGCACAAAGCAGGGCTCTGATGGATCAGTGGGACCCCTGGGGGGTAGCCTCTACCATGAAGTACTCAAGTGACCTGTAACAAATCGGCTTGCTTCTCTGGGCCTCTTCTGTAATGCAGGGATACTAAACTATCTGTTCTCCAAGTGTCTTTCAGTTCTTATGTCCTACAACTCTGCGATACATAAAAAGGCTCTTATCAAAAACTCATTCATTTAAATTCATTGACAGGAGGCCTAATTCAAGATTGTTAATATACAAAAGAAAGCAAATAGAGATGTAATATTGAATTTTCTAATTTTTTTGGCTTTTACCAGTTGGGAACAGAATGCTCAAAAAAGCCAGGTAGAATATGCTTTGGCTCTGTGAAGTTAAAGTAGGTTGGATAAAGTCCAAAAGTAACTGTGTAGTACTTATTCATGTGAAAAAATCTTTGCCTTCAAATATTCTCTCTCCTGACTTAAAAAAAAATGCCTGCATACAGTTTCTGTATTCAGGGGGTCTCTTTCCTGTAGTTAGCTTTTTACAACCTCTCTGTTGTATCCGTAAGAAAAGAAAAAAGGATTTCATTTCTCTCCTTCTCTCTGAACAAAATGCCTTTGGGGAAGATTGCTGTCTTTGGCAGCAGGCAAAGGGCTTCTCGAAAGGAACATTTCTGTTCCATGGTTGAAACAGTCACCATGGCAACCAGTCATCAAGGCTCCAGCAACTTTTCATAGACATTCTCCACTCAGGAGGCCTTTTTCCATTCTGTTGACAGAGTATTTGCATCTGTGAGCAAGAGTTCTCTGCTCCTGGTGATACTCACCCATTCAATTAGGGAGATGTCCAGATGTCATTTTACAGTTCCAGTTTGTCTTATAGTCTGTTGTTAATTGTTAATTTTGTGAAGAATGGGACTAAATTTTTGTAAACCAGAGATTTTATGATATCTTTAATTATTACAGTAACTAGTACAAACAAAACATCTAATAGGGTCTGCCCCAATAGGTATGATTGGGAAAAAGAGATCCCCTGCCACCTCAATAACTCACATAAAAGCTCCCATTTAACTAATTCTCATTCCTTCAGGTGAAATCAGTTTATCTTCCCACTATGAAGCTGTCTCCCCAGTTTCTTCCTTTAATCCTAACATCTTCCAGGCTCCACTCTCAAATGTCCAGCCTTCTCTCAAGCATCTTGAGATGAAGCTGGAACCTGAAACTCAAGCTTTGCAGAACCGCCCTCGCTCTGCCCCCATCTCTGGTCTTCAGCCCCTGACCTGCCAGCTTACCCCTTTTAAATCTTCTAATTCCACTTAATGGCAGCACTAACCTCTGTCTCTTAAAACAAAGCCTCAGAATTATAAAGGTAGACTTGAAACACAAGTTTATACTTCTTCACAGTTTATTTTACCAAGAAAATGAACTCCAGAAAGGGAAAACAATAGGTAGAAATGTCTCAGCAGAACTGGGGTAAAACTCAATTTTCCTGATTCCCCTGTTCACTGGCTTTTTTTTTTTTCTGCTCTTATCAGAAAAAAACAAAAACAAAAACACACCAAATCTCTCATTTTACCGCCTTTGCCTTTTTCCTTAGCTTCCTCCTGAGCACTATTCCTAGATGGAGGATAGTCCTTAAAACATTTTTTTTTTAATAAAGTATCTATTGTGGAAAATTTAGAAAGTATAGAAAAGCATGGAAAAGAAAAGAGATAAATCACTTACGAAGAGAGTAGCTGCTAACATTTTCGGGTATTTCCTTCAAGCTTTTTCCTAAACATGCTTATTGAGTCGCTTTTGAATATAGAACAAATTTTCTTTTTCAAGTGTGCTGCATTAGAAAAAGAACTGGAGGGAGACAAACCATAAGTGACTCTTAACCTCACAAAACAAACTGAGGGTTGCCGGGGGGAGGGGGTTTGGGAGAAGGGGGTGGGATTATGGACATTGGGGAGGGTATGTGATTTGGTGAGTGCTGTGAAGTGTGTAAACCTGGTGATTCACAGACCTGTACCCCTGGGGATAAAAATATATGTTTATAAAAAATAAAAAATTAAAAAAAAAAAAAAGGAACTGGAATGAGAATCAAGAGATTTATGCAGCTCTGAGGTGAACTAGTCATGTGACCTTGACAAGTACCTTACTGTCATCCTCAGTTTCCTCAACTACTTTGTTAAAAGCTTGGGCTGAATAACCTCTACAGGTCCATTTAAAGTATTGGTCAAGGGACACCTGGGTGGCTCAGTTAAGTGTACACCTTCAGCTCTGGTCATGATCTCAGCATTCTGGGATCAAGCCTCACGTCTGTCTCCCTGCTTGGTGGGAAGACTGCTTTCCCTCTCTCACTTCCCCTGCTTGGGTTCCTGACCTTGCTTTCTCTCTCTCTGTCAAATAAATAAATAAAGTCTTAAAAAAAAAATAGAGATTAAGAGTCACTTATGGTTTGTCTCCCTCCCAATCCCATCTTGTTTCATTTATTCTTCTCCTACCCACTTAAGCCCCCATGTTGCATCACCACTTCCTCATATCAGGGAGATCATATGATAGTTGTCTTTCTCTGCTTGAAGGGGGTGGGATTATGGACATTGGGGAGGGTATGTGCTTTGGTGAGTGCTGTGAAGTGTGTAAACCTGGTGATTCACAGACCTGTACCCCTGGGGATAAAAATATATGTTCATAAAAAATAAAAAATTAATTTAAAAAATTTAAAAAAAATAAATCTTAAAAAAAAATAAAATAAAATGTACTGGGGACTCAAATAAATAAATAAATAAATAAAGTATCAGTCAAGAGGTGCCTGGGTGGCACATTTGGTTAAGGGTCTGACTCTTGGTTTTGGCTCAGGTCATGATCTCAGGGTCATGACCTTAGGGTAGTGAGATAGAGCCCCGCATTGGCCTCCATACTCAGTGCAGAGTATGCTTGGGGTTCTCTCACTCCTTCGCCCTCTGCTCACGCTCACTCTCTAAATAAAGTATTGGTCAAGTGAGCAAAAAGTTAGAATAGATAACTCTAAGATCTCTTACAACACTAACATTTAGAGGTTGCAATGCCTGTATTATAGTGAGGCAAGTAAGGGCAGACACAAATTAAAAATTAAAACCTAATAAAAATATATGTTTATAAAAAATAAAAAATTTTAAAAAAATTAAAACCTAAAGAATCTTGTCCACTTATTAATTCCATTTCCGATCTCTCATTTATTTTAGCTACAAGCCCAGCAAAGAAGAATCATCATCTGGGTCTTCCCATGCAGTGATGGATATCTCTTTGCCTACCGGAATCAATGCAAACGCAGAAGATTTAAGAGTTGTAAATGTTCTCTTTTACATATTATTATGGATGCTTGGTTTTCTTTATTACACTCTTTTACAGATAAAGCTATTTCCTTTCATTTTAACATATTTTATAATTTATTAAATTATATATACAACTCTGTGTATAATATATATAATAAAATATAATGTATTTTAATATATCACTTTCATAGAATCACCTAGAATATTCTTTCCAAATCAATAATCTACCTAAGTTTTAATTTTCCAAAGTAAAGTGGGTGCATATACTTGCATGGTCTGAACAAAATGTAAATGCATAGGATTACATGTTCAGACTTTTTCAAGAGGAGGAGCTGCTCTTCAACTTTTTTGAATAGTGGATTACTTCCCCACGTCTAACATCCCAATATGGGGTGAATGCATTTAAACAAAATGATCAACTTAAAAAAAAATCGTGAAATTAAATCCAAACTTTCTCTTTCCTCTCCCAGCTTGTGGAAGGGGTAGATCAGCTACTAACTGATTATCAAATCAAAGATGGACATATTATTCTGCAACTGAATTCGGTAAGTTCCACCTCCCATCAATCCCCATTTCCAATCACTATTCAAAATTTTCAGGCCAAAATGTTGAGTTTCTTCTCCCATAATTTGCTCAAACCTTGTAATTGTCAGATTCCTTCTGATGAGTTCCTTTGTGTTCGATTCCGGATATTTGAACTTTTTCAAGTTGGGTTTCTGAGTCCTGCTACTTTCACGGTGTATGAATACCACAGACCAGGTAATCAACTATACTCTAAAATTTCTTCGGAGAACTACTTTGCCTTCATTACAGTATCCATTGCATCTCTCCTTTTTTGAGAAGCTCATGTACCCCCTATTTCTTTAATCCTCCCAGAATCAACACAGTGTTGGGTATATGACTTGTTTAATAAATGTTGAATCAATGATCCTACATTTGATCACTGAGCTTTTTCTGCGAATACTAAGTAATCAGAGAGCTCTTTGGTTCACAAGACAGACAACTCCATTTTAGGCAGTTCTACTTGTTTAAAAAATTCTAAGAATGAACCAAAGTCTCACACCCATTCATTCTAGTTTTATCTTCCAAAATCACATGGAACATACTTGGCCCCTCTTCTTCTATTCTCCTAAACAATTACAGCTCTTTCTGCAGACCCTTGTGTAACAAAATTTACTTCCTCTCATTCATGGAAGTGTCAAATATTTTAATTCTAAGAAATAATATTGAACAGTAAAATTTCAAGCACAGAAGGGGAAATCATTTTGAAGGAGAGTAAAGGGACATGCGTCAGGAGAGACAATGCATAGTTTAATCTCCTTGCATCTAAGTTACAAAAAGAAATTTTGGAATAAGTCATCTCCAAAACCCCATGGGAGAGGCTCACTGATCCATAAATGTGTTGTGTGTTAATCAAGTCACCTCTCCTAACTATGCTTTCATTGCCACAGATAAACAATGCACCATGTTTTATAGTCCATCCCATGCCAATCTTCAGCAAGTCTGTGAAGGAGTAACGTGCAAATGCGTAGAAGGTAAACTTCACTTAACATGTTCAGACTGCATGCTTGTTTAAAGCAGGACTCATAATTCAGGACTAATCTGGCAGAAGCTATTTGACAAACTTGTACCTCAGAAGAAGACATCTCAGCTGACTGAAAGCTGGTTGATTGAATACTGTAAAACTACTTTTCAACAACTTCTGAACACCCTGGTAGTTTCTACTGTACAGATATGGAGAAACACCTGCTAGACAATTTGTTGGATATCAGAGGAATAACAGGATGTGAAATTCTTGCTTTTCACCTTGTCTTTTTAATGAAATAGGACCACAGCTTAAGAGAACAGAGGCTCAGGACTGAGCCACTAGCCCTATTCTTTTTCTTTTTCCTTAACACTCAGTGACATCTCTGTTTATTGTCCAGTTCCCTTCAGTCTTCTGTAAATCCTTTCCCTTGGTCAAGGAAAGGACCCAAAACTCAATAATCATCAACTGACTCCATGAGGGTCTGGGTTGGTTTGGGATTTATTTTGTTTTTCAAAAAATTTAATATCTATAAGAGGTACTTATTGTACCATTTTATAGCTCTAAATCAGTCCAGTTATCATTTTGGTTCCTTCAAGAGACTTTTAATTATACTCAAAATGGGAAAATTTCCTCCTTTCTTTAATGAAAGCATATACATTTCAAAAGAACTGAATTGAATTTGGAGTGACTACCCATTCTAAGCCTCATGTCCCAGATTTTGTTTTTGTTTATTTCATTTTGGTTTTGCTTTATATAATGTCTCACTTTATGGAAAAGGGAAAAAATGGTATTTATAAGATCATACTGGATTGCCAGGGCTTGTGAAAACTGTGTTTACTGCCAAAGGGAGTGCCTGCCTCTTTACGTTAACCTAACTTTTACCATTTTTCACAAAATCCAGCTGACTGTGGACAAATGCAGGCAGAATTGGATCTGACAATCTCTCCAGATACTAGAAAAGAAGCAGCATGTAAACCAGACATTGCCTATGGTAAGTTCAATGTTTTGTATAGAGTTCCGTTAAACAAAGTTTTATGAATATATGATCCATTAGAGAGCAACAACTTTTTATAGTGACTATTTGGATACTACATTCTATGTTCCCTTGAAGGAAAATGTCAATTTTCAGCATTAACAAGCAAAATTATCTATCCTTCAGTAAAGAAATGTAACTTTCATTTAAAACGACAGGAGTGACGTACACACCCAGCCAGGATACTTTGCGCTATTAGATCCCATCAAATTAAACAGAGAGAACTTTTGAGAAGCCCTGAAGGTATAAGATTTCACTATTCTTCCAGTCAGAGGCAGACACAAAGATGGTTTGGGGGCTTAGAATTTTTTTTTCAAACTCCCTTCAAAGACAAGGTAAAAATATCAATACTAAATCATTTAAAATATATACAGAATTGCAGTGTTCTGCTTCAAAAGGAGCATCTCCTTCTGGATGTCCAGAGCTCAGAGCTATGTCAAATGCCCAGGACAGTTGTGGTCTTCTCTTACGTTCAGAGAATTAGCTCCTTTATTTCTGTGTGTGTGTGTGTGTGTGTGTGTGTGTGTGTGTAAGTTTCATATATATATATATATATATATATAATTTTAAATTCAATTAGCCAACTTATAGTACATCATTGGTTTCAGATGTAATGCTCAATAATTCATCAGTTTCATATACAACACCCAGTGCTCATCACATCATGTGCCCTCCTTAATGCCCATCACCCAGTGACCCCATGCCCCCAGCCACCACCCCTCCAGCAACCCTCAGTTTTTTTCCTAGAGTTAAGAGTCCCTCATGGTTTTTCCTCCTTCTCTGATGACTTCCCATTCTATTTTCCCCCCCTTTCCCTACGATCCTCTGCCCTACTTTTTATGTTCCACATATGAGAGAAACCATATCAAAATTGGTTTCTAATGTTTATTTCTGGCTTCTTTTTTTTTTTTTTTGAAAGAGAGAAAGAGAGCATATTGTACACTATCTCAAACGTGTGGGGGGGGGATATTATCTCAGTACAGTTAATTCAGCACTGTGTGTTTACTGACTGCTTTCTTATATCGTTTCTCATTGGAATCCCATAAGACCTGTTTGAGGTAACAGAGAATTATCTGTATTTTGCCAGTGAATAAACTAAGTTTCAGGGAGATTGAATAATTTGTTCAAAGTCATGTAGGAATTAAGTAGTAAAACTAGGATGCATCCTGCTCTTCAGTATTATTTCCATTATATTACACTGATCTCGCTTACTGGAAATACAGCCATCAGAATAAATTGGGGATGATTTATAGTCTTTCTTTCCATAGAATTCATCTTGATTTTTTTGTGTATTTTTTTAAATTTATTTTTTATTTATTTTCAGCATAACAGTATTCATTGTTTTTGTACCACACCCAGTGCTCCATGCAATCTGTGCCCTCTCTAATACCCACCACCTTGTTCCCCTAACCTCCCACCCCCACCACCACTTAAAACCCCTCAGATTGTTTATCAGAGTCCATAGTTCATGGTTCACCTCCCCTTCCAATTCCCCCCAACTCCCTTCTCCTAACTCCCCATGTCCTCCATGCTATTTGTTATGCTCCACAAATAAGTGAAACTATATGATAATTGACTCTCTCTGCTTGACTTATTTCACTCAGCATAATCTCCTCCAGTCCTGTCCATGTTGCTACAAAAGTTGGGTATTCATCCTTTCTGATGGAGGCATAATACTCCATAGTGTATATGGACCACAA
>NC_081565.1:13446486-13498665 GCF_022355385.1 Mustela nigripes
GCATAATCTCCTCCAGTCCTGTCCATGTTGCTACAAAAGTTGGGTATTCATCCTTTCTGATGGAGGCATAATACTCCATAGTGTATATGGACCACATCTTCCTTATCCATTCGTCTGTTGAAGGACATCTTGGTTCTTTCCACAGTTTGGCAACCGTGGCCATTGCTGCTATAAACATTGGAGTACAGATGGCCCTTCTTCATCTTGATTTTTTAAAAAAAGATTTTACTGGGGTGCCTGGGTGGCTCAGTGGGTTGAGCCTCTGCCTTCAGCTCAGGTCATGGTCTCAGAGTCCTGGGATTGAGCCCCACATTCGGCTTTCTGCTCAGTGGGGAGCCTTCTTCACCCTCTCTCTCTCTCTCTCTCTCTCTCTCTGCCTGCCTCTCTACCTACTTGTGATCTTTCTTTCTGTCAAATAAATAAATAAAATCTTTTAAAAAAGATTTTACTTATGCATTTGAGAGAGTGAGCAAAAGAGAGAGCATGGGTAGGGGTGGGGTATTGTTGTTGGAGTAGCAGAGGCAGAGGGAGAAGCTGACTCCCTGCTGAGCAGGGAACCCAGTGTGGGGCTTGATTCCACAACCCTGAGATCATGACCTTAGCCAGAGGCAGATGCTTATCCGATGAAGCCATTCAGGCATCCCAAATTCAGGATATTTCAAAATTTGTTTTAAGCTACTAATTCAGTTGGCCTTTGGTTCTGGCACAGTGAGCTCCTTCATTCATCTAGCTAGCTGGAATCTCAAAAACGGGCAAACCTTTTGGGTCATTCACTTCAACTCTACCAAAGCAAAAATGAAAGGATCTTTTCTCAGATACATAGAAGGGATCGGTCCCTTCAAGCTGCTCATTCCAAACCTGAGATCAAATACCATGGGTTAAAAATTGATGCCTGAATGAAGAGAAAACAGGATAAAGAATGTCTCGTGTCAGATAGCTACCAATCCCAGCAAAGATGAGTCAGAAAACCAAATCCTATCAAAATCCAAAGATCAGAGCCATTGGAGGTATCCAAACAATCCAGGTAAGGGAACAGGAGGCCCACAGGACAGGCCTGAATGATAGATAAAGGCCCCTCTGTGGACAAATGGAAAAGGAAGGGGCCCTTCCACATTCCCCATGGGCATGACTCCACTAATCTTAAAGGATCAAAATCTGAACTTTACATTTAACAAAGACATATCTTGTTTGTTTAGTGTGCTTCTCTCTTTTAATTTAATGCTGCTCTTATCCTAATCCTCCTGTTCTACAACAGTGGCTAGGGCTAATGATTCTTAGCAGAATAAACCATTAGTCATGATCAGTAGAATCAGATTGGGAGTACTTAGGAAGGCTTTTTGGAAGAAATGAGATTTACCTCAGGGAGCTCATAAGAGTTTGCTATGCCTCATTTCTCATTTGTTTGACAAACTCTGGCTTCTACTGGACATGGCATTAGCGATATTAAGCATGAATTCTTGTGTTGTTTCTCCTACCAGTTTATAAAGTTCGTCTCACTTCTATCACTGAAGAAAATGTCTTCATTAAGTACACTGCAACCCTCCTGGATATCTACAAAGCTGGTGAGCATTCTTTCATTCATTCTTTCACTCAACAAATATTTAGTACTTACTATGTGCCATTAATGAGGCGTTATATTGATAGACTAGGCATTGTATTAGACACAGAGGATACAACTCGTATAACACAGCCAGAGTTCTTGCCTTATTAACATTTATAGTCTGTTCAAGGAGACATGTTCAGAAAGAAAGAGAGACAGAAAGAAAGAAAGAAAGACAGACAATGAACAAATAATTCTAAATCATAACAAGTACTATATCTGAGACATGTAATTAATGTGGGAAACTCCTTCAGTGTGATAACAGATGGCGTCTTTTGGGAGTGATATTAGGAGTTAGCCATTCTTAAAGGGGTGTAGTGAAGAGCGAAACAAATATACAACCGCCCTGAGATAGCAAGTAACCTGGCACCATCAGGGAGCTGAAGAACCCCAGCAGGGGTCAGAGGCAGGAAGACACTAGTGTGAGGTGAAGCTGAGAGGTAGGCAGGAGCTGGGTCATACAAGCATTTATAACACATGACAAGATATTTAGATTTTATTCTAGAAGTCCAAAGGGAAGCTAACAAAAGGTTTGAGGTAGGCAAACAAGATGATTTGATTTATGGTTTTAAAAGATCATTCTGGCTTCTTTTGTGGGAGTGATCGAGAGTAGAAACAGGGAAACCAGTTAAGAGTGTCAATGAAGTACAAAGCTGTGGGTTAGATGCCATGTGAGGATAAATGAGACATTTAATAACTAATACAATAAAATGAATTCACATGTAAAAAAAAAATAAAACATTTTAAAATTGTTCCCTTTTATTCTCTAATTAAACTAAGTTATAAATATTATAAAACTTCTTGTAAAATTATATAGTCACACAAATGGTTCATTAAATAATTCTAATAATTCCAAATAAGTTTTAGTTTTAGACATTGTCAGTCTTATTTTGCTTGACTCACTACAGGATTGCCCCTGTCTGAGCTCTGATTTGACAATAAGGAACCACATCAAACCTCCAACTATATCTTTATCGAATTGATAGTCTTTACAAAACCTATAATCTCAATAAGTAATACCTCCTAATAGCAAAGGTACTATCTGTGGCCCTGAAGTCTCTCTCAGCTTCTATTCAATTGGTAGTAATTGCATTCAAAATGTTTCTAGTCCTCCGGAACTGTATGACATTTTTATGTATTCAGTGTATCTCTATTTATCAGCTAAGTCATGACAACAATTTATTGAATTTTTGAAATTTGAAAATTTATTGAATATTTGGTTTTCCTTTCTTATTTTTATTCCCCTTTAACCCTGAGAGTTTTACAAACATCATAGACAAAGTTTTAGGATTCACAATTTTTTTAAAAAACTTAAAAGTTCATCCTATTTTTTACTTTTGCCATTAAAACAAAAATATTTTCATATAACCCTTAAGTGGTTTGATTTTGTTTTATATCAAATTTATAATCATTTTTATCTTGCTAAAAGCTTGTTCCACTTTCATAGTTTCCTTTATTTTTATACAACTTCACTATTTATTCTCTAATCTGTGAGCTTATTAAAGTTGATATATATTTTATTGAACATCTGAAGACTGTATTGACATAATTGCTAGACTATCATGAGCAAGTCACCAAAAAGCATATCTATCCACTTTGTAAATATTTGCCTCTATACCACAATATCTATCAAAGTGAACCAATCAGGCTTGACATGATTTCCAAACTGTCTTTGTGATTCTAGCACTACCAGCTGCCTGTCCAAATTCCAATATTTTTCCAATTTTCATTATTGCAATTTTTTCATTATTGAAATTTTTAAAGCTTTTCCTATTATTACTTAATTCTGCCTAGATACACAGAACACTAAACTTACAAAGAAGTAGTTACAGTGAAATGATCTGGCTTGGCTCCTATCTTTGTGGTATCCAGAGACACTTGATACCTGCTTGATAGGTAATTCAGTCAACGCCTAATTGAACAGCTGGGAACTTCAGAACTTTTGCTGAAACTGGACTCTTCCCTGGCAATCTGTTTGTACCAATACAGTGTTCACATAAGTATTCCTCATTGACTCCTTTTCTCTCCAACAGCTTGATGTTGTTCAGTTGTTCTTTCCAGTACCTTGAAATCAGCAAAACCCATTAAATGGTCTTCAAAGTCCCCAATTTTTTATTTTGCATTATTTTAAACACTTTTTATATTCATTGATTTTTTTCAATAATGGTTGAACTTTTATCACCTTATTTATATTTTCCAAAAAGTTGTGTTCTCAGTGCTCACTTCAGCAGCACATATACCAAAAAGTTGTATTCTCATTTCACTAGGTATAAATTTTGCAATAAGTAGGAGTGTAAACCTAAATTGCAACTTTATGTTTATATTAATTTTCTTCTCTTTTGAAATTCTATCAAGTCTTTCAAGTATGAAAATGCTTCATCATTTTTAGCCATAGACTAATAATACTTTCCAAATCTTGATTGGCTTGATCGATACTCTCATAAAAATGTGTTTCTGGTTTTTATTATTTTCAAATGTTTTACTGCTTGAAATTGATTTGTGGTGTTAACCTGTTTTTTTCTCATTGATGATCACAAATTTTCTGAATCATAGTTGTCATTCTGATGAAAATATGTGTTTAGCACTCTGATCTTTTTGCCATCTAACTTCGAATGCCATTTGCACCCAGCTTTCACATTATAAGTAAGAATAAACCATTCCTATTTTTACTGAAATAATCAAGTATTCTTCATTCCAGAAATACAAGTTATTTGTCTTATTTTCTCCTAATTCTTACATAGTATCAGAAGACATCCCAGGCTGTTCTGAATGTTGGGCAGCATGAGATGATTCCTAAGCTGTAGTTCTTTATCAATATCACTTCTTCTTTGTTCTCCTGTCCATTCAGATTTATGACATTTAAAAGGAAATGTTAGAAATGTTTGTATACTTTATTACCTCTTCATTCCAGGTGTTCCTTTTTTAATTGTATACATTTCAAATTTATATAACTATCAGAACACCACACATTTACCACTTACCCAAAAATTGCTGCACATGAACAATAAGCCAAGCTAAAAGCTAAGCTATTTAGAATAGAGGGCAAATAGACAGTTCAAGGATAATGATAAACTGGTGTTTCCCTTAAAATACAGGGTGTTCTGAGTGACAATATAAATGGGGAAAAAAAAGATCAATGATTGTGACAGCTGAGGTTAATTAATTATTCCCTCTTCTGGATATACTTGAGACATTTTTTTAAAGATTTTTTATTTATTTATTTGACAGAGAGAGATCACAAGTAGGCAGAGAGGCAGGCAGAGAGAGAGGAGGAAGCAGGACTCGATCCCAGGACCCTGAGATCACGACCCAAGCTGAAGGCAGCAGCATAACCCACTGAGCCACCCAGGCGCCCCTACTTGAGACATTTTATAACAAAACGTTTTTTAAAATAATGATAAGGCCTGGGCAGCCACACTTCTTACCATGACAGGGGCTGAACTGGTAAACAGTGCTGGGAATGCTGCTTAGATATTGCTGCCAGGGGAAGTCATGTCCTGAAGGTCATCAGGAGAGTGTAAGAAAACCAGCTGCAACTGATGTGTGCATGCTTATTAAATATCACTAATTAAAGCTTACCATATATGCAGTTACTATGAAGCATATGTCCAGAACTTTTTCAGGATTCAATAATTAGGATCACTCTGTCCGAGTCAAATAACTGATCATCAGTCCTGAATCTATAGCAACGAGTCAGACCCAGTCCCTGCCTCAAGAAGTTTCCTGCCTAGCTGAAGACAGATAAATGGAATAAAACATTGTGATAGAAATTCAAGTATAAGGGGAGTGGAGGAGACAGAGAGATATTTATGACAAAGAACACCCAGGAGTATATACTGGATACCTCGAGAATTGAAGATGTGTTTCCAGATGGGTAGAAATGCAACAGGACAGCATGGGAAGGAATGCATTCCATGTAAGGGAGCCACCTTCTTGACTACCCTGAGTTCTTTGAGAATCGCAAAGTTATCCTCTTTCAAACCCTCCAGAGTCTTTCACACGTCTTATACTTCTCTACAAAACTATCCATTGCTCCATATAAATTTTAGCATTATTTGTTCCATTTCTTTGAAAAAGATGGATGGTACTTTGATAGGAATTGCATTAAATGTGTAGATTGCTTTAGGTAGCATAGACATTTTCACAATATTTATTCTTCCAATCCAGGAGCATGGAACATTTTTCCATTTCTTTGTGTCTTCCTCAATTTCTTTCATGAGTATAGATTTTCTGAGTTTTCTGAGTATAGATTCTGTGTCTCTTTGGTTAGGTTTATTCCTAGGTATCTTATGGTTTTGGATGCAATTGTAAATGGGATTGACTCCTTAATATCTCTTTCTTCTGTCTTGCTGTTGGTGTAGAGAAATGCAACTGATTTCTGTGCATTGATTTTATATCCTGACACTTTACTGAATTCCTGTATAAGTTCTAGCAGTTTTGGAGTGGAGTCTTTTGGGTTTTCCACATAGAGTATCATATCATCTGCGAAGAGTGATAATTTGACTTCTTCTTTGCCGATTTGGATGCCTTTAATCTCCTTTTGTTGTCTGATTGCTGAGGCTAGGACCTCTAGTACAATGTTGAATAGCAGTGGTGATAATGGACATCCCTGCCGTGTTCCTGACCTTAGCGGAAAAGCTTTCAGTTTTTCTCCATTGAGAATGATATTTGCGGTGGGTTTTTCATAGATGGCTTTGATGATATTGAGGTATGTGCCCTCTATCCCTACACTTTGAAGAGTTTTGATCAGGAAGGGATGCTGTACTTTGTCAAATGCTTTTTCAGCATCTATTGAGAGTATCATATGGTTCTTGTTCTTTCTTTTATTGATGTGTTGTATCACATTGACTGATTTGCGGATGTTGAACCAACCTTGCAGCCCTGGAATAAATCCCACTTGGTCGTGGTGAATGATCTTTTTAATGTACTGTTGAATCCTATTGGCTAGTATTTTGTTGAGTATTTTCGCATCTGTGTTCATCAAGGATATCGGTCTATAGCTCTCTTTTTTGGTGGGATCCTTGTCTGGTTTTGGGATCAAGGTGATGCTGGCCTCATAAAATGAGTTTGGAAGTTTTCCTTCCATTTCTATTTTTTGGAACAGTTTTAGGAGAATAGGAATTAGTTCTTCTTTAAATGTTTGGTAGAATTCCCCCGGGAAGCCGTCTGGCCCTGGGCTTTTGTTTGTTTGGAGATTTTTAATGACTGTTTCAATCTCCTTACTGGTTATGGGTCTGTTCAGGCTTTCTATTTCTTCCTGGTTCAGTTGTGGTAGTTTATATGTTTCTAGGAATGCATCCATTTCTTCCAGATTGTCAAATTTATTGCCGTAGAGTTGCTCATAGTATGTTCTTATAATAGTTTGTATTTCTTTGGTGTTAGTTGTGATCTCTCCTCTTTCATTCATGATTTTATTTATTTGGGTCCTTTCTCTTTTCTTTTTGATAAGTCTGGCCAGGGGTTTATCAATTTTATTAATTCTTTCAAAGAACCAGCTCCTAGTTTCGTTGATTTGTTCTATTGTTTTTTTGGTTTCTATTTCATTGATTTCTGCTCTGATCTTTATGATTTCTCTTCTCCTGCTAGGCTTAGGGTTTCTTTCTTGT
Organism: Mustela nigripes; assembly: GCF_022355385.1. Classification (NCBI taxonomy): domain Eukaryota; kingdom Metazoa; phylum Chordata; class Mammalia; order Carnivora; family Mustelidae; genus Mustela; species Mustela nigripes. Next base: position 13,453,693 of record NC_081565.1, read on the forward strand.
TCTTTCTCCAGCTCCTTTAGGTGTAGGGTTAGGTTGTGTACCTGAGACCTTTCTTGTTTCTTGAGAAAGGCTTGTACCGCTATATATTTTCCTCTCAGGACTGCCTTTGTTGTATCCCACAGATTTTGAACCGTTGTATTTTCATTATCATTTGTTTCCATGACAAATAATGCTAAAATTTATATGGAACCAGAAAAGACCTCGAATAGCCAAAGGGATATTGAAAAAGAAAGCCAACGTTGGTGGCATCACAATTCCGGATTTCAAGCTCTATTACAAAGCTGTCATCATCAAGACAGCATGGTACTGGCACAAAAACAGACACATAGATCAATGGAACAGAATAGAGAGCCCAGAAATAGACCCTCAAATCTATGGTCAACTAATCTTCGACAAAGCAGGAAAGAATGTCCAATGGAAAAAAGACAGCCTTTTCAATAAATGGTGCTGGGAAAATTGGACAGCCACATGCAGAAAAATGAAATTGGACCATTTCCTTACACCACACACAAAAATAGACTCAAAATGGATGAAGGACCTCAATGTACGAAAGGAATCCATCAAAATCCTTGAGGAGAACACGGGCAGCAACCTCTTCGACCTCTGCCGCAGCAACATCTTCCTAGGAACAACGCAAAAGGCAAGGGAAGCAAAGGAAAAAATAAACTATTGGGATTTCATCAAGATCAAAAGTTTTTGCACAGCAAAGGAAACAGTTAACAAAATCAAAAGACAACTGACAGAATGGGAGAAGATATTTGCAAACGACATATCAGATAAAGGACTAGTGTCCAGAATCTATAAAGAACTTAGCAAACTCAACACCCAAAGAATAAATAATCCAATCAAGAAATGGGCAGAGGACATGAACAGACATTTCTGCAAAGAAGACATCCAGATGGCCAACAGACACATGAAAAAGTGCTCCATATCACTCGGCATCAGGGAAATACAAATCAAAACCACAATGAGATATCACCTCACACCAGTCAGAATGGCTAAAATCAACAAGTCAGGAAATGACAGATGCTGGCGAGGATGCGGAGAAAGGGGAACCCTCCTACACTGTTGGTGGAAATGCAAGCTGGTGCAACCACTCTGGAAAACAGCATGGAGGTTCCTCAAAATGTTTAAAATAGAACTGCCCTATGACCCAGCAATTGCACTATTGGGTATTTACCCTAAAGATACAAATGTAGTGATCCAAAGGGGCACATGCACCCGAATGTTTATAGCAGCAATGTCTACAATAGCCAAACTATGGAAAGAACCTAGATGTCCATCAACAGATGAATGGATCAAGAAGATGTGGTATATATACACAATGGAATACTATGCAGCCATCAAAAGAAATGAAATCTTGCCATTTGCGACAACATGGATGGAACTAGAGCGTATCATGCTTAGCAAAATAAGTCAAGCAGAGAAAGACAACTATCATATGATCTCCCTGATATGAGGAAGTGGTGATGCAACATGGGGGCTTAAGTGGGTACGAGAAGAATCAATGAAACAAGATGGGATTGGGAGGGAGACAAACCATAATTGACTCTTAATCTCACAAAACAAACTGAGGGTTGCTGGGGGGAGGGGGTTAGGGAGAAGGGGGTGGGATTATGGACATTGGGGAGGGTATGTGCTTTGGTGAGTGCTGTGAAGTGTGTAAACCTGGTGATTCACAGACCTGTACCCCTGGGGATAAAAATATATGTTTATAAAAAATAAAAAATTAAAAAAAAAAAAACTATCCATTGCCAGCTGCCAAATACTTTTTGATTTTACTATATAACAAGTGGACATTAATGTTGTTCAACCATAGAGAAGTTCTTTTCATTCCTGGTTCTAAAGAAGGATGGGTCTGAGCCTCATTTGTCCAGGGCCACACAGCTGGCAAATGACCGAGAGCCTGATTCCAGAGCCTTAACCATATGGACATTGTCACTCTCCAATAGCCACTTATATTACATTTATACTCAGTAATTAGCCACGAGGAACTGGAATTGTTAAGAGTTTATGCTCGTGACACCGTAACATGAATGTGATAATCTTACCTGTGTGCCTCTCAGGTGAAGCTGTTGCAGAGAAGGACTCTGAAGTCACCTTCATTAAAAAGGCCACGTGTACCAACGCTGATCTGGAGAAAGGAAGACAGTATTTAATTATGGGTAAAGAAGCCCTCCAGATAAAATACAATTTCAGTTTCAGGTAAGTCATTTTGGAGTTCCTGATCTTTCCTTCAAAACTAGGTGTCTTTTATTCTTAACTACACGTTTCTTATGTGTCAGGCTATTAACCAACAAACCATTAGAAGCCTAAACGCAATAATGTCAATTTACACTTGATCTTAGCCATAAGGCCAAGAATCAGTGAAACAATGGGAATTTAAAACAAAGAGCCACGTAAAAACCATGAGGGCAACTGATCCCTCACTGACCGATAAACCAAGTGAGGACCCAGGTCTGAGGGTGCCTCTGAAGGTGCTCACCCAATAATAAGGGGGGTTACTTACTGCCCCTCAGTAAGTTCTCAGACTGTTCTCTTTGTAAAGAGAGAAATGTTTAAATACTCATTTTATTGTCTCTTTTTAAAAAATAGATCTTGAGGGGCACCTGGGTGCTCAGTTGGTTGGTCCCAGGTCCTTAGGGTTGGGCCTGCTTCAGGCTCCCTGCTGGGTGGGGAGACTGCTTCTCCCTCTCCCTCTGCTGCTCTGCCTGCTTGTATTCTCTTGCTCTCTGTCAAATAAATAAATAAATATTTTTAAAAATAAATAATAGTTCTTGAGATAGATACTATTCCTGCCTTTAATCGTGGGAGCCCTCAAGTGGCTTCCTGAGATTTGGGGGTTTGTGGTCCTTCCCAGGGGGAGGCCCGTGCAGCAGAGCCTGGCTGACAGAATGGCCTCCTGGGGCCTGGACAGCCTGAGCAGGCTGAGCTCTGTGGAATTCAGCTCTTCTCTGTCTGTGGCCATCACCACAGCCATTTCACTGTCGTTTTTTCTTGGCAGGTACATCTACCCTTTAGATTCCTCAACCTGGATTGAATATTGGCCTACAAACACCACATGCCCCTTGTGCTCAGAATTCGTGGAGAAATTGGATAAGTTTGCTGAAGACATCTTTTTAAATGAATGTGAAAACGCCTGAAGAGGTTTAACCATGCACAGTTTTCACTGTGGACTCCTGTTGTTGAAGTGTCTTCCTTTCCTTTCTTTCTTTTTTTAAACATTCACAGCTGGTCTTATTTGGAAAGCTCGCTTTACTTAGGATTAGTGGCACTTGCTTTTATTAAAGAACGATTTTAAGAACTGTAACTTTCTGAAATACTGTGGCCTTGGGGGGCATGGACACAAGTACTCCTGCCAAGGTTATCAGACACCAGAAGCAATAAAAATTGGAGCGCCTCCCAAAACCTGCCACTCAGGAATGTTTGCTGGGGACGAAAGAATAGCCCCATTGAAACGTAGTATCTTACAATAACATGGCCTTTGCTTGAAAGAAAATACCAAGGAACAGAATATTGATCGTTAAACCCTGACTTTGCTTTCAAAATGTGCAAAAAACAAAAAAGCATGTTGTTTTATGCTAGGGCTGCTTCAAACGCCCAGTCAGGCAAATTGAAAGGTGGATAGAAGCAGCGACGGAGACCTGGGAAGACCTAATGTCAGAGCCTTCAGCAAACTGGGAAGGTAGGAGCCTCTGCACTGGTTATCTCCCCTCCCAGTGTCCATTCCTTGCCTTCATGGGGATCCCACTCCTCCCTGCCCCTCCCTCCCAGCACTCAGTCCTTTCCCCCAGCGACGTGCTCTTGCCAGGAGTTGCTCCCCTGGAAGGCAAACCTTAATGCTTGCAACCCAGGGAAGAGAAACCGAGTGGGAATCAAGAGACCTTTCCTCTAGCCCTCACCAGGTCTCTGAGCCCATCTGAACTTTGGAAAAGAAGATTTGCAATAGGACGTTCATTTTTAAATGACATTTTGTAAGCACTTTAGACCTCATGAATTTTCACCTAGATTCCCATTTAATGTCTCAAGGACCTCACAAGGTGCAGGGATTCTTATGAACCTCACTTTAAGGATGAGGACATTGAAACTTGGAAGAGTCAAGCCATTTTTCCAGCCTAGTAAAGGGCAGAGTTGGAGACCAAACCCCACTTCCTCTCAGTCCACACACATCCTTCTTCCACATCATTACACCAGTACGTTGCTTGTGAGGTTTAATTTTCTAAGACCAATGTGGGATGCGGCTGGAGTTTCTTAGGTAGAGTTTAACAAGGTGCACCGAAATCTCACAAGAAAACATGAAGATAAACTCTGGATATAGTACTGATGGTGACTAAAATGCATTCCCGTCTTGAAAAAGCTGCATTTTACCACTTGGGTGAAATGACATAAGGTTTACAATGTGCCTTGTAGGTAATAATATTTTCCACTTCCAGGAGCTAAGAATTTATTTTTGTTAATGACCGAGCTCACATTGTAGGGACTCCCTTGGCAAAAACAACCCATGTGTCAAATATGCCTTAATTGTGCCAGCAAGGGTGAGGTGCCCCTCCAGAGCAGACCTGAAGCATCTCCTGTCACCTTCTAGCTGAATGCAGGGCTGGGAGGCACCAAAGTCTCTGAGCTGTGGAGCTTTCCAACATCAAACCAAGTCTTTCTGAGTTAGCCTGGTACCATTTACAAATCCACCAGATCCTCTTCCGCTCACTCTTGTGCATTTTAACATGCTTCTTTAGCGAGGCTTTCACAACCCTCCAAACAGTCTGGGGTCCCCCCTGAACCCTGCATTTCCCTTCCAAGTCACTTGCAACTACTTCTTTAAGCACGTACAAGTGTTTATTTAGTGTGCAGCTTCCTAGCACCCCTATAAGCTCTGCATGGGCAAGTCCGGATCTGTTCTGTTCACCACAATCTCCGCTGTGGTGAGCAATGCTGGGCACATGGCAGGGACTCATTAAGTGTTTGTGGATTCCACTGAGAATGGGGCATCAGAAGGTCCAAGTCCAGTCTTGACTTTGCCCCCGCAGGGGCTTGGGGCAAGCCTCTTCATCTCTTTGGTGGCTTGTCAAACAAGAAGTTGAATAGTCAAAGGCCTTTCTATAGCTCTTAAGAAGATATTTTATAATCTTACATTGCGAAACAGAAAACAGAACCACATGGCATTGAAGAAGGGCGTGTGTTTTTTTCCTATGAGTATGAGGGGAGCTCGGCGAAGGGCATGAGTGCAAGAATGGGGCGGGGGGCTTCCTGAGGCCCTCCTGAAGAAGGGAGTGCAGGATTCACGTAGGTAGAGGGAGGCAGGAGGATCTTTGTGGTTGAAGGGAAAAGCATAGGCAGGTTTCCACTGGGGTAGCAAGAAGATTTAGGAGCTACAAAGGAAGCCTACTCATTGAATAGCCATACATTTAATTTTTTAAGTTTTTATTTTAATTCCAGTGAGTTAACATACAGTGTTGTATTAGTTTCAGCTGTATGATAGAGTGATTCAGCTATAGGTTTAACGTGTATTGGGGAAAAAAATACAACTAGCACCTCAAAGCTGTGATATACAATTTTCTTTGAAAATAAATGTATTTATCAAAAAGTCTATTTAAGGAAAAGTTTTAAGTAAACAAAAGTATAGGTTGTTCTTAGGTCAAAAAATCATGAGCTTGGCATGTACAAGACTGATGTTTAGGAAACTCTGTCTTCAGAAAATATGTGGAATTGACAATGAATTAAGCTTAAGGCAGGCGACCTCACTCCATATTTCTCAGTGAGGGATTCTGAGCCAAAGTCATGTTCAGTCTTACTTTCCATCCTCCGTGATGCTAGTTTATTCAGCAACATCCAACAAATATGTCTTGATTTAGTAACTGTAGGCCAAGGCTAATTCTAGGCACTTGGTACCCAGATTCCCACCCTTATGGAACTTAGATTCCAGCTGGGGAGACACACCATGAACAATAAAGACAGTAATTATGTATCTGACCCTGACTGTTAGAAAGTGATAGAGCTTGGGGAAAAGAAGAGGAAAGCAGAGTAAGGGTGCTGGGGAGTGATCAAGGGAGGGGTTGCAGGGTTTTGTTTGTTTTGTTTTGTTTTTTTTTTTAACTTTAAAAACCTTATTATATTTTATTTTTTTATTATGTTCCGTTAGCCACCATACAGTCCGTTATGAGATCACGACCCATACCCTTCACCAGTTTTAAATAGAGTGATCTGGTCAGAGTAGGTTTCAAAGTGATACCTGAGCAGAGACTTGGAGGTGGCGAAAGAAGGAGCCATGTGGTCACCTATGGGATGAGTGTTCCAGGCAGAGGGAGCTCCAAATCCCCACACCTGAAGCAGGAGCAAGCCTGGTGTCTTATGGGAAGAGCCAGGAGGCTGGTGTAATAGAGGTAGAATGAGTAACCAGGGAGGGAGGTGGAGAGAGGAAGCCAGGGAGGGCATAGGGAAAAGATCCCGCAGATCATGGAAGTGTAATAGCTTTATTCAGAGGGAAGGGGGAGCCGTTGCAAGGTTTTGAGCAGAGGGGTGACAGCAGGAGTAAATTTACAGTGCAGTAAATTTACTGCAGTAAATAAGGCAAGAGATGTGGCGAGTGAACAAAGCAGAGCTTATTGGCTCTTCAGTGAAAGAGAACGAATCCCAAGGGAACCACAGAGCTTCTCAAGAAAGGATGAGAGAGAGGAATTCTTACAGGATTTGGGCTTGTGATGGATTCCTTTAGGGAAGGTTTAAGGAAGTAGGGCTTTGCTGTGGATTGGATGCTCTCAGGAAGTAGGAGTCATCCTATGAATGAGTATCTGAATTCTTACCTAACTTGAAGGAAAAGAAGTTACAGTCACTCACATTAGCCAGGAAAGGGGGCGTGTTTGATCGTTTTTGTGGTTTGGATAATGTTCTTATTTTCTACTCAAACATGATTATGGAAAAGTCTCTTTTTTTTCTCATCCTGCACCATTGTGTCTGATGTGATGTCTTTGTGTTCCATGATGTCACCACAGCCTGACTCTGAATACCAACCAGGTCAACTCCTAGGGTCACCAAGCCTGGCTCCCAGACTAACACCCAGTTATCTTCTCTCTCACAGGCCCTTTTTCCTAGAACACGTACATACACAAGCAAGGCACAGATTTACATCCAATTTCAGAAGCCCTGTGAAAGACTTCGTGTGGGCCTGAGGACAGCCTCAGGAGCTGGGCCGCCACATTGGAGAGATTCCCACAGACACGAGGCAGCTCTGCGTCATGTGTCCACAGCTTTCCCTATTCCTGAAACAAATTGATTCTGCACGCTCAGTGCAATGTGAGGCCCGTGTCACCAGGGACATGATCTTTCACTTTGATTGGGAGGTTGAAATATCCCTTCACGGTTCTGAATCAGAAAGGAATTGTGAAGGAAGAGAGGAACGAATAGAGGAGAGAGGGTGAGGGAGAGGAGGGAGGGAGGGGCTGGTTTTAAGACCAGATGAGAACTCCATTTCTAAGAACCTTCTGGATTCTTCTCAGCTGGCAGGGTCCCCACCCTGACAGACATGTTGGCAGAAGCAGATCTGTTCCTTGGAACACAGTGTCTGCTCCTTCACTGTTTCCATCATTATAATCAGATATGTGTGCATGACACACACAATCATGAATTATATGATCCCGAAATGTCCAAACCTAGCGTTCCTCTCATCCAATTCTTTTCTTTTCACCTGGGAAAACGGGCCCAGAGGAGCAGCCAGCTGGTGGTCAGAACCCCATTAAGTGGAAGGGCTGGGCCATGAGCCCGAGGCATCTGACTCTTAGCCCAGCGTTCTTTCCATCGCGCAAATGAGAGGAGGTTACAGAGAAATCGATTTTGGCTCCGTCCAAAGAAGCATTTTCTTAGAGCCAGAGCTGTTCAAAGACAGAGGAGGCCGTGTGGGAGGGACCAAGTGCCTGATCCCTAGCCCCTTCCAGGAGTGGTACAGGAGACTCTCAGTGTGGGAGGTTTGCCCCGATGATGTCCAATGTGCCTTCAGGTCTGAGAGGACAGTAAGAGAAACAAAAATGTCTTCTTTACTTCCTTAAGACCCGTCTTCACATTTGAAAAGTGGGGAGGGCTAATAATTCCCACTTTAGAGGATTTCTGTGAGACTTAAGTGAGATAATACAGATCTTGCATATTAACTGATGGGCATGGTGCCTGGCACGGCAAATGTTACCTGGTTAATAATACAGCCTTGGCACACAACGGATGATGAACTTAACACATTTCTTCCCTGGCATCATGCAGACTGCATCACGTGGCGTACCTGTCGACCTTTCACAACCCTGTGGTGATGGTCATCATTCTCACGTTCAAGAAGGAAACAGCTGAGGATCTGGACAGTTAACTTGCCCTAGGTCACACGCCTTCACAAGTGGAAGGGCATCTTTTGGACCTGGGGGCCCAGGCTCCTAGCCTCTGAGCAGGGTGTCCTCCTCACATACTGGAAGGGCAATACATTGCCATTGTGTAATCTTGGCAAACTTCTGCCTCCCTGGGCTTCAGTGCCGCCCTCACCCAGAGTGTGTTCTGTTAGATGCTCTCTAAGGTCCCCCCGGCCCCGCCACGGTAGGAGACAGGTGGGGCGGAGTGCGGCCAACGAGGGCTCTGCGTACAGGGCACGGGGGCAGTGGAAACACAGGATGTGCCAAAGTGAAGCGAGGCAGCACCAGAGAAAAATTCCGCATAATGCGTCCTGAGATCATTTTCCACATGGACACAACACAATTTGAAGAACTTTCAATCGGCAGGTGCCCCCACCTCCCCTCAAAGGACTCGAATTCTTCAGTAGAGTTGACGTGAACCTCCTATGTAGAATCATAATATACAGAAGTTTAAAGACCTCCTGGAGGGGTGGCGAGGTGGTTCAGTCTTGATCTCGTTTCCTAGAGATCATCTAATCAACCTCTCCCAATTTCACGGATGAGGACACAGGCCAGGAAGGAGCAGGGCCTCGTCAGATCTCCCACAGGGGAATCAAGGCCAGAACCTTGTATTAGCACCCGGTGCCTCCTCCCACCAGCTGGGCCTAACAGGCAAACAGAGACCAGAGCCCCAGGTGGGGTCCAGGGCTACCATTTTCAGCAGGTGAGATGGGAGAAGTCAGAACTATCCTAGAAAGAGGGTTTTCCATTTGGCTAACATTCGGGTTGTTGGGTGTATGTGTGTTTTATGCATTTTGTGTTGGTGTTTTAGGGGTGGGAGATGGAAAGGGGGATTGGTTGAAGCTGACCGGGGCCAGAGAGATCAGAGCTGAGGAAAGAATTATTTGGTCTAATAATTTTTTTTTCCAAATAGAGAATCTTTCAGAAATTAGATCCAGGACTGAACTTGAATTCTCTCTGAGAACAGAGGAAGAGAAAGGAGCTATGCCCAGAGTAGGAGGAGAAAGTAGAAAGGAAGGTTCCTGGATCCGCTGGGGCCTTGGGGCAGGGTCATCATCCAACCCTCATCCTGCCATCTCCTTCACGGCTAAAGGCGAAAGGCCAAAGTGTGGCCTGCTCATTAATTTAATGCTGAGTGTGGAAATCAAAAACGGCCCTTTGGTTTGGCTGCAGAGTGTGTGTGTGTGTGTGTGTGTGTGTGTGTGTGTGTGTGTGTGTAAGAGACAGGATTTATTACTATGGGGAAGTGATATGGTGAAGAAGTAATTGTTTGTGACCTTGGGAATATTCTTGAACCTCAGCAAGCCTCTCAGTTGGCCCCTCTATGAAGACAGAGTAGCATCATCCCCCTTGGAGGGTGGCAAGGGTTAGAAGTTAGAAATAGTAGCCAAATTTCAGCCCAGGGCGCACAGTCTGTGGTGGCCAATGGCAACCAGGCTGGCTGTGGGATTTCTACCTCTCAGACCTCTCTGTGCCTCAGTTCTCTCTTTTGGAAATGAGGTGAGACTCTCCGAGCTCAATTTACAGGGTTGTTGCAGGATGAAATAAGATCAAACACATGAAAGGACTTTTAAGCTGTAGAATTCTGGACAGATATGGAAAATAGCATTCATAACTGAAAGCTTTTTTGTGCTCAGATACCACCGGCAGAGACTGCCTAATAAGCTTTTATAAGACTGGCAAGGGGTCCACTATCTTTAAAAGCGGTCTGCCTCGGATTTTCCCATATTCCTATGAGGCTTCCTTCCTTTGATCCTGGAGACTGTCAGTCTCAGAGCCATGCTTCACCAAGTGCAGTCCCCTGAACAGCAGCTTCCCCGTCTAACATCACCCGTTAGAAGTGCAAATTCTCGGGCCGCACCTGGACCTACTGAACAGAAACTCTGAGTGGAGCCCAGAAACCTGTATTTTAAAAAGCTCTCCAGGAAAAGCATGGACACATCAAAGTTGAAGAAGTATTGTTTTGGAGCTTGGGGAAGTAGAGATTCCGATTCTTTAGGTCTGGAGGGCTTGAGAGTCTGCATCTCCCAGACGATGCCCTGAGTGTGGGTTCTCAGACATAACAAGGTTCAAGAGTGTCCTACAAAGTCAGGATTTTTGCATGAATGGAAGTAACGCCTTAATAACCAACATCTTAGTTAAGAGTAATTGTGCACAGGTCTTGGGTTGTGGGAATGGGTTGCAGAAAAGGCTGAGGGATTCTGGGAGCAAGAAAAACGTGAGGTGGCAATGAGAGAGAGAAAGAGAAAAAGAGAAAGTAGGAGATCACCGAAGGAGAAGTAGGCAGCCCTTGGAGGATGTGCTCAGGGCAGATCTGGGCATTTATTAAATCCATTCACTCACTAAGTGTTGTCTCTGTGTTGGGCACGCTCTGTATTTTTCACACTCATCAGCTCACTGAATCCACTAACAACCCAGTGAGGCTGGTACTATTTCCATTTTACAGCGGAGTAAACTGAGGAACAGAGAGGTTAAGTAATTTGCCCAAGATCACTCAGCTAGTAAGTGCTGGAGCCAGGATTTAGAACGGAGGCAGCGGGACTCATTAGCAGTAGACTATTCTACCTCAGATATGGTTTCCGCCACCAGGAAGCTTACAGTCCCCTGAGGATTACAGGCAACGACTAATAATGGCCAACCCTATTGCGTGCCAGGCACCCTTCCGAGCCCCTTACTCGCAGCTGCTGTTTTAGCGCTCATAGCGATGCGAGCAGATGGGGCAGGGCGCTGCTGAATGGGCCTGGCCGAGCGCAGAGCTGCATGAAACAGGTCTCTCTGCTCCTGGAGGTTTGTGCATAAAGGTGCGCAAACACCTAAAGTCCCAGACTCCCTGTTCCAAGCAGAGAAGCTCCCATCCAGACATAACCTTTGCAAAAAGGGCCTCCAATACCAGGTCCAAGCCCCCACTTTGTGTCCTCGGCCTCTGCCCCCTCACGGCTTCCCGACCTGGCCTCTGAACTAGGCCTCCCTGTGCTGAAGAGCAGGTGTACTTGTCAGCTCTTGGGCTCACCCTGGCTCCCACCACCTCAGCCAAGTTCATACAGCAGGTGAGTCCCCCTGTGTGTGCGGCCCCACACAGGCCTGCGAGGCCGGGCTGTGGACCCTCTTGAAGGGCACCAGAATGAGGGGCCTGTTGGACATTTGGTCCCTGCTGCTGCTGCTGCTGCCACGGAGACCTCAGTCCACCAGGGGCAGCAGCTCTACCCTGCCCTCCCTCCCTCGCCCACATACCAAAAATCACTACCTCGGAACCTGGGATTCAGGAAGTTGCCCAAGAAATAAAAACTGACCTCACATCTTTGCAAACCACTTTGACAACACATTTCAAGAGCCAAAATATGTGTCTACCCCTCCTTGATCCAGTGATCCTCCTCCTGTTGGATTATTTACAATAAGTTTTCAAAAGTGGGGGGGACGGTTCTACATAAAGATCGTCCATGCAGGATTAATTATTCATTTAATAAATATTTATTGAGTTCCTCCTGTGTGCCAGACACAGTTCTAGATGGTGTAACCGAGACAGCAAGGTCCCTGCTCTCCTAGGAATTACATTATAACGGTGGGGAAGGACTTTCAATACCTACATAGATGAGAAAAATAATCTATTTACAAAATCCCCTGCAGAGAATTAAAATAAGAGTCTGTGATAGAGAATAACTGAGTTTGAGTGGGGGGGGCGGGTGTCAGGGACAGAGGTCTCTTAAATGTTGGTAAATAAGATGACCTTCAAGCTGAGATTCTCATGAGGAGAAAGAGCAGCCATATGAAGGTTCCAGAAAAGGAGGCTGGTGGCCCAGGGAACTGCAAGAAGGCTGATCAAAGGATCCAAGTGATCAGAAATGAATTTAAAGGTGAGGGAGGGGCCAGATCACTAGGATTTTGTAAGTACGGGTGGAACGTTTGAGCTTCATTCGATTGCTAGCCCTGAGCAAGGGCAGGAGACTGAATCATAGATAAGAAAGGGGCAGGGAGACCAGCTAGAGCTATTGCAGTGATTTTGGTGAATAGTGGTAGGAGCTTGAACTAGAACGGTAGACATGGAGATTAAGAGAAATGGGTAGAGTCAGGATATTTGTAGAGGCAGCTGAAAGAGTTTGCTGAAGGAATTGGGATGGGGGTGGGTGATGGAGGCAGAGAAATCAAGAATTATTCATGGTTTCTCAACTGAGCTACCACAGGGGCCAATTATTCAGTTGGGGAAGGCAGGAGAAGATGAACATTTGAGAAGTGAGAAGGGCAGACGTAATGGGTTGAACTGTGTCCCCCTGAAAAAGATAGGTTGAATTCCTAACCCCCAGCACCACAGAATGTGACCTTTTCTAGAAATAGAGTCATTGCAGATATCATCAGTCAAGGTGAGATGAGGCCATACTGGAGTGGGGCAGGCCCTTACTCCAACGTGACTGGTGTCTTAGGAGAAGGGAGACATTTGGACACAGAGACAGAGACACACATGGAAGACAGCACGTGAAGACACGGACATTTGAGGAGTGCCAGCCACATGAGGACGGGACAGAGATTGGACAGATGCTCTACAAGGGGAGGGATGCCAAGAATTGCCAGCTTGTCATCAGAAGCTGGGGTGACACGGAGCAAAGATTCTCCTGCAGAGGCCTCAGAGGGAACCGACACCTGGAGTTCAGAGCTCTAATCTCCAGAACTGTGGGGGAATACATTTTTGTTGTGTTAAGCCATCTAGTGTGTGACACTTTGTTCTGGCAGCCCTAGGAAGCCCTGCAGAAGAGAATGAAGGTTCCACAGGGAACTTGTTATGTTTCCATGAGAAGCTGTGTAGATGCCCACATGGAGATACCAAGCAGCCATCAGATCCACGAGTCTAAGCTTATGTTGTACAAAGCAATTCACTGGACCTTAGTGACATGCTTTGCATGATACGTTAAATACGACATATGAAGTATGGCCTGAAGAGGTAGACATGATGACACAGATGATGGTACACACATTCTATGAAATATTATGCTGCCTCTGAAGGGAATCATTATAAAGACTAGATATAAAGACTAGACTACATAGACCTGGAAAAATGCTTATGACAATGTTACACACAAAGGACCCCGTGATTGCCATTCTGTAGTGACCGTGGGTGAGAAGCAGGTGTCAAACAGTCTGATTCTGATCCTAGTTCCAGCTCCTGGGAACAGTCTGGGATAAGTTGCATGTCACTGCCTCCCGCAGGTTATGTTTGTTCAATATACTTAAAGCTGCAAGTTAAGTGAACACGAGGCTAAATTGCAAAGTGCTGAGTTGGCAAAGTAAAGAAGCAATTGGTGTGGAAGTTGAGTTAATCCAGGAAGACTTCCTGGAAGAGCTGGCCTTTGCAAAGTAAGTGCATGGCCTGGGTCAGAGTGCCTCCCATAGGCCAAGCATTGCCGCAGCATCAAGGGATGGACTCAGTAAAACCTCCAATAAGTCATTCTCTGTGAACACACTTGTGCTGGAACTCTTACCATACACAGAGTGTCCTGATGGCTTATCCCTGTCCCTTCATTCCTATGAGAGTGAGTTCCTGGAGGACTGGTGCTGTGTCTTGTTCCTCTCTGTATTCTTAAGTACAAGCACCTGGCAAGGGAGAGATAAAAATTAAGGTCTGTTACATTTACTAGAACATCAGAATCAGAATTTGATTGTTATACAGGAATGTACAACAAAGGACCATTGATAGAGGGTCCCTTGACCTGTGGACATGAGGCTCCTTAAAATCCCCTCAAGGTAAGGATCTGAAGCCTGAAGTAGAGCTAACTTTCAGTGCCTGCTCAACGACTTTAACTAAGGTGGGTACAGGGACTTACTTCGTTGCTTTGGAAGACAGAAGCAAACACCATGAGCTAGAATAATATAACCAAAGAAGTCAACCTATTTTACAATAACAAAGAATCAATACATTGAGTAAGTAATATTCACAGTGTATAATCATAAGTCAACTTAATTTCATTTCCCAGCCCCACAACAGAGAGATGCCCTTTCTCTGCCCTTTAATGACAAGTTGGCATCCTACAACTTTTCTGATAACTCTCAGGAGGTAAAAAGTCCTGTGATCACTTCCTTCACCAAACAAACTCTGTTCATAAGTTAAATACTCAGTCCCATACAAAAGCAAAATTCCTAATTTGATTTAAGATTCAATCTTTTCTTTCAACTGGGGCTTGTTGCAGGTGGGACCCCTATAGCTGGGGATAAGGGCATGGGCAGCTGCTGTTTCCCCCCACCCCAGACTTCCCTCCCCAGTTCACGAAATGTGACTTCTGACTTCTCCAGGGCTAGAGGAGTCGGGGTTTGGGGAGGTGAGGAGAGGCAGAACAAAGGAGAGCAGAAGAGGTCTTACCTGACCAACGCTGTCATACAATGGCTTTAAAGCTGATTCTAGGGTAGACACATCCCTTGATTTTTCAGACACTCCCCCCACAAGCCCTGAGGACCTTCCCCTTACGTGGGCATGGCACTGCCTTGAATCCCATTGTTCATGCCTTCTGCAGTCCTAAAAGTCCAGCAATACCTTCAGTTAGTCCCCCGGTTAGACACATCTGAGAGGCCTTCACATCAGGGCATGGCTCACTTATAGTCCATGGGAAGAGCATCCTTTGCACAAACCATCTTGAGGCGTTTAGGCTGAGCTGAGCGGTGCCACCACTCCTTTGTTTGCCCAGGGGCACCCATCTCTCATTCTTTAAACTCTCTGGGGGCTGTCAGGGGTCAGTCCACTTGTCTCCCCATCTCAGATTACCCCAGACACACATTAAGCTCTCTAAGTAGATTCCATGGAGCATTTCTCTCTCTCTCTCTCTCTCTCTCTCTCTCTCTGGGTGTGTGTAATTAACAATGTGACATTAGTTCCAAGTGTAAAGGAGCCCCCCTTTCTTGACTCAAGAAAGGGAGACACACAACTGTTCACTCTAACACAATCTTTTTCAGCTCAATGGCAGCACCGAGGGTAATAGAGGGCATATACCTTTGCGTGTGTGTGTGTGTGTGTGTGTGTGTGTGTGTGTGTACACGCACACACAAGTACACCCACACATACACACGCGCTCACATAGGGGAATCCAGCACTGTTTCTCAAGAGTTTCATCTATTAGGAGAACTAGAACATGAATGCATAAGGTTAGCGCAAGGCAGAAGAGTTCCTGTTGGACACCATACAGAAGGCTCCATGGAGAAAGCAGCCCTGAGCTGGGTCTTGAAGAATGACTAAGATATGCATAAACTGAAATGAAATCTTTTCAGAGAGAGGGAATTATATGACTAAATGTCCAGTGGAGGAATCAAGGAGGTGTACAGATGCCATTAAGTAGTTTGTTTAAATGAGACAAGTGAAAGATAAAGCCAAGCCAGACCCAAAACAAACAAAATAAGGGGTTTGGATTTTTGCCTACAGGAAGTGAGTTTTGAAGGTTTTAAACAGGATAGCAAAACGGACGATGGGTTGAGACGGGCAGTGACTAATTCTTGGTGAAATGTGGTCTTCATTTTCTTGAGTCATTAACCAGGGTCCTGTTAAGAAGAAAAACAAAACAAAAACCTTCCAGGACTTGCTTTCTTTTCCAGGAAAACCCTTGCCCTTTGGAACTTCTCATGAATTTCGTTTATAAAGACATCCAATCCTGTTTTCACTCTTAGATAAGGGGCCTTGGCACAGCTGCCAGTCCCTGTGCCCTCCTTCCAGCTCTGAGGCCCTCGACCTCAGGCTTTGTGGGGCTGCTCAACCCTCTCCCCATGGCCCCTAAACTGCCCTCGAGAAGAGGCCAGCGTGAGAGGTGTCGCTTTCTGACAGGAAACCTTGCCTCAATGAGCCCACCTACAAAGGCTTCACCCTGGGCCCTTTGAAGCCCAATGGGAAAAATCCAGGAGGCTGCAAAGCCAAGAAATAAACAAGTTTGGATTCAAATCCCAGCTTTCCCCTTACCTGATCTCGAGACCTTCCTCAGCCTCTATGTGTTAATCTGTAAAATGGAAACAAAACCACTTCCTTAGCCAACAATGTTGCCCATGAAGATGAAGCAAGAGGGAATTTGTGAGCATAACTTGCACATAGTAGACGCCCAAGGAGTATTCCTCCTTCTCCGTCTCCCAACATCTCTGTGTCTTGGTTTCCTTGCCAATTAAATGTGATAGGGATTTAAGGATAAAGCTGAATCTGATGAATTTCCCAAACCTCCGCTACCTGCTTCACCAAGGAGAGCAGAGGGCCTTTCTCTGCCTTGTCTGAGCTCTGGAAACTTTTCTTCTTTTATGATATTCAACAATTTTTTTTTTAAAAAATCACAAACCACTTAGTAGTAGTACTCATTGACACAAACTTAGAATGAGCCAACCTTCCCCAACCTCTCCCCATTAACACCGTCTGACTCAGTTTCCCCTTCTTTAAAGTGATTGTGTCTGAGACAGGCCCCTTCTTTTGCTCTCTGCAACTGCCCCCTAAGTTGGGAGGATGGGTCCCGACAGAGGACATGCTGAGTATAACCTCTTGGCCATGGCCCTGGGGAAAGGCACCCAGCCAAGGAAAATACTAGTGGAAAAAAACGAAGAAAAGATTCCAGGTTTATGAGTCCCAGACCTTGAAAAACAAAAACTGCTGAGCTGTCTCCTGAATTAGGGAAAAAGAACACCACAGCCGCCTTGAGATTTCCAGGAAACAATTTGTGAAGCCTTAGGGCAAGACTGGCAGGGGAACTCAGGGAGGCCCAGCTGGGTTGGATCCGCTGGGACGTAGGGGGTGGGGGTGGGTGGTGTCCCTGTGGAACTCTGAGTGTTCAGGTGTTCCCGGGCACAGTGGAGTTACATGACTGTATGCGGTTTATATGTGCCTGTGTGTGCACACTTCTTTATTTGCCTGTGGGCAACCCCCCAAGCATTTAATGAGCACTCTCTATGTTCCACTGGGCACAGCACAAGGGGACGGGTGTGCAACAACAGAGAAAATACAGTCCCTGAGCACAGGCAGCTGAGTTTAGCAAAGGATGCAAATTAGCAGGCATTTCAGTTCAGAGTACAAGCATCTGGGAGGCAGTTTGTACGGCCATTCAGAACACTAGCTTTGCCGTCAGGAGCCTGGGATGCAAGTCTAGCCACCCACTAGCTCCACGACTTTGGAGATCTCTGACACTCAGTCTCCTTAGCTGGAAAGTGACCATATTAAAATGACATCCTGGGAGATAGCATGCACGTGTAAATGTGTGATGTGTGATGATCCGTCTCCATTTTGTGCTTTTTCCATTTTCTGCCTCTGGATAAGCACATACAGTGTGCAAAGTCTGGGTAAGCTGGGTGCAGGGTGTTAGCACATCTGCTTATGTCATGCATGTGGGGTGCCAGGCTTTAATCAGAGGTCACAAATAGTGGCCCACAGACACAGTTTTGGGGGACACTCACCCCGTTGGGGTCTGGTTTCTGGCTCACAGAGTATTCTAAAAATCAAGACATTCCACATACAAATCCCGATTTCCAGTTTCTCCTCAAACCTTGGGCAAGCTGGCCATCCTGCCAGCATTTGCATGTGTGTGCCTGTATGCCACGGGTTCTGCTTCCCATGGATGTGTCCTTCCCAGGAGCACCTCCCTCCCGGCCGGTCTCCAGGTCTGTCCTTGGAGGGGCTCCAAGGTGGTTCGGAAGGCCTCGTGTGCAGGCATGTTCTCTATGGAAGGAGAGGCAGGACTGGGAAGAAACTGGTGCCAGGATCCCAGCTTCTCCGGGCAGCTCCAGTTTCGGTCATCAAAGAGGCAGAGAGAACTGAGGACTCTACCCAAGGCTCCAGCTGTATGGCTGGACACTGGTTACCGAAGACAGTAACCAAGGGTGGCAGCTGGAACAATGGCTTTTCTTATCTATTTGATGTTGCATTTCAAAAATGCCTGAATTATAGCTCCAAAATGATTAAGACAATGACCTTCTCAGGAAGTGTTGCTGAATGTATATACTCTTATTCTTTTTTAAATGAGCAAATAGGGGGTACCTGCCTGGCTTAGTCAGTAGAGCATGCAATCCTTGATCTAGGGGTGTGAGTTCAAGTCCCACGCTGTGCGTAGAACCTACTTTAAAAAATAAATTAATGATAAAATAAAATGAGCATATAGGCTCAGGGTATAAGCTAAAAATGTATTTGTTAAAATACATTTTGGGAACCTATTGCAGATGTGAAAGGTAGGACTATCATTTTCCTACTATCCCTGGATCCTCTGAAGATGGCAAATCAGTCCCTCATAATAGGTATTTACTGGACGCCCACTGTGTACAACATGCAGTCTGGACAGAAGGGAGCCACCCAGATGAATATGCCCTGCTCCCAGGCCTTCGGGAAACTCAGTCTTATGGAGAGACGCCCACAGAGAAATGAATGCAGAAACAACAAAGGACAAGGTATTACCGAGAAATCTTCAGACCTAAGAACACCAGAACACAGAGGAAGACCCGTGACTTACTGTGCAAGCTTGTCCCCCTCTCTGGTCCCCTTTTTCCTTCTGTAAGATCAGAAGGTCAGAAGAGATGAGAGAATACCGACCCCACATGCACAGCCCTGCCCAGCCCCCAGCTGTGGCTTTTTTTTTTTTTTTTTTTTTGGAGAGAGGACATGCTGTAGCCCCAGCTTCTCATTCTCCGCCCCACATTCTTGTTTCCAAGTCTTGGCTTGTGCTGGGAATCCATCTGGCTTGAGCTCTGAAATTCATCAGAGGAGGTTTTTCACATTGCTTTCTCTTAAAAAAAAAAAAAAAAAAAAAGTCTGGAGTCTCCAAAGATGAGCCATCTGGCGGAACCTCCATCACAGGGGTTCCTGGTCCAGGTGGGGAGAGCAGCCCCCAGACAGGTGGGAGAGTTTACCCCTTCTGTAGCACCAGGACTTGCCATGAAGGATTCCTCTGAGCTAGTTCTCCCACTTCACAGAAGGGAAAAAGGAGGCCTGAGGAGAGGAGGGACTTGCCTCAATGTTCTGATTCCTAAGCAAATCTCTCCTCGTGCCGTGGTTTTTCTCTCAGACTGAGTCCTCAGGACAGAGGGGGATGAAGACCACCAGGTCACGTCCCTCCTCAGCCTGATGTTGACTCCTGTTGAGCTCAAACATTGAGTTATTCTTGTTCTGCACTGACCAAAGGCCCGAGAAACCCAGTCTCACACAAGCATGTGTAAAGAAAGAGCGGTAATTCTGTAGCCTAGAAAACTGTCTTGGAGACCTGGGATATCCACTTGTAGGAGGGTCTTTGTTGCCAGCGTCCACAAAAGAAGGAATTTCATACATATAGTACCAATCTGTTAGAGCAGCGTGCACAGATGACAAGAGATAGCGAAGAGAAGAAGTAGGTGGTCTAGTATTTAATCCAAAGATGTTTGCCTTCCTCCTTTGGCATCTTGGGGGCTTGTCCTTATCGAAGTGTCCATCAGCCAACCTCTTTGCCTCAAACACATCACTATTCTCATGAATGTCGTGGGCACTTTTATCATAAATGGAAACTCCCACCGTGGTTTCAAAGTGGCCAGTCCTGCAAATCACTGGAAAAACCCAGGGACACCTCTGATGACTACGATTCAAAGAATGTCAGAAGCACTCTGTCCCTCACCTTAAAATCTGGAGAACTGTCAAGAAAGTGAAAATCACCCAACATAGAAACTCCCTTTAGCAAACAACCCCAGATTTCTTTTCGAACTTTTGTTAGAATGCCATCTCTCTTTTCATAATACCCTAAAAAAAGGCCAAGTTGAAGATACTTAATTTTTTTTTTTTGATGATGGTAAAGTCATCATCTATGATATTCCCCTTAACTAAAACTGTTTGTGGATAGTGTCTTGCCTGTTAGTCTCCTACTGAACAAATGTTTATTGGATGCCTCCTAGGGACTAAAGCCAGGGGAAACAATAATGAAGAAATCAAATACAGCTCTACCTTAATGGACTAAATTAATTTAATTTCTTATATTCCCTGTTACTCATATATTCTAGTGGGGCAGAAAGAAAAAAAAACTTATAAACAGGCACATTTTGTAAATTGCCAGTTATTTTAAGTATATGAAGAACCAAGAAACGTGGGATGTTTTTAAGCATCACAGCAAGGGAAAGGGGGCATGCTACGGGCTATCGTTTTCACAGGATCATTTGGTGCATATCTTTGTTTTGTCATCGATATCCCTCGTGCCCTGCAGAAGTACTGACTCTGGATTGAAGAACCCAGTATAATTTGGTCTCCTTCTCTCCTAGGTGACTGCTAACCTGTAGTCATCCATTTCATTAAATTTCTTGGCTCAGGGAGTGCCTGCGTGGCTCAGCAGGTTAAAGCCTCTGCCTTCAGCTCAGGTCATGATCCCAGGGTCCTGGGATCAAGCCCCGCATCAGGCTCTCAGCTCAGCAGGGAAACTGCTTCCCTTCCTCTCTCTCTGCCTGCCTTTCTGTCTACTTGTGATCTCTGTCTTTCAAATAAATAAATAAAATCTTTAAAAAAAATTTCTTGGCTCAGGAATTGACAGTCATCAGAGGAGATTAAGATAATGCTAACAGGAAAGCTGTTCACTTTTTTTTTTTTCCTTAAGACTTATTTATTTGAGAAAGAGAATGCAAGCAGGGGGAGTGGGAGAGGGAGAGAGGATCCTCAGGCAGACTCCCCACTGAGCACAGAGCCTGACAGGGGCCTCGATCCCAGGATCCCCAGATCAAGACCAGAGCAGAAATCCAGAGTCAGACCAACAGAGCCACCCAGACGCCCCACCACCGGTTTTTACTGGACACGAGCTGTGACAGACAAAGCGTGTTGCTGGCAATGAAAAGAAGGCATTTGAGGGCAAAACTGGGAGCACTCAGTGTTTGTAAGGAGAGGGGGTATAGCCCATTCTGGGTTCCGCATTTTAAGCACTGATTGTAAAGACCTATTTAGCCAGAGCGACTCCATCTTGTTTAAAAGCCATTTTGTTGTTTGTGCAGTAAAACTTAAACTGACCCTGTCCCCCTCCCCCCAGAGAAACTTACTTAGAAGCAAGTCTGGGAAACCAGTAAAATAGGGTCACCTAGTTCCTAATAACAGAGCCCAGAATACAAGGACGAGTCGGGCCATGTGGAGACATCCAATCAGTAAGAAACACACATACTTTTTCCCTAACCACCAAAGAATGTAAACCCCGTTTGGACGCCAACCTTGAGCACCAATTCTGACCAGAGTAATAGGTTGGGTCAAACAGCTACTATAGGGTAAATTGTAATTCAATTGACCACCTGCATATGACCTAACATGACTACAATCTCATTGGCCACCCATGTGTGGTCAGACTTTTGCTCTATAAAAGGTAGTCTGTAAGACGGGGAGGGGTTGCCCTCTTCGGAGGCAGCCCTGACCGATCAGTCAGTCAATTCTTGAGCCTGTAAGCTGGGGGTGGGGGGGTCGCTCTCTTCAGAGACCCCTGGCCGGTCAGTCTGACTTCTTCTAATGCTTGGCATAGAACAGAGCTTTGCCTAACTTTCACCTTGTCTCAGTCTCGTTCCCCTGACCGATCAGTCTAACTTCTAATACTTACCATAAAATAAAGCTTTAAATAACTTTCACGTTGTCTCAGTCTCGTTTCGTTTAATAACGGACCTAACACCGATGACAAATAGGACCCTGGCCAAACGACTGTCATCCGCTGACGGTCCTGGCGGCTGGTCCGGGCACATCTAGGAGGCAGCGGTGACCGGGCCAGAAGCCGTGCCTGCTCCGCTCACAGGTGCAGCGCGGGGCCTGGCTTACGGCCTCACCCAGTGTAAGGGTTCAAGCGAAATCAATAAAAATGTCCTCAACGACTGGGACCCGCCCTCGACCCCTCCCCCGCCCCCTGCCTCCCCAGGACAGACTCTGATTTCCTTCTCCTCTTCCTTCCCCTAAATGGAGCCAATGACTAACTCTCCTCTCACTGAAGATGACATCAACTTGCCTCTTGCTGAGGAAATGTCGGGCCGGAGAGGGGCCGCCATTCTGAGCCGTAGTGATGCGCCAGGTGGCCCCACTTCACCCACCTGCTCCCGAGGCCTGGATTTTGTGAAGTGGAAGTGATGGTGTGCAAAGGGTCCAAGGGCATCTGTCCCGCTCTTCTTCTCATCTTTGCTGTGACCACAGACCCCAATCCTCCAGAGGCTTCCTTAGGCTGCAGTCTGATCCTGCCTTCTCCCAGAAGGCAAATAACCCTGCCAGCCTAATGTCTCCCTCCTCTCGTGCCCTGGCTCACCAGCAGCCAGAACCACAGCACGGGCAAAGGCACACTTGTCAGTGTACGGGCTGAACAGACTGAAACAGCAGAGGCAGGTCAGACCAGGAGAGAATCCCTGTTTCCACATTCGGAACCTGAACACAACTCATTAGGCCCATGATTTTTAAACCATGTCCCTGGGACCCAGAGGTCAGGATGGGGAAGACAGAAGCCCAGGGCAAAGGTTCTGGGCCACCTGCTCTGCTTAACAGAGCATCTCTGCCTCTAGCGGGTTTGTATATTTGGATTCCATACCGAAAGCATTCAAAGACACAGTCCTACAGCTAATACAAAGTTTGAAAAACCCAACACATTCTATGAACTGTAAGGTCATTTGCCTCTATCAAAAAAATCTATGAACTGTTATTTTTTGAGCCATTATCTAAGCACTCGTTTATTCATCTTCCAACTCCTCCTGGTTTAGAGGCAAGGAAAAAAACGCACAGAACACAAGTCTGACTCCTAGTCCAGTGCTCATTCCGATATATAAATAGATGCTCCAATATATCACTACAGATTTCCAAGTGGGGGGGCAGAGAGAGGAAGATACAGCTCCTTTTCCTCCCAGCACCAAACTCTCAGAGCTTTGTCAGTTTTTGCCAGTTTTCTAGACTCCAGAAGCCAGGCTGCGGACATGATGGGATCGCAAAGGCAGCGAGGCTAGGCAGGCAGCTTCAGTTTCAAGACCCTGGTAGCTGAAAGATAGGGACGAAACTGGAGAATGGAGCCTTTTGGTGCCTCCCTCCTAGGACCAACACAGCAGACAGGGATGTGAAAGGGGCCGCCGAGGCTCAGATGTTCCCCACTTCCCCGATTTGCTTTCTGGTTCCTCAGTCACGGCCTCACACTCAGACCACCAGATCTTACGGCGTAGCCAGATGGACTACATTTCTTTTTAAACTTATTTTTAGAGAGAAAAATTTTCTCTCCTGGGTAGAGATGAGTGGTCTCCGAAAGGTCTCATTTCCTCTCTGAGTCAGGTTCAGCCTCCTGAGGCTTGGCTTTTAATTTCTTCAGCCGTGCTATTCCCTGAGCACTCGGAGATCCTCTGGTGATGCCCCCTCCATTTCAAGAGCCCCCCAAAATAAGCCAAATGACTACAGATAAGTTTTTGGTACTTTCCAAAATTAAACTATTTCCCTTGGTAAATTTCCACCAAATGAGCTCATTAATTTGAAAACAGGAAGTGACACATGAGGAGTGTGAGGTCAGGTTGCTTGTTCACTTACATTGCTCTATTTTGAGGGCAGAGAGGACAGGGTGGTTGGGACAGAGGTGGGACCAGAGAATGGCTTTTACTGGTCCCACATCCTTCGTGGACTGGACCAAACTTCAGTGAATTTTTAAATCAGAGACTCAAAACTCAATCCTTTCCTCTTAGAATGGAAAGCCCCTACAGAGACCACCAAGGGTCAGCTTCCCACAGACGGCCTCTGTGGGAGGCCCTGGAGAGCCTCTGCTTGTTTGCAGGCAGGTGTCTCTTCTCCAAATAGGACCGGAAGGCTCTCCTTTCACCAGCAGGGCTCTCTGTCCTGAAGCACCAGCTGCTCCCTCAGAAGCCAGAAGCTCTGCTCTGGATGGATAGGAGGCTTAACTACCTCTCATGAAACACACACACACACACACACACACACACAGAGACCAGGGATGCCTGGGTGGCTCAGTCAGTTAAGTGCCTGCCTTCGGATCAGGTCATGATCCCAGACCTGATCCCAGGGTCCCAGGATCCAGTCCCACATGGGATTTGCTCAGTGGGGAGTCCGCTTCTCCCTCTGCCTGGCGCTGCCCCTCCTGGTAGTCAGTCTCTCTCTCTCTCTCTCTGACAAATAAATAAAATCTTAAAAGAAACAAACAAACAAAACAAAACCAAAGAAATAAAACACAGTTCCCAACTCCAGTTGGGTATCAAGACAAAAAAAAAAAAAGAGAGAGAGAGAGAGAGCGAGAGAGCGAGCCCCTGGTACATAAAGAGAACGTAATGGATGCCTCTGAGTAACTGAAACAAAACCAAATCAACAAAGTGGACAGCCTCACTCCTCCCTCAGCTACCGGTACCGAAGATTTTAGAGGTCTGATGCAGGAGTCTTTGACAAACTGATGGAAAAATAAAGATTGTTTGTATCTTTTAAACAAAAACTCCACCCCAGCACTAAGTTCCATAACTATTTACTGATATACACAAGTTCATAAAGAATAAGTGCCCGTGAGCGTGCGTGCGTGCGTGCGTGTGTAGATGCAACCCGACAGGGTTCCATCGAGTTCGGTGAAGGCCGAGCGCCTCTGGAGCCGCTTTGCACCGACCGCCCCCAACCAGGAAGCTTGCGCGAGCCCCGCACTGCGCCGGGCGCTTTGCAGGAATCCAGGAGAGCCAGGACCGGGGCTTTTGCAACTGCTTCACCCCATCCCCACGCAGGATTTCAGGCAAGCGGGAGACGGGGTCAAGTCCCAGGTCTGTTTTCGTTTACTCTGCAAATGCTTTGCTGAGCTCTGCCTCGGCGCCGGGGCCACGGCGGGAGAGAAGGACAAGGGCAGCAGTCAGTACCCAACGCTGCAGACGCGGCCCCCAGCCTCAGTTTCCCCCGGGGGGGCGGGGCAGGGACGCGCTCGCCCCGCCCCCGGGGCGGCCCCGGGAGCCGGAGGAGGCTGCGAGGACCCGCCCCCGCCCTCCCCGGCTTCCGCCTCCCGGGCCACGTCCCCGGCGCCCCACCGGAAGCTCCCGGCGGGCCTTGGGGAGGCGGTGGCGGCGGCGGCACAGAGGTTGGTGGGGCTGCACCCCGCCCCGGCTCTGCCCGAGGCTCTGTGGCCCCCGCCCCCACGCTCCCCGGCCCGGGACGCCCCAGCTCCCGCTTGCTCGGGAGGGGGCTCCCCCAGTGCAGGCCTCCCCGCGCGGCCCGTGACCAGGACGCCACCGCTGCAGAGCCCGCCCCCGGACTCCCTACCGCAGCGCTTCCTGCGGGCAGCCGGGGCAGCCCAGGGGTTTGCCCATCCTTGACTAGTCGCCCGCGCTGCCCCGCCCTCAGCACGGGGCACGCACCTGGATCTGTGGCAGTAGCGAGGGGACAGTCACTCGTCCCGGGGCGGGGGATGCACGAACGGGGCTGGGCGGGGGGGGCGCTGGCGGTCACAGACAAGCAACCCAGCGTCGTTGAGCCGGGCAACCGGGGTGGGGGTAGGGGGAACAGGGGCCTGTGCTCAGGTTGGGAATGCGTCGGGATCGTAAAGCTGGGCGCCCAGCCCCATTCTGGGGGCAGACCACCGAGACTCCCAGGAGTCTGGTCCAAGTGCACCCCAGAGGTCAAGTGGAAGGCTGGTGGGGGGAGGCGGCACCGAGAGACTCCAACCTTGCGGATCCCTGCGGTGTAGTCGGGGAGATGGGAACAATGGAGGTTCAGAGTAGAAGAGAAAAGGGGTGGAGGAGAAGATGAAGAGCAGCCAGTGGGTGCAGAAGCGGGGGGTTGGGGGGGGAAGGAAGGGGATTTGAAAGGAGGGGCCAAGAATGGTGTCAGGTGCTGGCCAGAGGACTGTTAGATAGAAACTGGGACGGCCCATGCGCACCGGTGACCCCAACAATGAGAACCTTGGGGAGATGGTTTCAGAGACTCAAGGGAGGAATTCTCTGCATAGACAGTCTTTCCTACAAGTTCTGTTTAAGTGTGGAGAGAGTGTAGATGTGGGAGAGGACTTTGGGGAAAGGGTAGAATGTGTGGTTAGAGCACAGGCTGAGTTCAGGAATCCCCACGCACCATCTGTGGGACCCTGGGCAAGTCACTTAACTGGTTTGTAAAATGGGATGATGAAGACAGTCCCTGCCTCAAAGGGGTCATAGGATTAGGTGAGGTGGTTAGAAGTACTTAACACAGCACTGAAGTGCTGCACCTAGTATTTCTCCCTTTTATTATTGGAACAGCTTGGGGACATCTTGATGCTGATAGGGAAGATCTGGTAGAGAGGGAGGCATTGAGGACAGAGGAGAAAGAAAGGAGACCAGGGAGAAAGGGACTCAGAACCTGGTTGTGGAGATAGGTGCCAGTCTATGCCACAGGAAGGGGAAGAAGGAATGCAGGGAGCTTTACAGGTTTGGGGTATGTGGTTAAGGGTACGCCTTTCTGATAGGCCTCCTCTGAAGTAGGCCTCAAGGTCATCTGCTGAGAGGCTCAGGCCACAGCTGGCCCAGGTGGGGGTGGGCATCCCAGTTTATACCTGTAGCAGTAGGTGGCTATGTCCTCTTTGCCAGCTGCCCAAGTATCACTCCAGGGAATGGGGGCAGTTGAATTTTTTTAGGGGCAGAGGACATCTGGCCTGCCTTGCCCACTTACAAGGCTCAAGTGAAGCTGGTGGATGTGGAAATACTTTGGGAGCATAATGTACCATCTTAATTCTTTTCTTTGATCTTGAGGAGCTGGAAGGGCTTTGGCCATTATTGGGATACAATGTCAGAGCCTTCCAAGCACTTGGCTTGGGCCGTGCACCATGTGAGGCTTCCGCCCACCCACCCCCCTCACTTGGTCACCACAACAGTCAGGTAAAGTAGACCTTATTATTCTCCCCCCACTTTACAGATGCAAAGACTGAGGTTCAGAGAAGTTAAAGACCATGTCCCAGGACCTACAGCTCGTACGTGGAAGACTTAGGATCCCAGCTCAGATCTGTCAGACTTCAAAGCCCAGGATTTGAAACCAGCATGAAAACTTGCAAAATGCAGCAGGACAGGAAGAGGTGGAGGGAGTCATCTTTTGCATTTGGTAGATGAGAAAACAGGCTGCATGCTCTGGCGCCCAGTCCCGGCTCTGTCAGCCCCACCAGGTCACCTTGCTTTCATCTCTCTTCTGTGGGTAGAAAACACAGATCTTAGGGTTCTCAGACCTTGTGCCCCGGCCATTTCCCAACCAGGGGCTTGTGACTTTGGACGAGGCCTCTTGTTTCTCTGTGCCTATGTGTTAAATTCTTGCTATTAAATTCCCCAGCAGGTCACTTTGAGGAACAGGAAGGAAAATGTTGCCCGGCCCACAGTAGACATTGCCAGAAGCCACACAGCCGTGGATCTCCCTCCCACTCAGCCATGAGGCCAGCTCCCTGTGACCTAGTATTTATGGAGAGCTTTGTTCTCAGGGCTGGGGAAGTGGTGGCGCCTGACCCAAGTGTGTGGCCACTTATGATTTCCTGAGTGGGGAAATGGGGGGAGGGCCTGAGCAGTTCATGGTCCCGAGGCTTTGCTTCAAAGGAGCGGGGAGGGCCCGGTATCATCAACATGACTGATGAGGAACGCCATGGGCAAGGTCGGAACATCAGAAGCCTCCCAGCTGCCTCGGGTTGCCTTGGCCATCGGGGTCCCAGAATCTTAGAGCCCAAAAGGGCTTGGAGACTGCCTGTTACAAGTCTTTTTCTTTTCTTTTCTTTTCTTTTTTTTTTAAATAAACAGATGGGGTTATCAAGACCCACTGTGAGGAAGTGACTTTCACCTCGGAGAAGCTCTGGCCAGGACACAGCTAAAGCGTCTGGAACTTGTGTTTTTGGACCTGCGTCCAGAACCCTGGGGATTTCCACCAGGGCAGCGAGCACCCCCACCGAGAATTCTAGGCTCTCTCAAAGTCCCAGGGAACACAGAGGAGCCCCCAGCTGTGACTCTCTGCCGATGTCCCCAGGGAGGAGGAGGAGGAAGCCAGCAGCAGCCCAAGGTGCTCAGACAGGGAAACTCTGATGGCAGGCAGTTCCTGAAAATCTGGGGCCCACTTCTTTTTTCTCTCTGACTTGTTTTCTTTTTCTCTCTCACTTCAAAGAATGACTGGACACTCCTAAAGCCTTCTGTCACCATCCAGGGGATTTTTTGCACCACAAAGGGTAATTCCTGCCCCATCCCTGTTGTGACTCAGCTGTGACGTTGAACCACACAAGCCTACGAAGAGATAAAGTCATCAGACTCCTGCTCGCCAGACAGATCTCACCTCTCCCCTCCGCAGCTTCCACAGCTTCCACAGCTGGTCTCCTCCCCACAGTCGCGTAGACCGGGAGCCCCTGGCCAGCCTGGGACCCCAGGATGGCCTCTGGCCCAGCCAGCAGCCCCCGCCTGGCCCCCGATGAGAACGAGTTTCCCTTTGGGTGCCCCCCCACCGCCTGCCAGGACCCACCAGAGCCCAGGGCCCCCTGCTGCGCCGCCTGTCTCTCTGGGAACGTGAGGTGAGGGCCTGGAGGAGCAGGGCTGGGTGTGGAAAAGGTGTCAGGGAGGGGCCCCCAACGGGAGGCAAGGGTGAGAGGAGCTGGTGGCTTTCGGCAGGTGACTTCACCTCACTGGGCCTGTTTCACACCCTTTCCTTGTCGTCCCTGGCCCCAGCTGGAGTGACGGCGGGAGCAGCAGCCACGGGAAGGTGTGTTCGCTCCCACAGCAGAGGCCGGCTGGGGTGGAGGGAGGGAGAGAAGCTCTGCCCTCAGTGGGGCCACTGGCTGACTGGGGGGCCTGGTGCTGTGGGTCCAGCACCCTGAAGCCTCAGCTTTTTTGTCTGTAAGAGCCCTCCAGAGCTGGTTGCTACCTCCCGGGGTTGATACAAGGCCCAGCCAACAGTATGTGGGAAAGTTCTTAGAAGAATGAGTAGACGCTCCCTTGGTAAATGCTGCTGTAAAGTCCATCTCCTTCCACGATAGCACGCATCACCTTGTGCTGTCTGCTGGCAACCCTTTCAAAGGGGACACACAGCTAGATTTATCCATATAGTATATGAAATTGCATGTCTCTATATAAATACGTGCTTATGTAGAGTACACATTTTATATGTGTACAGAATATATATAATCATACATTTTGTATAGAATATGTAAAAATATGTATGTTTATATGTACAGTATGAATATCTCAGGTGTGACATTAATATGATCGCCAGCATCCCATTTTAAGCAACTATTACGCACCTACTGTAGGCTAAGCACTGTTTCCTTGGATTGTGGGAGGTGCCTGGCAAGGTGGCTACTGTTACTCACCTATTTTACAGATGGGGACAAGGAGGCCCAATAGAGAGACTAAGTCAGCTTGGCCCAGGTCAGATTCCTGGCAGAGATGCTCCTAGTGTCTGCCATGCGCCCCCAGTGTGACCTTTGTTTGGGGTTTTACAGCATCAGAAGGTGGGAAAACTGAATCAGGCAGACTTGTGAATTTCAAAGGCTCTGACAAGGGCTGCTAGAGGAGGGGAGAGGATGTGGCTGTGGACGAGCCAGGTGGGGCGTTGGTGGGGGGCGGGGAGCAAAGCTTGACTGCTTGTACCATCGAGCTGTTGTTTCTGGGTTCATCTCAGGCTCTTGCCATGCGTCTCTTGGCTTTCCTCCCCATTCCTCCAAAACGTGCCAGAGCCTGGGATGGAGCTCTCTGGGTGTCGGAGGGACCCAGGCCTGAGGCCAAAAGAGCTCTGCCCGGCTCCTGACTCTGTGCTCTTGGCCGACAGGCATGTCCTCGTGGCCTCAGGGCCTTGTTTTCCTCCTGGGTAGGATGGGCCTGTAGGTAGGAGCCAATGGCTCTCGCTGTGGGTGGGCAACACTTGGGAGCCTTCTGAAAGCACATAGGGGCGTGGGTCACTCTGCTCAGGGTCTGACACCCACTCCTGGTTAAGAAGCTGGGTTAGTTCTCCGAGCCCCCTTCTTTGGATTGACTATGGTCATCTGTCATTCCTGAAAATCAGAGACCCGAAGCCAAGAAGAGCACATTTAGCCACATATGGGCCATCCCTTATCTGAGCGCCCCGGGTCAGATGTATTTTGAAATTCAGAATCCTTCAGATTTTAGAAAAGTGAGGCAGTACATTGCTACATCATTCTCCCAGCAGAAACTGGGGCAGTTCCTTATAATCCAGCATAATTGATGTTTCCGCAGCGAGACAGAAATAGACCCTTCAGTGGGTAAGTATGGGTGACGACAGCCTCTGCCCCAGGTCAGTTGGCTGCCAAGTAGGCTCACAGCAGACTCCCAGGAGATATCGGAGACACCCAGTACTTCCGAGGCTTGGGAGTAGTGGGTCTGGGATTGGGGAGAGCCGGCTTACTGACATCAGCTGCCACCCCAAGCAAGGCCCAGGCTTTTAGAGCCATCAGGATGGAAGGTGGCCCCAGGAAGTCATGGATGCTTCACTCAGCAGGCTTTGTTCATGTGTCCCCAGGACCAGCGAGGACCAGATCTGTCCAAAATGCAGAGGGGACTGCCCCCAGTCTGTAAGCCCAGGAAGCCTTCAGTCTCAGGACAAGGTACGTGGCACAGCCAAGAAAGGGGATTTAATTAATTTCTCCTCTTGTCGAGGTTGAAGCCATTAGGCAGCTGCCCACAAAGTCCCAGGCAGACACCTAGCTGCCCGTCGTCCAGGGTCGAGATTAAATTCAGGTTGTAAGCAGTGAGGAGCCCGCTGTTCACCATGGCAGAGTGGCTTGTCAAAGGCACCTCGCTGATGTGCAGCAGATTCAGGGTGAGAACACCAGTCTAGACCCCGGCCTGTGGGCCAAAGCCAGCTTGCCACCTGGTTGTATCTGACCCGCAAGCTAAGAATGGTTTTTATATTTTAAATGGTTTGAGAAAGTCAGAAGAGTGGCATTTTGTGACACATGGAAATTTTTATGATATTCAAACTTCTGTGTCCACAAATAAAGTTTTATTGGTACACAGCCCCAAACACTCATTGATGCATGGTGTATGGCTGCTTTGGCCCTGCAACGGCGGAGGTCAGTAGTTGCAACAGAAGATGCGGCTCCCAGTGTTTGCTCTCTGGCCCTTCACGGCGAAGTCTGTCCTCTTGATCTAGACAGTTCTTTCTGCTCCGTGTGCCCTCAGAGAGGGAGAAATCCTTCTCAGCTCACCTGTGGAGCTCAGCCAAGCTGTGCTTCTAGGAATAAGAAACGGCTTTGGCAGTGTGATGGGCCAAAGAGACATCCTTACGTGCCACAGTCTAGAACTCTAGCCCTTCTGAGTTGGAAGAGCCCTCACAGGTCTGTCTGTCCAGGGCAGAGGCTCCCACAGGCCAACCACACCTGGTCCGTTCCTGCCAGGACATGAAAAAGTGATAAAAGTAAGGATATTGTAGTGAGTTTTTAAAAACTGAAACCTTTTCGTTCATAGAATTAGCCTTTGTTCTGGGGTTATATCCTCCCTGTACATGTCTTTGTACAAATGAAATGATGGTGGTAGTCGATGATAGGATTTTTGATAACGTCTTTACTTGGTAAAATAAAAAACAAAAAAATGGCAATCTTCATGTTTATCCAACAACTTAAAAAAAAAAAAGTATTGGCCCAAAGCTGTAAGAACTGCTGCTCGAAATCTAGTCCCCGGTCTTAGACCTCAGGCCCCCAGCACCCACTGGGGAGTCTCAGCACAAAACTCCCTAGTGTGTCTCACCATTTGGCCTTCCTCCCTCTCAGGGACTGCTTTCAGCCAGAGCTCCCTCCTTGCCCTAAAACCACAGCCCAGCGCCCAGGAGCCTGGTGTCCAGGGATGGCATTGTACGTTCTGTACGAGGCCATGATCGTGCTCATGCCTGTTTCTCCATCTGTGAAATGAAGAAGCCCAGGTGGTCCTACAAGGCCAGTCCAGGACCTGTGATGTCCGGCTGACCTGTCCGTGGCTGGCTGCGAGGCCAGAGGCGGACAAGTCTTCACACCTTCTCTTTTCTCTGTCCTGGGCCGCCCCCCCCCCCCCCCCCAGCTGCCTTCAGAGAGCTGGAGGAATTTCCTGCCCCCAGGAGAGCTGGCCTTGAGGGCTCTCCCTTCCTCTTCTCAGCCCACCAGGGAGGGGCCCTCAAAGGAATAACATAAGGACCCGATGCATTTTCCCGGAACTCTGCACTCGGCCGCATGGTTAAGAGCTAACTGGTCAAACTGACCCGTGGAATGGCTTCCCAGGACTCTACGTCTGCACGTCTCAGGGAGCTCACTCGAGAGCCAGCCGGCCGTACGCAGCTCTTGGTCTGGGCCGCCGTGCTCCCCTGCAAAAGGGAGCCCGTGTGCTTCCGGCCTTCTGAGGCTCCTGCCCGCTCGAGTGCACCAGGAAGATGGTTTCCAATTTGTCTTATTTTTCCCTCTTAACAAAATTAATGCACTTTCTTTGTACAAATCTCAGGTAATAGAGGGAAGAGCTCTTTTCCATCTCGTAATCCAGTGGTTTTAATTTTTCATCTTGGTGAACGAGACATCCGATGAGAGTACAGGTGCTCGGATTAAGGGGGAGCCTGGCACCCGCTCCTTTTCTGCTGTCCCCGCCCCTGAGGGGCTCTGGCAGCTCCTGGAGCCCTGCAGAGTACAGTGGGAAGCTTGTTGCCTGAAATCAAATGAAGTGATTCCGATGGTAGACTCACAGATGCTCTGACAGCCTTCAGGGTGGGAGTGGGTGCTGCCTCCATGGGGGCAAAGGCGCAGCAGGCCTCTCGCCCCGGCTTCCCCACCTGGTGTGATCTTTATGCTCCCCCCCCTCCCCGTGCCCAGGGAAAAGCCGGGGTGGGGGTGGGAGTGCCGTGTGAGCCAGTGGTCTCACACCCGCTCAGAGCCACAGACCAGAAAGACCAGAGACTCCTCCGGCTCCAGACCCCAGTGGGAACTTTGGGGGACTTTTGAGCAAAGGAAAGCAGCTGATTAGAAGTCAGTCCTCTGCATATGTGGTCATTCTGAAGTTTGTGCCTGCAGGACAACCTGGGGGATGGGGGTGCGGGGTGGTCAGAGGCCGGCCCAGTCAACCCCGGAGGCTCCCAGCCTTGTGACCTTTTCCCGTGCCATCTGCTTATCAGCCTGTCCTCGGCCTCTGAGTTCATTAGAGGACTATTTCTTTCAGAAATGCTCACAGCCGTGGACTTGGGAGCTACTCTAAGACCCAGATATTAAAGGATCACTGCTGACCTAGTTAGAGGCCAGGTTCTCGCCTGGAATGACCTTCCTCTAGAAGTGACAGTGGAATAAGGAGCAACCAGTGTCTGGAAAATAACATTCAATTCTGTGTGCCTGTGACCCTGCAAGGGGGATTGTTTCCTTCACTCTCTTGCCTCAGAGATCACTCGAGGAGGCCAGAAGCAAGCTGGCCTCTGATGCCAGTGGCTTCCAGTAAGCCACAGGCTTGTGACCCCGTGAGACAAGTTCTTTGACCAAAGGGGACTCTGATGCTTGCGCTGTGTTCCTCTTTGTTTGTACTGAGCCGGAGTCTGTTTCTCTTGGGGCCACGAGAGGCAAGTCGGTCAGACCTTCCTGAAGCAGGCCCGCATCTGTAGGAGGACACTGAGCGTGTCCCTCGTGAGTCTGTCCCCAGTCTCTGTGCATCCCTTTATTGGCGTCCCTTGAAGTGTGTCGATCCTGTGACATCCTGGGTCATGAGTGGCGGTAGTATCCCTGTTTTGCCTAGACTTTAGGTAATACATTGAGGCTTAATGAGAGGGTGTGCCTGGATCCACGTCCTACCACGGCGGGAAGGCAGACCCTGCGCTCCTCGGCCGTTCCTTGGCCGTTCTCGGGGCTCCTCGGCAGTTCCAGACCCTGCCTCCTTGGCCGGTGGCACCTTCTCTTGGTGGGTCACCCCAAGTGTTGTATGCAGGTTTAAGTAATACTGTCAGCCCTGAGATCTGGAGTCCACCAGGTGCTTCGGAAAAACGGGAATGGGTAAGAGTGCTTTCACCTAGGACGCTGAGGCAGGGCTTCCTGGGGGAGGTGGCCACTGAGCTGAGCAGAAGTTGCCAGAGAGGAAACAGGCGATGGCACAGAAGAGGGCAGGAGCTGGCAGGCAGACCCAGACTGACCAGGTCCCCCTTGTCATGATGAAGGACTCCCTCAGCCCCAGGTGATCCCCGAGCAGGACCCGAGCCAGCCTCCATGTCCAGGGTGGCAGAGGGGTCACTGGGGTCAGTCTCTTCGTGCTCACATTCTCAGAAGTACACAGGTCCCCTAGTGGAGGGTGGGGGACCTCTTGATGGGACCCCCTGCTGACCCCATCACAAAGGGCCTGGTGAGCGCGGTGGCCAGGAATAGCACACACCCCCAGACTTCTCGGACACAGAAGGACAAGTGTTCCCCCAGGGCTAGGATTTTGTTTTCTGTTTCTGTTTCCTCCTCAGAGAAAATTCCTCTGTGGATTTTATTTTTAGCAGTTTGCAAGGCCGCTCGCAGGGGTCACTTACAGCACCAGACAGACCAGGCTGGGCCCAGGACAGATGCCCCATTCTTCCTCTGCGGCCCTGGCCTGATTCCCTCTCCCGACCCCTCCGTCCCCACCCTTCGGGTAAGGCAAGGACTCCCCGGTTGGGAGGAAGGACCCCGGTCATGGACTGTAGGTCTCCGGCCGCTCCTTCGCCTTTGCCCTGAACTGGCATCACCCCCTGCAAAGCGCTGGCCGTCCCTGAGCTTCGCATTCCCACTTTGACGAGAAGCAGAGCCTCTGAGCTCCAGCCTCCTCCTTACAGCGCTGTGGGAGCCGCCGGGACGAGCTCTCCCAGCTGCTGAGAAAGCGGCAGACCCTTGTAAGGTCTCGTAACTTGACCGGCAGACCCGGATCCAGGTGGGTCCTCAGGGGTCACGCTTCCTGTGACCACAGCCCGGCCCCTCCTCAGTTCTCCACCTGTACTGGGAGGAAGCTAATCTCAGCCTGCCCGCCTCCAGAGTCACTGCAGGGATCTTGTGAAAAAACACACAAGAATGCTTTGGTCCAGTTTAAATACAAATAGGTTTAAGATGTTCCTCATCTCCCCAAGGAAATCCAGTGGCGAAATAGGGTTTTATAGGATTAGTTATTAAGAGTTCAAGATGTGGGGCCCCTGGGTGGCTCTGGGTTAAGTCTCTGTCTTTGGCTCAGGTCATGAATTCAGGGTCCTGGGATCGAGTCCCACATCGGGCTCTCTGCTCCACAGGGAACCTGCTTCCCCCTCTCTCTCTCTCTGCCTGCCTCTCTGTCTACTTGTGATCTCTCTCTATCAAATAAATAAATAAAAATCTTTAAAAAAAAAAAAAAGTTCAAGATGTGAGAGGGGTGCCTAGTGGCCGTCGCCCACTGACTCCGGCTCAGTCAGTTAAGCATCTAACGCTTGATTTTGGCTCCGGGCATGATCTCAGGGTCCTGGGATCAAGCCCTGCATCAGGCTGTACACTCAGCGGGGTGTGTGCTTGAAGATTCTCTCCCTTTTCCTCTCCTCCTGCCTCTCTCGCTGCTCAACCTCTCCCTCTCTCGCAGATAAATAATTCTTTAAAAAAAAAAAAAAATTCAAGTGGGGAAAATTAAATGAGAAGCATATATATGAGAAGAAAAAAAAAAGATACCCCAAGGGCAGTGTTTAATCCATGGAATAAAAATACGAATAATATACTCCCATAGCTACTGCTTGTGGCTAACATTGAGTGCTGTGGCAGGCAGAACGGTGTTCCCCAAAGCTGTCCACATCCCAACCCCCAGAACCTGTGACTATGTTACCTTCCATGGCGGGATTCATCTGCTCTGGCTGCCATCATAAAACACCTCAGACTGGGCAGCAGGAACAAGAGAGATGTCTTTCTCACAGGTCTGAAGGCAAGAAGCCACAGGCAAGGGTAGGTTTTGTCCGAGGCCTTTCTCCCAGCGTGGAGATGCTGCCTTCCGTATCATGTAGTGTTCTCCCTGGGTGTTCTCTTGTTCGCCAGGACACCAGTCCTGTCGGAGCAGGGCCGTGCTGCTGCCCTCGTTTTCACTCCGTCTCCTCTGTAAAGACCCTGTCTCCAAATCTCCAAATGTAATCCTGTTCTTGGGGGGGTGGTTCCCAACAGATGAGCTGGGGGATACAACTCTGCCCATAACAATGGCAGAAGGGACTTTGCGGAGGTGATTAAATCAAGGATTAAATTGAGATGGAGAGATGATCCTGGATTATCTAGGGGGGTCCCAGATCATCACAAAGCTCCTCCTAAGAGGGAGGCAAGAAAGAGCCGGAGAGATTGGAAGATGCTGTCCTGCAGGCTGTGCAGATGGAGGAAGGGGCCGTGAGCTAAGGGATGCAGGTGACCTCCACCTGGAGAAAGCAAGGAAATGGAGTCTCCCCTAGAGCCTCCAGAAGGAACACGATCCCATCGACACCTTGACGTGAAGGCTTTGCCTTCCTGACCTATGAGATAATAAATTGGTGTTGTTCGAAGCTGTTAAGTTTGTGGTATTTTGTTACAGTAGCAGTAAGTAATGCCAGCGCTTAAGAATATTGTCCTACGTGATCCCTGCAACTTCATGGGGGTGGGGGGTCCTATTATCCCTATTTTGCATATAAGGAAACTGAGGCAGGGAGAGGTTAACAGGTCTCCTAGGACCAAACAGCTAGCGTGTGAAGTGACTGAAATGGGCTTTGCACTCCTCCAAGCTGACTCCAGGGCTGGCTGCCTTGACCTCTCAGGTCCTCCTGAGTCACCCTGCCCATCCTCCGTCAGCCACTGGAGGCCGGCCGTCGCCCACACCCCCATCCATGCATCGTTATACATCCAGACTGCACTTTCCAGGCCGCAGTGGGCTTTCAGGACACCAGCAGGGCTCTGCAGCCAAAGGAACATGGGCCCCTCCACCTGCGGGGATCTCTCCAGTTCTGCCCTCAGTTTTCTCACTTGCACCACCTTACCCGCTGGGACTCCCTTTAAGCTTAGAGCCCAGAACTTACCCTGGTCCGCTCACCCAGGAACCGGGTCCACAGCCAAGCCTCAGCTGGCCATTGGTCCTCCCCGTTCTGCATCAGAGGCTGCATCACGGCTGCTCCCCGAAGCCAGCACGGTCTCTGCCAAGGCTGCCCTCTGCCCCCGCCCCAGTGAAACATCTGTGTTCTATTCCTTGTCAGGAACAAGTTGTGCTGGAAGCCCAGGGCAGGGGATGAAGGGGAGGGCAGCCGTTTGCTGAGCTCTGCTCTGTCCCCCAAACCAGCGGTACTCATTAAACCCACAGCTCTTGCTTATTTTACTTTTAAAAAATAATAACTAGGGTGGCTTTATACTTGCTCAGCCCGAAAGATCTCTCTACCCACTCCTTGCATCCAAATCTGCCACCTTTTTGCCCCCATGAAAGCATTAAAAAAGAAAAAAAAAAAAAGCCCTTGGAAAATCAAGATTTTATTGCTATTATATTGCTATGCAATAAAATCCACTGCTCTTTAAGCGTACCGTTGGATGGATGCCAGGAAATGTATACAGTTGTGGGATTGCTACAGCACAGGGGGTGAATGTTTCCACGCTGGATAAAACCTCCTTGTGCCCCTGGCTAGGCCAGCGGCAGCCCCAGGAAGCCACGGATCTACTTTCTGTCACTCGACTTTCTTTCCTAGAATCTCGTAAAAACAGAGTCCTAGCGTGTAGTCTTTGACTTCTTGTAGTGCTTGACTTCTTTGATTTAGCAATAATGCTTTTGGCATTCCTCCATGTTACCGCATTTATTCATATTTTCCTCCGTCTGATGGCCAGGGAGCGTTGCACAGCACGGACAGAGCACACACTCATTTCCATTCACCGTTTGGTGAATATCTGGATTGCTTCCGGTTTGGGGCTGTTATGAATAAAGCTACCGTGAACGTCACATACACACACAGGTGTGTGTTTCAGCTTCTCTCAGGTCGATTCCTAGAGACAGAATGTGTGGGTGGTACGCGCCATATGAGCATGGTTTGTAAGAAAGTTGCTTTTTAAGTATGATTTAACTTTATGATATACTTGCATTAATTTTTCCAAAGTGGCTGTTCCATTTTGTGTTCTCAAGTTCCTCTGTATCCTCACCAAAACTTGATGTTATCATTCGATTTTGCATTTTTGCTCATCTCTTGAGTCGATAGCGTATTTCCCTGTGGTATTTCATTGTAATTTGCATTTCTGGGATGACTAGTGATGTTGAGTATCTTTTCATGGGCTTATTTGTCATTTAAATAGTTCCTTTTGGGAAGTATCTGTTCATTGTTTTGGCCATTCTAATAGGTGGCTTGTCTTATTTGTTGAATTGTAAGAGTTCTTTATATATTCCGGATACAAGCCCTTTCTAAATAATGCGTTTTGGAAAAAATTTTCTAGCGATCTCCCATGGGCTTATCCTTGGTAAGAGACAGTGCTCTGGTGTGGGACAGTGAGTGCCCTGTGGCCAGCTCCCTCGCTCTTCCTTCTTGGGCACATTTCTTCCCCTTTGTCAGCCTTGCTTCTTCATCAGTAAAATGGGAACAAAAAAAAAAAAAAACCTCTATGGCCATCCTCATGGTGTCTTTGGGGGCCCAGGAAATAGTGTGATCATGAAAGCATTTTGTGAGCTCCTCAGACCTATGAACAGGTTAACAGTATTGTCTAGTTGCTGCTGAATACTGAATCCTGTCTGCATTGCTGCCCTCAGGCTGTCCTTTTTCTGGAAGGGACGGCAGTGCAGAGCAGATGTGCCTCGGTCAGTCACGGGTAGATGGCTGAGGAGGGAAGCAGATGGGAATTGTGAGGAGAGCCCTCCTGGGCTTCAGGCGGTGCGAGGTGCCCTGTCATGCCGCCAGCATATCCCAAGTGTTTCCTCTGTAATAGACACTGCCCCATACTGAGAACACAGCTGTGACCCTCAAAGATCCCCCAGCCCAGTGGGGGCAACCAGTGAATGATGGTTGGAAAGCCAGGTGAGATATATCCTGACAGAAGACACAGCAACCCAGGATCACAGCAGAGGTCTTGATCCTGTGTTAAAGGAGGGGTCCCAGAGGGGCTGATGGCTTGAAAGGTGGAAAGGAGTCAGCCAGGCAGAGAAGGAACAGCATGTGCTAAGTCACGTGGGCCAGCCCAACTCCTGCCCTGGGGGAGCCTCATGCTTGGCAGAGAGCCCCAGTGGTGGCCACTGGGGACCCCTGTAACATCTGGTGACGATTATTGTTTCTAGGACCACCCTGAGGCGGCTGAGGCTGAAGCTGGGTGCCCCTTTGCTAGTGTTGGCTGCTCCTACAAGGTAAGCATCTGGGTGTGAGAAAGGAGAGGGGGCCACTGCAGTCCCAGAGCTCTGGATGTCCCTTACATTAATGGCTCTTCAGAGCAACAAATCCCACTATAAGTCATCTCCATACTTAGGGAAGTTCTTCTGAATGTCTCACCTGACCACTGTAGCATCACTAAAATACGCGCTCCCCCAACCCCTATGCCCCTCTCCGTGGTCCTGAATAAACGCCGCTCTCATGGGCAGGGCAGAATTGTTGCTCCAGAGACTGCGACGCACTTGGCTCACCCTGGGCATGTCTGATGCCAGGGTGCTGGTCCAGACCCCTCTTGTGACACACAAAGCATCTTCCCGTTTGCTGGGTAAATGGACCTGACTTTCCTTGGCAGCATTTGGGTAGCTGAACTCTCCCCCATTCCCTAGTTCTCCTCAACCTCCTCCGTTTTCACTGATCAGCCCCACTCTCTTGGTAGGGGAGCCCAAAGCTCCTGCAGGAGCATGAGGTCACCTCCCAGACTGCCCACCTGAACCTGCTGTTGGGGTTCCTGAAGCAGCGGAAGGCCCAGCAGGGCGTGGGCCTGGAGTCCGGGCCCATGGCCCTGGAGCAGAATCTGTCAGACCTCCAGCTGCAGGCGGCCGTGGAGGTGGCGGGGGACCTGGAAGTGGACTGCTACCGGGCGCCCCATGCCGAAAGCCAGGACGAGCAGGCCCTGAAGCACTTCATGAAGGAGAAGCTCCTGGCTGAGCTGGAGGAGAAGCTGCGTGTGTTCGAGAACATCGTTGCCGTCCTCAACAAGGAGGTGGAGGCCTCCCACCTGGCTTTAGCCGCCTCCATCCACCAGAGCCAGCTTGACCGCGAGCACATCCTGAGCTTGGAACAACGGGTGAGCGTGGGAGGCAAGTTCCCTTCAAGGTGGGCTCCGGGGGTCTCTGGGCCCCGTCTTGTCTCTAAAGCAGTGGACTGGCAGCCTTCCTTCTGAACATTCTCCCTGCTCAGAGTGTATGCCTCCCCCCTGCCCACCCCCCAAATGGTATCGTGTGTTCCAAGACCCTCGAGGAAGAGCACTGAATCCCAGGTGACAGCCAAGGTCAATCTCCCCCGCCCGGTGTGCTTCATTTGCTTTGCTTGAACTTCCCGTGTGATAGGGTCCTCACTTCCCAAGCATTGCATTCCACCAGAGGACGTTTTTCACAATGAGAAGGTGCTTCCTCACACTGAACCAAAATCAGCCTCTCTGTGTCTTCCCAGCATTGTTCCTGGCCCTGCGTTTCAGGGCCTACTGAAAACTTCTGCCTTCCAGTCCTTGTGGAAGCCCTTCAGAGAGAAGTAGTCCCTGCATATTTCCTTCTTGAAGCTCCACACCCCCAGTGCCTTCACCCCTTCCTCAGAGCAGCCGTCTTCATGCTGTCCTCATGGGCTATGACTCTGTCTCTGAAGGATTCCACACGCTCAGAGTGATGGTCCCAGACCAACTCCAGAAAATCCATCTACCTGACAGTTCTTGATTGAGCAGGACAATGTCCTCCCTTATTCTGGAGCTTATACTTTTCCTAATTTAGCCAGTCATCATGTTAATATTGTTTTCTTTTCTTTTCTTTTCTTTTTTTCCTCTGTCCAGCAACATTCTGTCACTGTCTCATGTTGTGCTGGGCTTGGATTTTAGTTTCAGCTCCACCGTTAACTTGCTGTATGGGTCTGGGCAAGTCACTTCCCCCCTCAGAACTTCAGCTTTCCCATCGGGAAAATCAGGGATTCAGTTTCCTGTAAGGACGTTCACTGCTATGCCTGCCCTCCCGACCTAAGCACACCCAAGAATAAGTCTGTGTTTTCTCAAATGTCAGTGGGGAGTGTACCAGTTACGTATGTAACGCTTGCCCCAGCGAGGAGGGCTCCCCAAGGCCAGCAGCCATGCCTTCAGTGCGTCAAGAACCTTCCTGACTCTGGTCTCACATGCACCGTGCAAGGCCTGAAGACAGAGAGGAGATGAGCATGGGCGCAGCCTCTGTTAGGGGAACCTGCCTCTCCGGTAGGAAGGGCAGAAAGCCGTATCTTAAGAAACTTCAGGAAGTGCCCTGCAGAACACCGCTGAGAGACCAGCGGAGCTGGGGCGGTAGTGGGAGGCTTCCCAGAAAAGGGCTCCATGAGCCAGGTTCCTGATGGATGAAGAGGAGCTGGCCAGGGGACTAGAGAGGGGCCATAGAGGTCCAGGCGGGAGGGACGGCACAGACACAGGCAGATCCATGTGCCTGAGGGAGGTGTAGTCAGGAAGGCATACTGGGGGCAGAGCTGACTCTGTCACCTCCATAACCTCCGTAACCCCACCCCGTCCCCACGCTGTGCTCTGGTGTCCCCCACTGAATGGGCTTCCCCACAGGTGCTGGAGCTGCAGCAGACGCTGGCTCAGAAAGACCAGGCCCTGGGCAAGCTGGAGCAGGGCCTCCGCCTCATGGAGGAGGCCTCCTTCGATGGCACCTTCCTCTGGAAGATCACCAATGTCACCAGGCGCTGCCACGAGTCAGCCTGTGGCAGGACCGTCAGCCTCTTCTCCCCAGGTACCAGCACCCCAGGGGCGCAGCCCGGCACGGGGAGGCAGACTTCCCTGGGCCCAGGAAAGCCGCAGGGACAGCAGCCAGCTCTGTGGCATCCTGGCCACCTACTATGCCAGGGCTGTGGAGGTGACAGGCTCGCCGCTCAGCCCCATGGAGCATGGGCGGCTTGGATCGGGCAGGCCTTCTGCCTCCCTGACGTCAGTCATATTCTGCAAATAGGAATACGGTTGTTGTCTTCTTCTGCGGATCTCGGTGTGGCAGAGGGAGTGTTCTGATGGAAATGAGAGGGTCACAGAGGATGCCCCCCACGGGCACTCCCCGGAGGACCCCCGTCCTCAGAGCACCAAGGGTCTACAGTAAGGCCAGAGGAGAATGAAGTGACCGACACACACACTTGTAGGTCGTGAGTCGTGTGTGAGCGAGCGCCGAGAAAATCCGTGTGGTTCGTCTCTGGGGCCCCCCAGGGGCCTGGCACTCTGTCGTGAAAGGAGTAGTCACTCGGATTTTTCTTTTGTTTCTTGGGTTTTTTAAAAGATTTGATGGATGTATTTGAGAGAGAAAGAGAAAGAGAGCACACGAGCCGGGGCAGAGGGAGAGAGTGAGTGAGTCTCCCCACCAAGTAGGGAGCCCACTGCGGGTCTTGATCCCAGGACCCCGGGATCATGATCTCAGCCAAAGGCAGACACCTGACTGACTGAGCCACCCAGGCACCCCAGTCCATGTGTCTCTTAGTTCCTTGGTCTCCACTGATGTAACGATGTGTGTATCTATTCATAAAATTCTCAGACCTGCGTGTTTTTCCTCTCGTCTCACGTGTACGCATCTAAGTAAGTTAGGAGGATTTCTGTGGATGACGATTTCCAGAGCCTGGCACGTTTCTCCAGGCTTCACACCCGTCCTGTCCCTCAGCCCCTCTGACACACCCTCCACCAGCAGGGCTGGGATCCAGGCAGGCCCGGGCCTTTGCCCCAAGCCACAGAGCAGGGCTGCCTCCCGCTGCCAGGCCCCTGCCCTCGGGAGCAGCCCCCTTCCTGGGGTGGCCTTGCCTCCCCCACAGTGCCCTCCCCACCCCGCCCTTCTTTCCAGAGAGGAAAAAAAAGCAGCAGTGTCTCTGACTTCCTGTTCCACCAAAATGTAAGGGGACAGATGAGTCAGACTGTCAACCCATCCTTCCTCCCCCTCTTCCTGCCTGCTCCCCCAGCCTGGCCCCCGCAGCCCTTTCCAGAGGGGCCCTTGTGGTGACAGCCACTGGCACCCACACTTGCATGGCCCTTTCAGTTGCCCGCAGGCCACTCTGCATAATTGGGGGGGGGTGGGTATGTGATTCATCCCCTGGGGGCCTTCGCCAAGGCAGCTGGTAGGCATGGGAGCTGCGCCGGGCTCCCCCAGCTTGCAGTGGTTGGGGTCACTTGGCCTAGGGCAGCAGAAAGAAGTCAGCACTGTGAGGTCAGAGTCCTAATTCTAGCTCTGCCCTCAGCACATTGAGCCCGGGCCCAGCCACTTCCCCTCACTGGGCTTGGTTTCCCCGCAGCGAAAAGCAGGTGGGTTACAGGTGTGGGGCAGGGCCAGCAGCAGCACCGCCCCGTTAGAGATGCCTGTTCCCGGGCTTCTCCCGCAGCACTCGGCGTCAAACTCTGGGCCCGGCACTCTGTGATTTGGACGGCTGGTTGACAGCCCCTGGGCT
This sequence comes from Mustela nigripes, assembly GCF_022355385.1. Taxonomy (NCBI): domain Eukaryota; kingdom Metazoa; phylum Chordata; class Mammalia; order Carnivora; family Mustelidae; genus Mustela; species Mustela nigripes. The sequence continues at coordinate 13,497,385 of NC_081565.1, forward strand.
AGATGATCTCCAAGAGCCTGGCAGGGCCTCCTTGCCACTCTGTTGAGAAGAGAGGCCGCGCTCCAGCCCCAGATTTCTTAGTTTTGAGCCACTGACTTTGGGCATGCCTAACCATAGGTCCTGGTTCCCTGGTCTGTGAGAGCGACACCATCCAGCTCTGTCGGTGTTGACTCTGCCTTCCATATTTCAGCTTTCTACACGGCCAAGTACGGCTACAAGCTGTGTCTGCGCCTCTACCTGAATGGGGACGGGACGGGGAAGAGGACCCACCTGTCGCTCTTCATCGTGATCATGAGAGGGGAGTACGATGCTCTGCTGCCCTGGCCTTTCCGGAACAAGGTACGGGCTGGGCAGGGGAGGGGAGAGCCCGGGTCCTGGTCCTCTCTGCATTCTCGGTTTCACCTTTTACAAAACAAGATCCTGAGTCCATATCTAGTATCGATGGGCATCATGAGTCCAGGGGCTAACAGGCCTGGAGCAGTGCCCCCAGGAAGGCGTGTAGCAGTGAAATTCACCTGGAGGAGGTGCTGTAGGCCAGCCTGAACTGGCAGCGTTTCCAGAGAAAGGGAAGGAGGCCGGTGCCACAACAGCTCTGTGAGAATGGCCGGAACCCTGACAACGCAAGACGCTGGTGAGGCTGTGGAACAGCCAGAACTCCCAGTCACGGCCCGCCGGAACACAAGACGGTTTGGCAGTTTCTGACAAAACGAAACATACTCTCCCCTTCTGACCTCAAAGCCACCCTTCTTGGCCTATACCCAGATCAGCTGAAAACTTTGGTTCTCAAGAACCTGCCCACCAGTGCTTACAGCAGCTTTGCTGATAATTGCCAGAACGAGGAAGGAGCCAGACTCCCCTTCACTGGGTGCCTGGAGGCATGACTTGCAGGCATGGAGACAGAATCTTGGCAGTGCTAAGAACACAGGAGCCGTCAGGCTGAGCAGAGACCCACAGGACCCGGAGAGGCCTCTCCCTTCGTGAAAGGAACCAGTCCAGAAGGGCATGCACAGACTGCGTGATCCCAGCTCTGGGACGGTCTGGGAACGGCACTGCCGTGGAGACCGGAGAGATCAGTAGTTGCCAGGGGCTGGGGGAAGGCAGAGAGTGGCGTATTTTCCAGGCAGTGAAGCTCTTCCGTGTGCTAGAATTCTGGGTACAGAGCATAAGACCCAGAGTGAACTGTGGACTTCAGGTGACTCTGACCTGTTCATTGCTAGTAGCAAATGCTAGCACCAGGGGCCCGGGGGGGGGGGGGGGGGGGGGGGGGGGGGGGGGGGGGGG
>NC_081565.1:13498765-13502279 GCF_022355385.1 Mustela nigripes
GTGGGAGCAGAGGGCGGGTGGGCAGTCTCTAGAGTTCCCATTCACTTGGACTGGGCACCAAACACTGCTCAAATAACAAAATATATTTAAAATATTTAGGAGGACAGTAGTGGGGAGGCCCTCCCTGCTCGTGAACCAGCAAGCGGGGGAGGGGAAGGAAAGGGCGGGGCCAAGAACACTGGCCTCTGCTAGGATGGAGGGAGATAAGGGCCAGCAGGTGGGCCAGGGTGGGGATGCCACAGTGGTCTGGATATGAGTCACTCGGGTCAGGGGTTCCCAGCCCTGCCAGGGAGGGTTTTAACATACCCAACGGCTGGGTCTCCAGTGTGTGGTGAGGCCTGAGCATCAGCGGTTTTGAAACCAGGACCTGCAAAAGTGCAGCCCAACCTGAGAACCAGCGTGGTCGCCATGGGTGTTTCAGGGACATGCGGCAGAGAAGGGGTCTGTGTCGCTTTGAGATCCTTGGCGTCTCCGGGTACGCATGCATGTTTTAGGACATAGGTTGACAGACCCCCCCACCCCGCCCCGCAGAGAAGGCCTTCCTGTTCTTGTCCCTCCACCTTATCCTGGGAGATCCTAGCTGTAGCTGATGGGTCAGACGTTCCAGAGCCGAAAGGGGCATCGTAGGTTATGGAGTCTGGCCTCCTTGGCAGTGCCTGGTCCCGCCTTCAGTCCCCAGCAGCCAACCAGAATGGAACGTAGCTCTAAACTCCCTCTTTCCTGGTGGATAGAAAAATCTGATTCCTACTCTTAGGGCATCCCTGGAAGACTTCCATCCCCGGGGGCCTTGCCACACGCCAAACACAGGCATTATATTGTTTCTTTGGCTCCTGATCAGCCTAAGCTGGGGTCAGAGGGGCTGTACGGGGGTCCCTTGTTGCTGCTGCCCAGAGCCTGACCTTCCCCTGCCCCTGGTCACACAGGTCACCTTCATGCTGCTGGACCAGAACAACCGCGAGCACGCCATCGATGCCTTCCGGCCCGACCTGAGCTCCGCGTCCTTCCAGCGGCCCCAGAGTGAGACCAACGTGGCCAGCGGCTGCCCGCTCTTCTTCCCCCTCAACAGGCTGCAGTCACCCAAGCATGCCTACGTGAAGGACGACACCATGTTCCTCAAGTGCATCGTGGAGACAAGTACTTAGGGCAGGGAGGGCCGTGCCAGCCACCCCCGACCCCCGAGGGAGCACCAGAGTACACTGCGGGGTTGGTAAGCTGACTGAGGGCCTGTCCGTGGCCCCCAAGATCCCAGGCACCATGCTGGGCTGGGCCGGCATGGACAGGCAGAGGGACCGTGGCTCGCCGTCAGCTTTGGTGGTGGCGGGGCCCTGGGCTGGGCCACAAAGGTCCGGAAGGAGGCAGGAGATTGTTGTCTTCTGCACCGACCACAGTGATGCTTGAAGCCTGGAAACCACTCCAGCCCTGCACGTTGAAGCAGCCCGTGACCGAGACTGGGAGGGAAGAGGGACCGGGGCTGGGGCAGGGATGGTGAGCATGAGGAGGAGGAGAGAAGCTCTCTGAGCGGAGCACCTCTCTGGACGGCAAGGTCCCTGTGCTGGGGTGGGGAGGGGAGGGTGGGGCAGCATCAGGTTGGGACCTGGGTTCGAAGACCTTGAGGTTCCTTCCTGCCCAGAAAGTCTCCAGATCTGGGCCTCCTGGTACAGGAGGGGCCTAGGGCTGCAGGGGAGCTAGAAACATTCAGGAGCCTCAGGCTTCCAGGTTCCTCCATCCCCTTCCCTGCCCCCACGTGGCCAAGCTGGCCCGCCCCACACCTGCCACCCCGCATCTGGCAGCTCCGCTCCCCAGCGTGCAGGGGCCTGTGTGGGCCCCTGGCCTGTGCCTCCACTGGCAGGACCCCCCTTCGCCTCTTGTAGGTGAAACCAGGTCCCTCAGCTCCCAGGAGCAGCCAGAAGAGAGGGGGAGCAGGAGGGGGTCAGAAACCCTCTGCTCGCCTTCCCTTGAAGGCCCCAGCTTCAGCGCTTTCCTGAATCACATGTCACCTAATTAACTGGGGTATTTCTTTCAGTCGACTGTTTGGGGCCTCTGAGGCACTGAGCAGAGGTTGTCCTTTTAAATATGTATTAAACCAAAGAAAGAGATTGTTTTGATTTCTGTTGAAGTTTTCATGCAGTGCCTGGTTGTGGGAGTTGGTTTGAGCAGCGCCAGATCTGAAAAGCCCACTGCCGAGTCCTGGGCGGTGCCCTCAGTCTCACAGAGGACACCCCTCCTCCGGCAGGAGTACCCGTTCCGGGCCTTGGGCTCCTCTTCTCTGTGCTGGGGGAGCCTCCTCAGCCTGCCTCCTGTGCTGGGTCCTGACAACCTCAAAGGGGCTGCCACACCGAAACGTCTGCCAGGAGCCCCAGCATTGCTGTCCGCCTGGCCTGGCCCGGCCCACACTTGTCTTCCCACGGCGCAGGCCTCACCCAGCCGGTCCGTGCAGGGACCCTCCCTCCCACTTCACAGAGACTCTGAGCCTTCGTGTGGCCCCGCGGGGCTCCGGCTCTGGGCCTCGCCCCTCTGCCCACCAGCCTTCCTACAGCTTACTTGCCCTCTGCTCACAAGGCTGCAGTAGACGTCACTCCTCGGACCTTCAGGGTTCATATCTGTAAAATGGGTCAGCAGCCCTGCCTGTTCTCCCTAGTGTAACACCCGTAACATATCAGAAAACCCAGGTCCAGCCTGGGCCCAAACCTGATATCCCGTTGTGCCGGAGCCTCTTTATTTGAACGTGGGGGGCAGCCCCTCCCCGGCCCCGGCCAGCTCACGGGCTTTTCACAAGGCCCGAATACAACAAGGGAACACACTAGTGCTTTGTATGTGCCGTGGTACCTTGCCACACGTGACAGGCTCCGGAAGTGTCAGGGCTTCTCACCCTCATCAGGGTGCTGATGGCCAGTCCGCAACAGAGACGGACCTGCTTTCCCTTGACAAGTGGGGGTAACAAGCAAAGGTCCAGCCCAGCAAGTTCTGGTACCTTCTGCCTCAGCACCGGTGTCCTAGCAAATACATCTCCACCCCTGCTCACTGAGTGCAGAGCTAATGGGATTGAGGACAGGCTGCGACTAAACCATTACTTGGGCCTTTGCACACCTGTTTCTGAGGGGAAGACACACGTGGTTGCTCCTAACAGTGTGGGTCGCAGCCACTGTTTCAACAAAGGCTTTCTGAGACCCACCTGTCCCCCACTGGCTAGACACTGGGGAGGACAGGTAAGACGTGCACCCCTCAGGAGCCTCTCAGTCCAGTGCGGAAGCAGGTCTGTAAGTAGATCATCGAGACTGATACGGAAGAGTCGCTCCGAGAGAGCACTGGGTCCTGGATCCACTGGGTGAAGCAGGGAGGGAAGGCTTCACTGAAGAGGTGACATTTGAACTCTGCTTTAAAATATTTTGAGATCCAGAGGATCCCTGCGCCGGGGAGAGGAAAGTCCTCTCCGCTGCGGGTGAGGGGTGGGGTGGGTGAGGCAGAAGCATGGGGGGGCGGCGAGCATGGGCTGCATGCAGAAGTCATGGGGGGG
>NC_081565.1:13502379-13510994 GCF_022355385.1 Mustela nigripes
GGCCACAGTTTCACGGGACCCTCACTACTGCCCTGTGAGAGGCGTGGGAGCCCCATTGGAAACACCGGGAAGCTGCGGCGGAGGAAGCCGGGTGCACGGCCCGAGGTCAGGTGGGAGCTGGGGAGGCAGCTGGAGTCAGGAGTCGGGTCTTTCGTGGCTTGTTATTTTCCTTCCCCTTCAAGCTTCATTTTGGCTGAAGTCTGGCTGCTGCTGCGATGAGGTCCGGGCCTCACGGAGGCCTCGGGAGGCTGCGGGTCCCTGCGCGGCTAACAGGGCCAGCCCCGCGCCCCTGGGAGAGGAGGGTGAGCACGGCCAGCGCCCAGCACGTCCGCACGCGGCCGGGGCTCGCGATTCTCTGACAACCCTGAGCGGCTCCCACGGCTGCTTTTGCGCCTCGCATTGCTGATTGCTTATCATGAGAGACACTCACTAGAAGTAGATTAGGGAAAAGAAAGTACAAAGGTACTACACAGGAGGGAATAAGTCACCCATGAGCCGTGTCCAGAGGGAGTAGGAGTCTTAGTAAATTTTCTTTGTCTTTTTGAAACAGTGCGTACAAACACACACACAAACTTTTATTTTTTTATTTTTTTTATTTTTTTGAGCGCGTGAGCGGAGATGTGCAGAGGGACAGGCCAAGAGAGAACCCTCAAGCAGGGTCCATGCCCAGCACAGAGCCCAACACGGGGCTCCATCCCACGACCCGAGATCATACCTGAGCCAAGATCAAGGGTTGGTTGCTTATCGGATTGAGCCATCCAGGGGCTCCCACACGCACGGACTTCCTAAAATGCAATGAAAATCATACTAATTACAGCTTTATGCTCTCCTGTTTTAAAGAACATCCCGCTGCTACATTGTGCCTCTTTTTGTAGGCAAAGGCACAACAACTAAGCAAAGGGAAGTAACTCACTCAAGGCCGTTTCAGATAAGTGGTGGGACAGGGATTCGCTTTTTTGATGTGATTCACACTTAGATGGGAAAAGTGAGGCACAGGCAGGGGAGGCGACCCACATGAGGTTGCATTCCTCCTGAGGGCTGAGCCCCCACCAAAGGCCTAGACTCTTCTCTGTCCAGCATCCAGTGCCCAGCAGTGCTTGGGGAGATCCCAGGAAAGGATTCTCTTTGTGGGTGTGGAAGAGACAACAGGTCCGGAACCTGGAGGACAGGACACCATGCCCACAGCCTGGGCCTGAGGAGAGTGAACCGTCTTCAGCCTTCAGCAGCTGAACCTCAGCAGAGCACATAGGACATGCTGTCCCCTCCTGACCCCTGCTTCCCTGCTGAGCTCGAGAGCAGAGACTGGCCAAGCCTCAGTTTCCACTTCTGCCACGTGGGCGAAAATTCTAATGCCCCAGTATTGCGGTGGGGGTGTCAGGGTTGCTGAAATTACTGGCTTTGGGCACTGTGGGGTCCCGGTCGAGTAGTAACAGAAACAAGGGTCCCCAACAACCATGGAGTGCCTGGGTTCTGGTAGCCCTCCAGGACCTCGTGGAAACCTTATGAGGAAGCATGGTGGTTATCCTCCCCGTGTGATGGACGAGGAAACCCAAGCTCTGAGAAGTAAAAAAATCACACCCGCATGGTCACACAAGGCCCAGGAGCCAGAACTTGAACCCAGATCAGTCTGTGCCAGGTCCAAACCCTTCAGGCCGGTGACTGGATCAAGCATAACGTGGTGGAAATGGCACAGCAAGCTGAGACCCCTGCGCCCTCCTCCCCCACTCCCCTCTGCCCCGGGGTGAGCCCCGCTTCTGAGCCAGTCCCCCACAGGCCGGACGTGACTTCTATTTTTAGCAGCTGTACTTGCTGCCTCCACACAGCTGGCTCTCATGCTTGCTGGGTGTCGGCCAGCCCCACGACCGCCATCTCTCTGCCAACAGGGGTCTAGGGAGAACGCGACTCCACGGTTTGGGGCTTTTCAGGACTTGTAACCAAAGCTTTTGACATCCCATGGCAAGGAAACATTATCATCTGCACGTTTCCTAGGACGAGGCCAAGGCTAAGGGGTCTCTACAAGCAAGGAGGGCCTGAGCTGCCCAAGGCCTGATTCTGCCTCCTGAGTGGGGGGCGCTTGCCCAGTTTTGGACAGCCTTTCTTCAGGGGATATTTTAAACCTTGCAAAGTATTCTAACCAAGAGAAAAGGACAGAAGCAGTTTGGAAGGAGGGGGTAAGTGGGGGAAGCTTAGCCGTGCAGGCAAACTGGGTCAGAGTAATAAAAAAAAAATCCACACAAGCATAAACGTGAAACGATGCTCAGAGATCACTGCAATTAACATGGTCCTATATTTCCTTCCAGACAGAGATATGGGTATCAGTATAGAAATTCCACACACACACACACACACATGCATACAAACTTTAATATTGACATATGTATATATCATTATCTTGTCTTTCTTTTTAACAGTTTTCTGTATCATTAAAAAAAATCTATGTTTAAAATGTTTATTTGTGGCAATGTTGTATTCCATTATATGGAGGGGACAGAAGTCATTTTGTCTTCTTACTGCTGGCTAGTTCAGCTTCACCCCACTTTTTTTTTAAAAGATTTTATTTATTTATTTATTTGACAGAGATCACAAGTACGCAGAGAGTCAGGCAGAGAGAGAGGAGGAAGCAGGCTCCCTGCTAAGCAGAGAGCCCAATGCGGGGCCCAATCCCAGGACCCCAGGACCACGACCTGAGCCGAAGGCAGAGGCTCAACCCACTGAGCCACCCAGGTGCCCCAAGCATCTACATTTTGTTCTACGTTATATAGGAAGTTGTCATTGGAGACAGGTAGGTGATGGGGGACACAAATATTCCGGACTCTGTTTACATCTTCACCTGAGTCCTAAATTACTCTAAAATCAAAGGGTAAAATGTAAAAACAAAGTGGAGAAGACATCACTTCGATTTTCTTTTAATTTTTATGGATTGTTTCCTCCATCAGAAATTTATTTTATATGCAGCGAGAGGCAAAGGCTCTCACTTAAAGTTTTTAGATGGATGACTAATTGTCCTAGCCTTCCCCTTGAACCATTCCTTCTTTTTTTTTTTTTAATATTTTATTTATTTATTTGACTGACAGAGATCACAAGTAGGCAGAGAGGTGGACAGAGAGAGAGAGGAGGAAGCAGGCTCCCCGCCGAGCAGAGAGCCCAATGTGGGGCTCGATCCCAGGACTCTGGGATCATGACCTGAGCCAAAGGCAGAGGCTTAGCCACTGAGCCACCCAGGCGCCCCTGAACCATCCCTTCTTGACCTCCTGATCTCAGTTGCCATTTTTATTATCATACACTGAAGCCTATAGATGATAAGGACTGTTTCTGGGCTCATTGTGCTTTTCTGGTCCTTTTGCCATTTCTTACAGTCTTACCACTCTATTTTTATTTTTATAGCTTTATAGTATGTTCTAAAATGTGCCATAACAGGTGATATTTCCCGTCACCCATTTAATTATTCTTTTTTTAAAAAATTACTCTGATATTTAAACACACTTTGATTTTCTTATTCTTTCAGATACAATAAATATGATTGAATATTTCAAAGATCTCCTGTGGGAATCTCACTAAACTTGCAATGTCACTTGAGAAAAGTTGACGTCTGTACAATATCGTTTTCCCACACAAGGCTATCCATATGAAGGGACCTCCTTTCATTGATCTTTGTGTTTCTCAGTAAGGATTTGTAGTTTTCTTCCTATAGGTTTGTCATATTTCTTGTTCATTTCCATCATAGGTATTTCATAGCAGAAATCTTTTAGAATTATATTTTCTAGTTGGTTTTGTGGCTATGTAAGTGGTACAGATATACAGGGCTCTCACCACCTTCCATATCCAGTTTCTTAACTGAATCTCTTCTTAATTCTAGTAGCTTTTTCAATGAATTCTCTTGGATTTCAAGAGTGATAAACAGATCCTCCTGAACCCAGCATAATTTTGTCTCTTTTCCAACAGCAATAACACTTGGGAGCCAAGAGGACCGTTCGGTGGATAAACACAAGCAGGTGACTTATGATCTATGAATTTTCATTCCTTTATAAGTAAAAAACAAAAATAATACTAATACATAAAATAATTACCTAGCCTGTTGTGGGGCCATGAGAATCAGATAAAGTGTTTGATGTAAACTCCAGTTCCAGAGCCCTTAAGAAACGGTGGTGTCTTAAAAAAAATTTTTTTAAATAATAAAATAAATTTAAAAAGAAAAAAAGAAACGGTGGTGTCTTTCTCTCACCACCTTCTTGCTCCACATCGTCTGTGGTGGCTTGCATTTGCAAAACAACATCAAATAATAGTAGTGGCAGACATCCTTTTGGATTCCTAATTTTCGCTGGAAGGCTTCTACCCAAAGAGCCTGTTAATCAAGCCATCATGCTCTTACAGCCGTAACATAAACACAGCATGAAAATCACAGGTTCCTCTTTAAGGCAATCATGCTCCCTTAAATTTGAAAGCTCAAAAGCCTCTGATAATTTCATGTGTCAACTGTACATCAATGAAGCTGGAAGAAAAAAAATGTTTTTGAAAAGCTTGCTGGAAGTTTCTATGCTTTGTTTTCTTAAGGAGTCAGTTCCTTGATGAGTTTTAGTAACTCTGGAATCCAAGCGAGAAAAGACCCAGGAGGCCAAGGTAAAGGTTTCTGCAGGGCCTGTCTCCCTCTGGGGTGCAGACAGAAAGAGCATTGGACCTGGAATCCTCTGACCTGGTTTCAGGCCCTGCTAGGTCCTTGTCCAAAGTCCCATCACCAGCTCTGTGCCCGGCTGCCTTGGAGTGTGGAGCTGAATAACCAAGTCCCTGACCAGTGGGAGTTCGAGGGGGCTGGGATCACACATATAAGGTCCTGACTCGAGAAAGTTTCCCAGGTGTGATCAGTAGGAGGGAAATGAGCGCTCTGGGGACTGTTTATTTAAGGGGGGAGAATTTCTAAAGCCTTCGCCCAATACATTGTTCATTAAGTGTTTATTCATCCCATCTACTATGTTCCTGGCACCGGGCTAGTCTCAGTAATCAGTGGTCAGTGTCTCTGCCCACAGAGCAGTTAGGGAGACAGACAACAAATGAGCACAAATAAATCGGCCTTCCACAGGGAGGGCCAGGCATGGGCCTCACCGGGAAGCGCAGGGCTGCCTGCCAGAGTGGGCCCCTCCTCTGGTCCCCTCGGGTCCAGCCGGCACCGCCCAGCACCCGTGGCCATAAGGAATGCATTGAGCAGCGCCTGCATTCCAAGCACGGGGTTCTGCTCCCGCTGGAGCCTGTTCCAGGCCCTTGCCAGGCCCTCCCCAGGCGGCTTCTCCTGGCCTGGAGGTCTGATAAGGGAGCCCCGCCCCCGGGGAGGAGGGTGGGCGGGGCGCGGCGGGGGGGGGGGGGGCGGGGCGGGAGGGAGTGTGGTAGCAGATCTCCATTGCCCCTGCTAAGGGCAGGAGAGGGGAAAGCTGGGCCTGAGACTGCACCAGCCTACAGGGAACAGGCCAGGTGGCCCCAGGGCTTCTGGAATCACAAGGATCCTGTTGCTCTGTTGTAGAAAACTAACAGAAACATTTCAAATAGAAACTCCTAATGCTGGCATTTAGGGCCCAACCAACTTTCTAATCCGGTTTCCCAGAACTTCCCTGTTGGAGCCCTAGCCTCAGGGTCTGTGGCTGGTTCCCAGCCCACCCCAGAACAGCAGCAGGCGCAAGTGGAGGGAACCGCTCAGCACCAGCACCATGTCAGGCACGATTCGATTCGCACGCTCATCCCATTTCCTGCAGACACCCACAGGAAAAGGCACAGCCCTCTTCACAGGTGAGGTGACAGGCTCAGAGCTAGACCCCAGGCTTTGCCCTTCCTGCTACCCCACTGGTCTACAAACTGTGCCTCCAGATCACCCCGAGGGCTTCTCAGAACAGGGTACTGGGCCCACACCCAAATTTTGTGACTCAGTAGTTCTGGGGAGCGGTTGGATAATTTGCATTTATCCCACATTCCCAGCTGATGGTAATGCATTCTGTAGCGGACCACACTCCGGGAACCTCTGCCCTACATGCCAACGAGAGTGCCCCCCTCTAGATCAATTTTCTGCGTCTAGGCAGACTTTACATTCCTCATAGGCAAGGATCTATGAGGAATTGCATTACTCGTAACGATAGTACAAGGTTACACTCCTGACTGTCCACCTGATGTCCCAACCTCAGAGGAATGTCCCCCAGGTGCTACCTTCAGTCCTTTGCAAGCGCTCCCCCTGAACACCACAGGACACAAACCTCCTACAGTAGGGGTGCAGCCAGCAAGCCATGAGAGCAAATGATGGTTCATGGTGAATTTGCTCCTACATGATCACCAGGAGAGGGGCCGGCCAGCTGGGAGGCAGGGAAGGAGCTGGAAAGCTTGGGGGAAACAGTGAAGTGAGAAGCTTCCAGAAAGGGGGGTGTTCCAGACTAGGGCTGCGTAGCTGAGTGATGAAAGGAGCAGCACAGAGTCTTCAGCAGCAGAGCATGCTGGAAAGAGAGTGTTGGGGCAGCAGCAGACTCTAGACTGGGACAGGAAGCCACTTGCTGTCGGCACTGGAATCAGGGCTCCCTGGACCAGGTAAGCAGAGACCGGGGACACAGAGCTGAGGAAATGCAGGGCTTCCCAGAACTCATTTCCATTTTATTCCCCAGCAGGTGCATGTGACTTCATCAGACTCAAGCCAGCTTGAGCAGAGTGAGAGTTTCTCACTCACACTGCACCTTCTTCATTAGGCTCTTAAATAGTGACATCATAGACAAGGGCATTTCTTAAGCACCTGTTGTGTACCAGGCTCTTTACATGCAGGATCTCATTCAGTCCTCCAACAGCTCTGGTGAGCTGAGTGCTGAGATTATCCCCATTTTACAGGTGCGGAAATGGAAGCTAAGAGAGGCTAAATAATTCAGCGAAGGTCCCGGGGGTTAGGAAATGACAGGCCTATTTGTCTCCCCCTCTCTAAACTGTTGCTTTCCACCCCATCATCCTGCTCTCATTTCCTGAACACCTGCTCTGGGCAGGGCTCTGGGTGCGACTCAAGATGAAACATCCGAGTAGTCACTTATTTAACAAGTCTTTTTTTTTTCTTTTTCTGAGCACTTACTACTTCGTATGGGCTTATGTAATTAGAGCATGCCTTATTCCAGAAAGCAGAAACTAAAGGTGCAGGTGTGGTCACGTGACGAGCGACAACTAGAAAACCAAAGCTGAGATGGTCAGAAGAACCCAGGAGTGAAACAGGCACGCAAAAGGCAGGACCTCAAGGCCATGTTCCAGAGACAGGCCCCAGAGCTCAGGTCCCCTGAGCTTTCTCAGCCATCAAAACCCAAGCCCACACAGTTCAGAGTTCATGAACCTGTTGCAGAGGAGAAATGCGACTCTCTTAGGCCCCTGGGCCAGAGAGGCTTTCTCCTGCTGAGCGGGCGAGAAGCAAGGGAGTGCCATCGAATGTAAGGAACACTGTCCCCAACCATGTGCTTCCGTGCTCGTCCCAGGGGCTCTTTCCTGGATGCTTCTCAATGCTGGCCCTAGTCCCACAACTGCTGTGCAGAGGAGAGAGGGTGACAGCACAGGGCAAGCCTGCCTCCCTGGCTTAATCTGCACACAGAGTTTATAGGAAACATTTAGGGCAAACTGTCAGTCCATTAGCTGAATGCAGGCCTCAGGGGGAGCTTTGTTTGGTCTGAGAAGGTGTATTTAAATTGATTGAATTACAAAGGGACACACAGCATCCTGATGTTTAGAGCAGGTTTATCCACAAGAGCCAAATTATGGAAACAGCCCAAGTGTCCCCTGATGAACGGAAAAGAAGCAGGGCTACGTATACACAATGGAAGATTACTAAGCCATCAAAAGGAATGAAATCCTGCCTTTTGCCGTGACAGGGATGGAGCTGGAGAATATTATGCTAAGCGAAACAAATCACCCAGAGAAAGACGAATGCCATATGGTTTCACTCCTAGATAGAATTTAAAAAACAAATAAACAAGCAAAGGGAGAAAAAGAGAGAAAAACCAAGAAGTAGACTCTTAACTCTAGAGAACAAACGGATGATTATGAGAGGGGAGGTAGCCGGCAGAGGAGGGGACAGGTGATGGGGATTAGGGGTACTTAGGTGAGCACCGGGTGTTGTAGGGAAGTGTGGAATCACTGTAGTGTGCACCTGAAACTAATACATATGTTAACTGACTCGAATTTAAATAAAAACTTTAAAAAGTTGTATTGAATTAGTTGTCAAGTTTAAATAGTTAAGAGTTCACAGAAAAATCCATATTTTTTTTTATTAAGAAAGGGGGGGTGGATTTGACAACATGGGGCCCACATTTCCAAAGGACAAGAACTGGCTGGGGCTGAGTAGTTTCCCAATCCCACCCCCAACCCCCGCATGGTTCCCTCAAGGCCCTGTATGCTTTTCACTTCCTTGCCTGGCTTTGCAAGCCCTGGGAAGCTGACAGTCCTGAGCGGCTGAGCCGTGGCACACAGGTGTGACCTCAGGATCCCTGGTAATTTCTTCCCACTGCGGTCCGGGTCCTCGATGTGCTCCTTGGATTTGGGGTGGTGTTCAGACTGTCATCTTTCTCCCAGGTACTATGAAGCAGGTGCTCCCTCCTCATTGGCCTGGCAGGCTGGGGGGGGGGGGG
>NC_081565.1:13853239-13878609 GCF_022355385.1 Mustela nigripes
TGAGGGTTGCTGGGGGGAGGGGGGTTGGGAGAAGGGGAGTGGGGTTATGGACATTGGGGAGGGTATGTGCTTTGGTGAGTGCTGTGAAGTGTGTAAACCTGGCGATTTACAGACCTGTTCCCCTGGGGATAAAAATACATGTTTATAAAAAAATAAAAAATTTAAAACATCAAAAAAAAAAAGAATGAAATTCACCTGGAAAAAAAATAAAAAGAAATCTGCAGAATTATTGGCCATTGGGGTTTGAAGCTTGTAGGCAACAAAGGTGGTGTTTGCTTAATTGCTGATGTACCTGGTCCAGTGAGACCCATGCCTTAAGGAGGAGCACTGGACTCGGAGCCCTGGGATCTCAGCTCCAGGCCTGCTCTGCCTCTGTGGAGGCAGCTGCCCTTTCCCACTTTTCCCACAAAGTGAGGCACTTTGGCCGTCATTGTATGTCCTTTAATTGCCCACACATCCCCAGCTATGGGGCCTTGGGCAATAAACTTCTTTGTACGCCGGTTCCTCATTGTAAAATGAGAATAGTCATTCCAGCCTGTCCACCTCCTCAGGATTTTTGTAAGGAATGGATGACTAAAGTTTGTGGGAGTATTTTAGTAGCTGTAAATTGCTTTGTAATTGAAGATGATTATTATTACTGACATCGCTAGATAGGTATGCAAAGAAGAAGGTTGATGCTCTAAAAGAAGGCTCTGACACAGTCTCAGAAATGTCAGTCTCGGGGGCCTGTCCTCCAGGGGGCCTCACGTACCAGATGGAGATCGTTTTAGCTGTCATAATAGCCTGTGCCAGGACCTCACTGCACTGTGACCATGATTCTGATCAATTCCCACAGTAGCCCACATCACAGATGAGGAAATGGAGGCTCAGCCCAGCATGGCTTTGGAGGGGTGGCTGTGGGATTAGAATACTCGTGTGCTAGTGGCTTTTCACTGCACCCTGAAGGGCTGCCAGAGGAGTGGAGTCGGGCTGCCTGTTCCACCACCCCCTGCAGTGGTGCTGAGAAACCAGGAAGATCTGTGTGCAGGGCTGGGGCCCTGGGAAACCGAGGTCGGCCATAGGCAGCCACTTCTCTCTCTGCTCTTATCCCCCAGGTCAGTGACCTCATACAGCTAGTGAAGGAACTGTATACAGACAACCAGCACCTGAAGAAAACCATTTTTGATCTCTCCTGCATGGGTTTCCAGGGAGGTGACAGACTTGAGTCTATAGGACAATCTGAGGTAAGGAGAGACAGTCGTGTTCTGTGCTAACTACAAAATGGCACCAGCCCCCTAGATGTCTCCGGACTGCATCTGTCCCGAGGAGGCCCTGCTGAGACTGCATGTGCTAGATGTGCTTTCGAGGGCCCTGGTCAGTCAGCAGCCTCCCTGAAAGTCTGGGGTATGTCTGCGTGGACACTTTGGCTATCTTCGGATAGCTTTTGACGCCAGGGTCCGGCCCTGGGACCTGTGCTGCAGATGGCACATGTGGGTGAGCGGTTTGGTCTCAGAGGAATCTGGAGAGCTGCCGCATCACCCAGGTAATTTGGGCAGTGTAGATGCTGCTTTAAGAAATCCACTAATGTTGAAAAACAAATGAGTAACACGTATTTCATTTTTGTATGAATCTTCTGAATTTTGTGCACCTCCTCACTCCTGTGGCCTCTGGACTGATGGATTTGACTGGACATAGGTCATCCCCGCACATACCCTGGGGGATCCACAGTCTGCCTTGTGCACAGGACGTGGCGGGGAGTCCACAGCCTGTCCGAGCAGAGCCGTTGGGCTGTGGGAATTTTCTGCTGGTGGCATTTGAAAGTCCAAAGGGGCCAGGAAAGGTTAAATCATGGTGGCTTCAGGAGGACCACGAAGAGGCCTCTGGTTTGCTGGGCTTGTGTACTTGGTCAGCCCTCCCACCCCGGGAAAGATGGGGGGCCACATCCAGCCCGGTCCCGTCTGTGTGTCTGCTCGTCTTTGTCAGGTGCTGTCTCTGAGTCTCCGTTCTTGGCCCATGCGTCCAGCAGGGAGACCCTGAAATCGTGCCCATGAGGAAGAGCTTGTTTCCTCCCTTCAGCCCCTGACTGGCTTCACTCCGCCACGGACAGCGCCTGGCCCGGGCCTCCGTTAGCCTTTCTCAGAGGACTGGAGCTGTTGTTACTCGCAAGGGCAGGAGGGCCTTTGTCCGTGGGTCCTGGGCCCCTCAGTCTTCTTGGTCTTCTTAGTCTTCAGGGTTGTCTTGAACTCAGCCTAGCTTGCCAGGTAAAGGAGGTCTTGTTGCCGCATTCTGGGGAAAGCTCTGATAGCCTGAAAGCTGTCTCCTCCCCCCGCAACGTGGGAGCCGCTCACAGGTACTGATGCTGCGCTCTGGCCATCTGCTGTCTTTGAGACAGGAACGTTATTGATCTTAGCCTCCCGGGCTCCAGATAATTTCGGAAACTAAGAATATCTGCAGTCCATTTAGGGAGAAACAAGTCTCTTGGTTAGTTTTCTCCAAGGCAGCATTTTTAATAAGCAGCTCATTCTTCACCTACTTCGTTTGAGTCATAAATGGCGAGTTTGTTTGTTCATTTGCCCTTTGAAAAAAATCTGTTAAATGTCCCATTATGTCCTTTGGAGAACAGAGGCTTTTTCCTCTTCCCACTCTGAGATCTCAATACCAGCCGATTCAGATTGGAGTCGTCTGTCAGATTTGCACTTCCACTTGATGTTCCCTGTGAAAGGCCTTGTCCTTTGTAGCCATTTCCTGTCTTTCCCCGGAATGGGGTGGGCAGGTCCGAGATTCCGCGTGGGAAGGAAGCTGTTCCCACAGTGATCTTGAGCCGAGGGGGGAGCGGTCGCTTAGGCGGTGGGATGGCTAAGGGAGGAGGCTGCCGTGCCCTGGGCGTGCGCGTAGTTCTCCTTTGATGAGGCCTGGCGATGCCCAGGCTGTGCACAGCCTTTTGGGAACAGCAGGGCTTGCAGAGCGGGGGCTGGGCACCATTCCTGCTCCTGGGAGCCTGTATATTGGGCGGTGGGGGCTGGGGGAGTAGGGAGGAGAGCAAATCTTTTTCGTGGTTTCAAGATTCAGTATTTTTCTCCAATATTTAATTAGCCCAAAACATTGGGTTAAAATAGAGAAAAGAAATTATCCCAGTCCTGTCACTTTAAAACACGCACAGTTAATTAACATTTTGGAATCCTTCCTTCTCTGTTTTTATGAACACGTGCAGGCCCACAGTGCATATAGGGTTTTGTTTCCTGTTTTATTTTTCCAATTGCTGCTATGTTATAGCATCTTAACTGTTTTTTATGGGTGCGCAGAAATTGAGCTAACGGCCTCGTTATTGTTGGACATATAGATTGTTTCTAGTGACTCACTATCTTAAGTTACCTGATGAGTGTCTTCGGACACAAATATTTTTCTGGGTTTAGGTTTTTTCCCCCCTTAGACTGTATTCCCAGATACGTACGTAATTGCTAGGTCAAAAGTATAAATAGAGATAGATACAGCTATAAAATAGGCATCTAATTTATTTTCATATATAGCCTCCCCCTGCAACTTTTAATTTGACGAAGGGTATAAATAGTAGGAGGCCCTTGACGTAGTTTGTCGGGTTTGTCTTCAACATGGTTGCCAAGCAGTGGGTCCCCCCGGCTGATGAAGAGAGCGCTTACTCCCGCATGTGGGCCGTTCACCTCACAACCCACGAAACAAACAGAAGACCGGGGATAGGTGTCCTTTGGTTTTAAAGGGCATGAAAATCATCTGTAATCGGTTTGCTCCTCCTTTATGTTCATTTACTGGTTCTTGCGTATTATAAAATGTGGTTGAGGATTGATGTGCCGCAGTGATTGGAGCAGCCTACAGTCCGGGGGGTGAGCCCTGCAACCACGGGCCCTGTGTTGTGCGGAACCCTCCCCTCTCAGGGGTGGGGTGCAGGAAATGTGTCTGAGTGTGTAGAAGGAGCTAGTCTCTGTTCTGTTATTACTCACTTATGTCATCAGTTTTAGACATGGCTAGAAAACAAAGATTTTTTTTTTTTTGGATGGAAGGAAAACGTGGATTGAGGGGCATAATTTAATTGAACGTAGGTATTTGAAGGGTTGCTGTGTTGAATAAGAAAAAGACGAATGACTCTGGAGGAAAGACATGGTGCTCAGAAGGAGGGGATGCTTGTTAAATTCTGCTTTAGTGGCAGAATAAAATTTACTTTGTCAGAAGCAGATTGAATTTCATTAGAAGGAGGAGGATTTCTAAGACTTTGACTTCATAAGTTAGGAATTTTACATTATTTATAAAGGGCCTTTGGCACAGTGCCTGGCATGTAGTAGGCACTCAGTAAAACAGTTAATTTAATTTTTTTGGTAAGCTAGTGGCAGAGTTGGGACTAGAGCCTTCTTCTGACTCTGTTCAGTGTTGTTTCTGTGACACCATGGGCAGTGCTGCTAAAGTTGAATGTGCGTGTGACTTTCCTGGGCATCTTGTTAAAATGAAGATTCCTATTCCCTGAGCCTGGTGTGGGGCCCAACAGTCTGGATCTCTCATAAGCTGGTACTCTGAAGAATGCTCTTGGAGTAGCAAGACCAGAGGTATGCTGAAAACCCTTTGGTCTCAGCTCTCATTATGAAGGATTCTTTATTCATCCGTTTGGTCTTTCAGCAGTGTTTTATTGTGCACCAGGCGTTGGTGTTAGAACTGCCCCATCTGGTCTGGGGTGCAGGGAAGCAGAGGGGCAATTGCTGCCGAGTGTGTGTGTGTGTGTGTGTGTGTGTGTGTGTTGCGAGCTGTGGGAGCTGTGGAGGAAGAATGAGGAGTGCTAACGGAACATGGGGACAGGGGCCTGGCCTTTTGAGATGGAGGGAACTTCTTCCTGGAGGAGGAAGGGGAACCAGCAAAGCAGATGAAGGATTATCCTCACACATAGCCCAGGAAGCCGGGGTGGAAGCAGGAGAGCACAGTTGTTATGGGGCTGTGTTTCCAGGAGGGGTGTCTACGAGGGTCAAGTACTCTCAGAAGGCAGGAAAAATCGAGAAGTTGCCAAGGAGCCATTCACACGTGGAGCGAGGGACATTTCTCTGTGTCTACAACATTTAATTTCTTGGCCATTGCTGGAAATTGAGTTTACTTTTCATTTTGACCAAGTCAGCAGAGGTAAAGAGAAACAAAAGTTAATCTTTATTTCACTGTATTGGGTATATCACCATTCACACCACGGTGTGGTGGTGGTTCCGAAAACGCGGAATGACTTTTGATATTTCAGCCTGGAATGGTGTGAGTGACCAGTGTTTCGCTTACCTTAACTAACGGGGGCCCGTCCTTCATCCGCGGGCCCGGGGAGGAGCTTCTCCATCCCTCTTCCCTAACCCCGTGTGTGTTCTGTCTCTTGTATGAGGCGGTCTTTGGGGACCTCTCACATGCAATCTAGAGAGTGTTGGCAACGAAAGCCAATTGTAGGAGGTGGGGGTAGACCGTTTTCTCAAGAAGCTTGGAGAGGCAGGGAACGCTGAGTGACCAGAGCTGTTGGAGAATCAGAGTGAGACTGTCGTTTTGTTTTTTAAAAGATGGGAGAGGCTTTCCCTCAGCGTTTTATCCTGAAGAAATGTAAACACAGCAGAGTGAGAAGAACCTGACAGTGAACACCTTCGGACTCCCCACCAAGATTCTCCTGTTAACATGGCCCACATGTCCATCATCACTCCATCTTCCCTTTTGGATAAATTTTAGTGTAAATTACCAATATGGTACGCTTCCTTCCTCTGAAATACTTCAACACTTGTATCTTAACCTCAGTGTTTGTTTATGGTTACTTTTTCTTTTAAGGTTAAGTTTACATACATTGAAACATAGATACCCTAAGTCTGTATTCGCTAAGTTTTACAAATATGTGTTCCTTTATAACCCACACCTCCTCAAGACCCTTATCGATTCTCGCCGCTACTCCCAGCCATTTTTCTTCTTTTGTGCCCTTATGTGTTAGTTTTGCCTGCCCTAGACTTTCACAAAAATAGAATCATGAAGTACACTCTCTTTTGTATAAAGCTTCTTTCACTTCACTTAACTGTTTTTGAGATTCATCCATGGCATTTGAACCAACAGTGTGTTTCTTTTTATTGCTAAGTAGTATTGCAGTGTGTAAATATATTAAAACTTGTTTATTCATTCTGCTGTTAATGTACATTTGGATTGTTTCGAGTTTTGGATATTATGATAAAAGTTGATACCAACATTCAGCATTCATGTACAGATCTTTTTGGGGACATCTGTTTTCATTTTTCTTAGTGAGTACCTAGGAATGGAATTCCTGGGCCAGGAGGTTATTCGTTTTAGAAGATACTGCCAGTGCTTTTTCTGCAGTAGTCTAACCTTTTGTATTACCCCCAAGTTTGCTAGTTCTAGTTAGTCTTTATCACTTGAGAGTGTTTTAAGGATGAAGGAAGATGCTGATGCAGGGAAACTCCTCATCCGTACGTAGAAACCTTTATGCCTTAGGAAGTACGTTCACACATGGCTAGCCTATTCCATGCTCTGCAGTTTAGGGAGCTCTGATTTGTAAGGTCATCAGTCCTGTTTGATCCCGATGGCAGATTCGGATATGGTTAGCTTGAATGTGTTCTGGTCCTGGAAAGTTTTCTATAGAATGACTTCATGAAGTCAGTTTGCTTCATTTTGTTTGCTTTTTCCAAAATAAGGGTTTCCTATAAAGGGAAGATCAGAAAAATGTACGTTGGTCTGGGAAAAGTCTGGACTAAATGTAGGAATTGATAAATAAAACTGTAGAGACGGGACCTTAGAACTCTCGTATGTACAACACGCCCCGCCAGTGACTCCGCGCTGTGTGTAGTGTTGACGTGCCAGGGTGCGGCTTCCAGTTTCATCCGTGAAGTGAGGTTTGGCAATTTCTGACACAGCTTTGACTGATGACCTCCCTGGGTGTGGTTACCTCTCCTCTGTTTTTATTTGGTTTAATCCAGGTGCCCCGGGGCTAGAATTTTCGCCCTTGCAGCGAGCTGAGATCTGGCCCTCTTGAGAACATTGTGCTGTCCATTCTGCAGAATGTGGGAGCTTTGGGATTTGCACTTCTTGAAAGCAGTAGGGATTTATGCAGTCGTTATAGAACGCTGTTCTTCATCTCCAAAGCATAAAGCTTTCGTCAGGCAAGCTCGATACTCATTAGTGATGAGGACTTTTTGTCAGCAAAATGACAGCATGGCTGGGACTGTCCATCTCGGATGTGTGACAGTCCAAAAAGAGGTTTATGCCCTGTGCTAAATAGGAGAAGTGATGCATAAATCGGGCACAGCATAAATTTCATTTACTGCCTTCTTGCTATTTGATATTTTCAATTCCATCAATAGCTTTTTTCCAAAATCTTGTTACTTTTATATAATCTGAAAGTGAATTTAGCCACTGCAGGAATGGCAGCCACACAGCAGACAGCATATTCGATTTACAGCAGCTCCGGGAAGGCCCTGCGAGGGCAGGGGGAGTGGCTTTCGTTATTTCTTGGGGAATTTGTCCTTCAATTATGCTCAATCCTAGACAGCTGTGTGTGATTTGCTAGAACTAGCATCTCTAGCTTTGGTTAATTTTTATTTCATTGGCTTTGGCATTTGTTTCTGCCTCCTTTTTGGTTTGTTTTTTGTTTTGCATTTGAAAAAAAAAGACATCAGTGACTTATTCATGCATATTCATGCTGCGTACTTTTTTGGGTTGCATTTTCACACCATTCCATGCTCCATGTAGCTTCTGGCTGGCAAGGAGGACGAGGACATGACCAGGACAGGAGAAGGTGACGAGAATCATTTCCTGAGCGGCCAGCATTGGGAGCAGAGTGACAAGGTAGGCACGCCGCAGTCCACGCCCAGTTCTGTCCTCCCCTCTCTGTGCCCAAGCCGGTCTTCCAGTTTGGAATGAATCTGTTTTCTCTTCTGTTCGTTCTGCCTGTCTCGAGTGCCTGCTGTATGTGGTGGAGAGTAGAGACACTGGGTCTCTTCCTTCCTAGGAGTTACAAACGGGTGTTGGAGCCAGTCGAGAAACAGCAAGATGTGGAGTTGCCAATAAAAACAGGGTTGTTGTAAGAGTAACAGGCATTGGATATTGGACGTGGTCAGATCTTTGGAGACCTAACGCCACCCGTTGGTTTTATGCATTGGAAGCTGAGCCCTCTGAGGGGAGGGGATTTCTCCAGGGCACAGGGTAAGTCAGTGACCGAGTTGGGACAAGAGCCCCTGTCTCTGGACTCTGTGCAGCCCCAGATCACTTGGTTGCAGTGTAAGGACACTCAGAGGCCCTCCCCAGTCTCCTGACCTGGAATCCAGCTTAGTGTCGTGTGGGCCTTGGTGAGAATGTGACTCCTTTGGAGAACGTTCCTCCAGTCACGTGGATACGAGGAGGCATTTGGGACATTCTCGAAGGTTGAAAGAACCCGAAAGACTAGGATGCGGTGGGACCGAGGAGGCTGCAGATCTGGCCTTTGTAACCTTTAAGGTGTTCAAGTTCTTGAGGTCATGAATGCAAGATCATTAAAATATAGGTGGTTTGGGGAAGCAAAGCAATTCAAAGATTTGATTTTGAGTCTTAGTCTTTATCTTTGTGACCTCAGTTAGCACTTGCTTCACCCCTACACCTGAATTTTTCCATCAGTGAAGATAATCCGTTCTTGCTGGAGTTTTTGTGATATTTAAGTAGAAAGGTATGTACTAAGTGCTCAGGAAACACTCTCTCTCTTTGTATTATGATAGTCTAGACTTTTCCTTTTTTGGAGGGTACTTATTTAGATGGATTTAATAACTAGATTGGTGGCAAACAAGACCCTATAAATAACAGCTCATTTGTATGGGTCTTGTCTTCCATTTAAAAATCTTAATCATTTTACAAGTGTGAGAGAGGGGTGTGATGGTTAGTGTGTATATCACCAGCAGTAGTGCAGTCAAGGGGAGTTATTTATAGACTGGTGGAAGAAATTTACAGCTCTGGAAAGTGGGGGGAGACTGCTAATTGCAGCACCTCAGGACATGCCCAGTACAAGCTTTAACTAGATGAATCCTTGGTACCACTCCTGTGGGGCCCTCAGTGACCCCAGAAGGTGGATCCGTAAATAACATCTCCATAGGAATTAGGAACCCTCTACTTTCCTAATGAGACAAATCAAAGTCATGTTAATTAGGATGTCTCCATAAAGAGTAAGAGGCCTTTCTGCTCTGTAATGGGAGGACACATCACAAGAGGTAGTAGTTAATGGACATCTAAAGCATTGTTCATGGTGTGGGCTCCATACCCTTCTTAACTCACAAGGGTGGGTCGTGAGGTGGGGGGACCTGCCCATGGTGGGCGGGATACTGTGCCAGGACCTTAGGTGAATCAGTCATCTCATTTGATTCTCCATGGTCCCTTTGGGAGGTGGTATTGCTCCCCGATTTTGTGGATGAGGGAAGTGAGGGTGAGGAGAAGTGGTGTGAAGCTCTCCGTGCTCTTGCGGGAGCGTCTGCCCGCCCGGCCACAAGGCGCATGTGTGGACCTGTGAGCTGGAGCCTGCTCTCTGTCCTGCTTGCCTTTTCCCTCTGGGTTGCTTGCGCTGCTCATTTGCTCGCGGTCTCCGTTCTTTCCCTCTCCACGGATGCCCCTCCTCTCTTCCAAGGTCCGTGTTTTGACCAGATGTTCTGATTTGCAGGTCACAGAGGACTATCCCAAAGGGGGCTGCAAAAACGGATACTTGAGGCACACAGATTCCAGTATTCTAGACGATGGAACCCACAAACCTGGCTGCCCCGGAGACCAGAGTGTAGAAGAAGGCGAGCTCCTAAACCTGCTTGCCCCTTTCTTCAACGAGAAGGCCACATTGTTACTGGAATCCAGGTAGACGTGGGGCCCCGCTGTTGCTTTTTCTTTCTAGTTTGAGGGGAGAGCAAACTCATTTTGCTAAATGGATGTAGATGGCAGTGCTGTGTCATTTAGCTGAGTGAGCCCCTGAAATGTCTTGGAAGGAATCTTGCCAGTCATGCAATTAAGTAATTAGGCTGTGCGCTAGTGGCTGGGAGGGTCCTCAGCAGAGCCTCATGCAAGCCCATTATAAAGAGAGAAAGAAAGCTTTCCTCTGCAATCGGTCCTGGGAGCCCTGGGAAGGGCTGTCTGGCTGTCAGCGAGAGGAATCAGCCCTACTGGAGTCTCTTCTCCAGTAGCTTAAGAACTGCAACAGCTTAAAAATTGCCATTGTAGTCGTGACTCCCTGTTTTACGTTGAACTTGAACTTCATTTCTCTTCTCATTTTATCTGCTGGGAGTCCTATGTCAGGAAATGCTTCGGGGTGTTTTCCTGAAAACAAAACAGGAGAAACATGCGGTACGTTTGTATTTTTAATGTTACCTCTTCAGGAGGAGACTGTCCCCTTGCACACTCTTTCAGGACCATCATAACAGCTGCCTGGGCTTTGGAGCCAGGAGGAGCCGTGCCTTCCTCTCTTAGGGACCCCAGTCTCTCCAAACACTTCCTCGGGTGCCGTGAGGAATGAGAGAGGGCCCCGTGTAAGGAACATGGCAGGCGGGTCGTGTGTGTTCCGTGAAACTGTCCAGTTCTCCTCCAATGTAGGTAGAGAAACGGAGCTGCCGACTCCTGCCCGTGACTCTTGGCAAGATCCAGGAACCCTACCGTTTCTTACATCATTGGTCGACTAAGCCTCATCAACATTCTTTAGCTAAAAAAAGGATTGGAGTGTTCTGTTTTTGTGAGCTCAGGCAGGCTGACCCGTCCCCACTCTCTGGCAACTGTCCAGCATTTTTCTAGCACATCTTCTCTTGGGGAACCTGTCTAGTGGTCATTCTAGTTAATTATCAGAGAGAGTTAGGTGACCATAGTCAGTGCTTGAGAGAGGGGGTGTTTCTTGGTGTCAGGATCCCAAACATTCCATCAGAGTTCAGAGATGCAGCTGCCTGTCTGGGACTGCCTTGGACTGTGCAGGGGTGACGTGAGTGGGGGAGAGTCCGGTGGGCTACAGTGGGCACGGGTCCAGCAGCTGGGGCATATGTGCTCCCTGCTGGTGGGCAGGAGCTTCTTGGCCCCAGCTGACCCTGTGGCTTCCAGCCTTCCAGCCATTCAGTGGAAGCCCCCAAACTGTATTCTAAATCTCTTGCTTTTTAAAAATGAAGACCTAGTTACATTTTTTAAGAGAATATCTTCTGCCTGCTAGGCAAGCTTGTGACATCTCTGGTTCAGTTCCCTGTGCTCTGTAAGTATCTGTTCCATAGGCTTCCAGACCAGTAAGGCCAGTTGTAGTGTTAGAAAAGGTTTTCTCACACCAACCTAAACCCGTAGCCTGTGCAGCTGTCACTCACAGTGCACCACAGCCCACCAAAACGAAGTGGAGTCATGGCTCTGCGAGGCCTCCCGAAGGCCTGGCGGTGGTCTGCAGCCCCTCCTGGCGCACACATGGGGCATCGCGTGCTGGGCTCCCCTTACCCTCACACCAGCTTTCTGGGTGCTGCTCCTGGCGATCTCCTTTTCATAAACGTGGGCTCTGACGTTTGGGGATTTGACATTCCCTTAGTTATAAAATGCTAGAGCCGTCGGAGAACATTCTGGAGGAGTCCTTGGGGTAACCAGGGTTTTGGTCAGAGAAACACTAGTCTTCTACTTAGGAATTCCCTTTTGGTCCCAACTGCCACCATCTCTTTCCTGGACGCCAGCAGCACAGCCTCCTCTATTGTCCATTCTCCATAGAGCAGCCACAGTGATCTTTTTAATAAGACTTAAGTCAGATCAGATCCATTCCATGCTTAAACCTTCTAGCAGATTTCCGTTGCTCTTACAGTAAGATCACAGCTTCTCCACCTGGCACCCGCCTCTTTCTCTGCCCATATCACCTACCCCTCCTATTCACCGAGCTCTGCTCTGCTCCTCAGACATCCAGGCTGGTTCTTACCTCAGGGCCTTCGCACTAGCCATTCCCTCTACCTAGAATGTTCTCTTCCTAGGTGTGTATGTGACTGGTGGCATCTCAGCTAGACATCAGCTGTGTAGAGAGGCCTTTGCTGACCATTAATGGGAAATCCTGCTTTAACACGTGGTCTCCGAACTTTTTCCCTCCCTTTCTCCCTTAATTCATAGTACTTGTCTTTGCTGCACGTTGTCTTATTTAGTTATCAGTGTTTGCGTGAAGGTCTGTCTGTCTTCTCAGTGAAATGTGTGAGCACAATGTATGCCCACTGCCTTACGTGGCAGGTGGCAGGTGCTCAGTTAAGTATTTAAGTGTCAGTGCAGATGCTTAGAAGCCCAGCATCACAGCAGAAGGTGAGTGTGGAAAATTGGAGAGAGTGTACTGATCCTTCAGAGTCAAAAATATCTGGATTCCAGTCTTTGTTCTGCCACTTTGCTAGGGGATCTTGAATCTTTATGAGCCCATTTCTTCATCTGTAAAATGGGGTTAGGTTTGGCCCCATCTCCTCGTCATACAGCAAGGCCTGAATGTTTTTGGTGTATTTAAAGGACCTGACAGGGCACGTGCTTCACAAATGTCAGTTCCTCCCCTTTACATCTCTCACTGTGGCAGAGATCCCCTGGAAGGGTCTGTAAACAATGTTTGTGCCTCTGACAAGACCCTCGACTCAACCATTAAGAAGGTCCCGATCACAGTGACAGCTTAATGAATCTCCTGTTCAGAATTCTAGCAAAGTAACACTTGAAATGTTTTATTTAACATCACCCCACTTTAGTATATTCTAATGGCCTCTTTCACCACCTTTTACTACCCATTTGTAAAATCTTTGTCCTCGGTTTTATCGTGTGTTGTTTGGTGGTGAGTAACGGTCCTCCTTCGGCTAGCTGAATAGTAGTTGTCATTATTTTTAATCTATATTAAGGGAAGGAGAGGACAGGACAATTTAGTTTAACGCGCTTAAAGTGCCAGAAATATTTTTAAAGTCTGGGTTTACTAAATTTTAAGATGGTTTGTGTAGTCTAGATGATTCCGTATTAGAAGGGAAAAATGTACCATACATTTTAATTTTGTTTTTTAAACTTCTATTTTTTACCCTCCTTCAGTGTGCTGTAGCTGTGTGATGTGAATAGAATTGCCTCTGGCCCAGAGCTAGATGATCTGAACCCAGAAGGAAGTAGGGCCTTCCCTTGGCTCTTGGAGGGCTCCATGGGAAAGGTAGAACCAGGCCTCATGTCAATTGTCACATGTAGTGGGAACCCAGATATGGAGCAGGGACCATCCGGGTGTGCTCAGGGAGTCCGTCTGCAGAGGCTGGCCCTGGCCAAAGGCAGGTGGGAGGAATGGCAGAGAGAAAATGTGAGGGGAGCGTAGGTGGGCCTCTTCTGCCTCGGTCACTGCTGACGGCCACGACCTCAGCCCGACCTCGATGTCAGTGGCAGCTCTCCCACCGGCCTCTCCCTCTGTCCTTGCCTGCTCCAGTCCCTTTTAACATCGTTTCCTGTCTCTGTTTCCTAGTTTCTCTCTTTCTTAAATGAGCCACTCTCCTTTATTTTTTAGATGATTTACATATACTTACATTAAAATCTTCAGGTTTCCTTGTTTATTTAATCGTCTTGAGTGTGAACTCTGATTCGTCGGGTTGTGACCTGTCTGTCATACTCACGGGTCATGTGTGCAGGTTGGGTTTGCCAGGGTGTGGACAGCCCTGCTCTGTCCCCTGTGCTCCCTCCTCCTCCTGTGGGGTGCCACAGCTGCCTCTGGCTCATGAGATTTCCCTG
Source organism: Mustela nigripes (assembly GCF_022355385.1). Lineage (NCBI taxonomy): Eukaryota > Metazoa > Chordata > Mammalia > Carnivora > Mustelidae > Mustela > Mustela nigripes. Next base: position 13,866,908 of record NC_081565.1, read on the forward strand.
GTTTCCTCCACCATGGGAGGACTTTCTGCCCCCAGTGCTTTCTGCGAATGTCCCCTTTCTCCTGACTGTGGTCTCCTCCATTTCTGACCTTTGGGTAAATTTTACCTTGATTTCGAGGCCTATGGGGCATCTTACAGTATTTGTTATGTATCTTTTGCTGTCACTTACATGGGTTTAGAGTGGAGTGGGAGGGGCTCCCGTGTGTGCTCACATGGCATGTAAACTGGTCTCCACTTCTCACTGCACTGCTGGGGGCCTCTGGGAAAGGCCCAAGGCAGTGACGAGAGGCAGGCAGTACTCTAAGTGGGACTGTCTGTGTCTCCGGCACCGTTTACACAGTGTGCACACAGCCGCAGCTGGGATCTGCAGGAGCTTAGGGCACATGGCCAGTGCCCTAAAGTATCTGCTGCTTAAACGCTCTCTCGTTTCGTCTTTATTGCTGTCCTGTGGAGGGAGACTTACCTTACTTCCAGAGCATCTCTGAGTTAAAACTTGAAGCCATTTTTATGTGATTTCACTACTATTTCTGTTCCAAGTAGTTCGCAGTATCCCTGCATTCAGTGCCTGTGTACTGAGCCTGACTGTGCACAGTGATGGGCCAGGTCACTCGTGGTTCCACCAGGTTGACCAGATCCTCCTAAGCCGTACTCACCCCCGGATGTAGGCATGGGGCCAGAGGCCGGGTGGACCTCACAGTGGTCAGAAATGACAATTCTTGATGACCCTACTTGCTCCTTCCCAAGCCCCGCTTTTTCTAGACCCTGTTTGCATCCTTACAGCACATGGCCTTCTCACTTGTAGTGTCCATGTGGAGTCTCTTCTTATCCATGAGTCGGACATGCCAGTACCCACCAGGTGTGGTTGTCATGAGGTGACAGGGGAGAGAATCCTTGGTGGCACATGGCGAGCGGGCTGCGTGCTTAAACAGTTTGGGCCGGTCAGTGGAGAAAACTTGGGAAATCTGGTAGGGCATGAGGCTACAGCAGAAAACCTAGTTCTTCCACTTCCTTCCCTTTTGGAAAAACAGGCCAGACCTTCTGAAAGTGCTACGTGAGCTACTCCTGGAACGAACGTGCTTGACAGAGCAGGAAGTGTCTGCACAACACCTTGATGGTAAAACGGAGAAGTTTTTTAAGCAAATGGCTGCTCAGCTAAGAGGTGAACTCGGACATTTCAACCAAGTCAACTCATTGTCCAAGTCCTGCGATGAAGGGAAGTCGCCGCGGACAGCCCAGCTAGGAAGGACGGGTCAGGTGTCCAGGCTGGAGCTGAAAGATGCCTCCGTGCAGACCGTGGCGGTGGAGGGGGACACGCGCAGATTCCAGAACGAGGGCAGGAGAGAGGCGTGGGCAGAGAAGCCCCCAGACGCCGCGTTTCACACTGAGGGCCCGCCGGAGAACTTGTGCATGGCACCAGGGCAGCAGGCCACTGCCCCTTCCTTCCCCAGCGGGACTGACAGAGTAAGCTTTTCTATTTATTATTCATTTGTTTTCTTATTTTATACAGATGAAAGGCTAAAAAACCAACTCTGATCTCACTGCTTTTTTTGATGTATGTAGAATCCGGTGTCTCCCCGGCCTGCACCCGTCTGGCCTCGGCCTAGAGGCGCGTGTTTGTCTTCACCTCCCTCCACCCCGCTAGTCTCATTTGTCTGTACGTCATGACATTTGTGCAGTTTCCTTATAGAGTCGTATTTATACGTCTGTGTGTAGCTTTTTCTTTCATGCTGTGTATCAGGAACATCTTACCTTGTAACGGCTCTGGGAGATGCCATTGTGGGAGATGTGCCAAATTTCGTATGAATTTCACCTACTGGGGGATATTTACGTTCGCAGGTTACAGTGAAACTGTGATACCCTGACTTGAGGAGGAGGCCTGAGAACCTAGGTTTTATCTTGTGTAGACGTTGTGGTGGAGAGGTTCTGTTCTGTGAGCTTCATCTATGTTCTCTTATCCTTGCGACACCTGTCAGAGATGAGGAAGCATGGTTTTGAATGCCCACAGTTAGCCAGCAGTTACAGGGCTGAGTTGGGACCCCAGGGCGCCTGATGGCACAGCCTTACCCTTTCCCAGGCTAGCCCCCAGCTCCTGCTGGCCCAGAGTGGTGGGCTCCGATTCTGGTGGGGGAATGCATTTTGCTTCAGTCAAGAGGTTGTCTCTATGCTTCTCCTCTAATGCCATCAAATCTCCCATATTATTAAAAGCCAGATTCTCTTGGTCGTATTTGATTGGACCTTTTACTAAACTCCTTGTGGGCAGAGGGGTCGGGGCTGATGATCCCCAAAGCAGGGAGATGTCTATTCTGGTGGAGAAGTAGGTCATGTTTCTAATAGAACTCCAGTGACGGCTGTTGGTGTTCTTGTTTCTGATGGGTGTTTTGTATCTGAGAAATCAGCTGTACACACTGCTTCATAGCATCAGAATGGAGAATTAAGTTTATTTTCTGACCACTAAATTACTGCTTTTGTGCATACCAAAGGGAGTTAGATATATCATTAGCAAAATTGCTTTTGATTGTTTTAAATTATGTACCAAAACTGTAATTTCTAGAATAGGGTTTTCTAAAGATATCAGTAAAGACAAAAAGAAAAAAAAAAGAGAGAGAGAGAGACACTGCCATTATATTAACGGTACTCCAGATGCAAATTTGTGCAGTTTGGCTGGAATAGAAATGGTCTCATCTGCCCCAGCTCTGTTAGTTTGTACCTGTGTATTAGGAAAACTAGATGTTTTTCCCCCCGGTTTGTGTGGGAGATAGCCTCCTTTGTGCAGAAAAATTGCATAATTGAATGAACTCAGTAATTTCCCCAAATATATTAATTTTTTTTTAGTTTGGAATTATGCTTCTTGCTTATGTTTTCAAAAGGAAGGCTACTGTTTATTTTTTAGCATCTGTTGTTTGTGCGAGGATCGTGCTAGATATTCTCTATCTATATCATCACATTTAATCTTCTCAAGAAGCGTGTAAATTAGGTAGATATTCCTGATATTTTACATATGAAGAAATACAGCCTCTGAAAGGCTCAGAAAATGGTCCAGAATGAGTCAGCTGTTGAGAGGAGTAGTAGGGATAGAGATTGAAGTCCAGTTTTAGGGACATACAGGAATATATATATTTATTTATTTATTCATTTATTTTTTTAAGTTGGTTTCACACCCAGTGTGGGGCTCGAACCCATGACCCTGAGATCAAGACCTGAGCCGAGAGCAAGAGTCGGATGCTTAACTAACTGAGCCACCCAGGTGCCCAAGATAGGGATTTTTCTAAACCTACCTCTCGGGAAGGGAGGAGCCCTTGGTAAGGGATACCATCATAAAATGTACCGGGGATTGCTTCAGGCCTGGCTGCTTCCCTTTCTTGGTGGCTCAAGTGGGATCGGTGTGACCTGGAACCGGAGGCTGTCGCAGTGGTGACATGAGGAAATGTGTGGCAAGTGCCTGCCAGTGCCTTGTGCATGGTTGGGTAGGTGCATGTCAGGCCCAGTGGGTGTGTATTCCTGTCCCCTACCACCCCCACGTGAGGAGTTCCGTTATGACATCTTTAATAAGGTGGTAGGTGGGGCTGTGCTCAGTGTCCATAAGGTAGCATTTTGTGTGGTGTTATTTTAAAACCCGCATTAGGTTGACTGACGGCAGTCTTCCAGCCTGAAATTGGCTTTGGCATTTGTGCACTTGCAGATATCTTTTCTCCTGCCATATGACACACAGATTTGGATCCAAGAATAAAGATTGGTGGAGACAATTGGTGGAGACAGGCAAATGACTGTTATTTGGCAGTCCTCTTTGATGAGGCATTCCCCTGCCCCTTTCACCACTGGGCCCCTTCACCACCTCCAACTGTCCTTGGCCTTGAACCTGCTCTCTGGCCTGGAACTTCGGGGCAGAGAGTGTCTCACTTTCCTTAACTGAGCAATAGAGGCTGGAGAGTTGTTGTGAGGTCCTGCTCTTACATTCTTGTTGTATGACATTGGACTGGTTGTTGGACGTCTCAGTTCTTTGGAACATAGGCCCCGTAACTTCTGTTTTCCTGTGAGCTCTGGGAATGCAGAGCTTACTGGAGGACTGTGGGACAATGAGCTTGAAAGTATTTTACAACCTAAAATGTGCAAGCAGGGCTCCTTCTTCACTTTTCCTGCTTGGGAGACCTTGCTGATTTCATCATTCCCAGGGTCCTAAGTATTTCTTGTTTCCTTCTCAGATTCATTCTCTTCCACTTAAAAAATTAAAAAGAATAATAACCTCAGAGCGCCTGGCTGGTGCAGTCGGTTAAGTGTCTGCCTTCAGCTCAGGTCATGATCCCAGGGTCCTGAGATCAAGTCCTGCCCGCATCACTCTCCCTGCTCAGTGGGGAGTCTGCTTCTCCCTCTCCCCCTCATCCTACTCTTGTGCTCTCTCTCAAATAAATAAGATCTTAAAAAATAAATAAATAAATAACGACCTAATTCACGTATCAAACAATTTATCTGTTTAAAATATATAGTGCAGTGGTTTGGTTTTGTTTTGTTTTTGGTATATCTGTAGAGTTGTAGAACTGTTACCATAATCAATTTTAGAACATGTTTAATTATCCAAAAAGAAACCCTGACGCATTGGCGGTCATTTCCCATTTCTCCCCCATCTGCCCTAGCTGCAGGCAACCACTGATCTACTTTCTGTCTTTATAGATTTGCCTATTCTGGGTGTTTTATATATAAATGGGATCATACAACATGTGATCTTTGGTGACTGCTTCTACTTAGTAATGTTTTCGAGGTGCATTCGTGCTGTAGTCCGTAGCAGCAGTTCATTTCTTTTTATTGCCAAGCGATAGTCCATTGTATGGATGTAGCACATTTTATTTATCCATTCATCAGTCGATGGACATTTGGGCTGTTTCTACTTTTTAGCTATTATGAAGAATATTGCTGTGAACATTCATGCACAAGTCTTTGCATGGATGTGTGTTTTCATGTCTCCTGGGTAAACACTGAGGCGTGGAATTGCAGGGTCCTATGGGAACTCTGTGTTTAACCCTTTGAAGAACCACCAGGCTGTTTTCCACAGCAGCTGCCCCTTGTTTACATTTTCACCAGAAGCATGAAGTTTCCAATTTCTCCACAGCCTTGCCGACACTTGTTATTATTTTGGTCATACGCTGTCCTAATGAGTTGGGAGTGGCAATATTTCATGGAGATTTGATTTACATTTCCCTGATGACTAATGACACTGAACATCTTTTCATGTGTTTATTGGCCATATATAGATCTCCTTTTGAATGTGTCTTTTAGACCCTTTGCTCATCTTTTAATTGGTCTTAGAAATCAAGGCCTATTGTCCTGAGGAAGATACATCTGAGTGGAGTCCTAATGAATGTATTGGGTATGGGAGACGTGGAGGCGGGCAAGAAAGCGTGTGTAGACAGAGGAGACAGTGTATGCCAAGGCCCTAGGGTAGAAGGAGCATAGACATTGGAGGAACTGATAGAAGGTGTGTGTGTGGGAATAGGGAGATGGCAGAGGGGCAGTGACTTGGGCTGCAGGTTATGCACAGCATGGCGGCTGTGGTACGCATTTTGACCTTGGTCATAAGAGACTGGGAAGTGTTCCCGTAGTTGTAAGCAGAGGCAAGGAATGTTAGGTTTGCCTTTTCCTGCCGCAGTATGGAGAGCGGACTAGAAAGGGCATGAGGGGTGGGAGAGGGCGCTCAGGAGGCAGTTGCCGTGGCTAGGTGACTGCCAGCAGTGTCTTGGGGTTGGATGAAGACAGTGCGGCGGGGTGGGGATAGTCCAGGGAGCCCAGCTGGAATTAGTGGAGCCCGGTGAGTGGCGAGAGTGGGTGACGAGTGTAAAGGTTTGATAGACTCGCCGGTTTGGGTGACGCAGTGAGGAGCTGGTGATGTGATTGACCAAGACGTTGGGTGTTGAAGTAGCGTAGCTTTGGGGTGGGGACTTGGGTGGTAGATGGAAGGAGCCGAGTGCTGGGCTGGCCTCAGAGTGCCTGGGAGCCGGTGGAAACGAACATGTTGAGGGTGGGCAGGTTGGGGCTCCGAGCCACTGGCTTAGTGACCTGCTAGCCATGGACAGCTTCAGTCGCGGTGATTCGGTGGACCAGCAGATTGGCTTAGACTGAGGAGAGGGGGCACGGGGTTGGAATAAAGAAATAGATACGGAGCAAGAAAATGTTATTTAGAAGATTGTGCTGGGAAAAGGGTTGCCATATGTCGAGCATCTGGATGTCCACAGAGACAGCGGGCCAGGGCCAAGAGGGTGTCGCGGAGGAAAATCTTGGCGCTTGCCAGTCACAGGAGGGGACCTGCCAAGACAGAAGTCCTGTAGACTGGGAGATAAACATAGAGGCCCTTCTAGGAACCAGAGGTCTGGACAGCTGGTGTGAATCCTGTTTTACGAGGTTGGCATGAGGGTGTTGCCTCTGTGACCAGAGGAAGTGCATTCATTGTCCTGTGCACGTGTCTCTTCAGGAAGCTAAGAAGTCCCGCCTGCCCATCCTGATAAAGCCGTCCCGGTCATTAGGAAATGTGTATCAGCTTCCCGTCACCCAGGAGGTGGTGGCCCAGCTGCAGGGCCAAGTCTTGGAGCTGCAGGGGGAGCTGAAGGAGTTTAAAATCCGCAATAAGCAACTTCACCAAAAGTTAATTCTGGCTGAAGCAATGACGGAGGGGAGGCCAGCGCCAGACAAAACGCTACAGAAAGGTAAGCCGCGAGAAAAATGTCGTCGCCGTGAGCTAGATGAACGACCCGATAGAGCTGCTTGAAATGTCAGCCTTGTTGTTTAGAACTGCAGTAAGTTTGAGCATAAATTTTATGAATTACCGTGATTAATCTTGAGTCTTGACAAATGCACAATCAAAGGAACACAATAAGGAAAGTGAATCTATTGTTTTCATTTTATTCTGGAGTCTGGATAAAGGGGACTTGGAAGTGCTCGTGGGTCTTGTCAGGTCACCGTTCCCTTCACTTGGGATGGTCTGCAGGTAACCCAGCTGTGGAATGACTTGAATCTGGGTGGGTTTTTTTGGCTTTGTCTGTGGAAGCCTCAGGCATATGGCATCATGTATGTAAGTTTTCTAGAACGTCTGGGCTGTATTACTCTGGGTTTCTCAGGGCTAATTCCAAACCCCATCCCAGAGCGGTGTAGGTGAGCACAAGGTAGTATTGGACCTCGTTTTCAGAGGGTTCATGAGTCCACAGAAGTACACACGTTGACTCCTGATTATGAACTTGTGCTGTGTGCACATGCAGCAGCACACGATACCAAAAACAACAACAGCAGTCTTTTATTGATCTGGTTAAAAAGTACTGATGAAACCCTGCTGTGCCAGGCACTGTCGTAGGCCCTGGGGAGGAAGTGATAAAGCAGATGATGTAAGTCTGTGTCTTCTGTTCCTGTCGGGGGGAGGACAGTATGCTGATGAGCAGGTATAGCGGACGAGAGATGGCGGGTGCTGGGGAGGAAGCGAGAGCAGGGCTGAGGGCATGGGCAGTGTGGAGCCGGGCAGAGTGTGCCGCCGCATGCGGGATCCTAGAGCCTCCCTGAGGAGGTGACATCTGAACACAGACCGGGAGGAGAGGAGGGGATGAGCCAGCTTGGAAAGTGCGTTTTTGGCAGCAGGAAAAGGGCGAAGGCCCTGACGTTGCTTTGACCTTGAGAAGCTGGATGACGAGGAAGGCGGGGCCAGCTGTGCGGCTGGAGTGGAGTGGGGAAGAGAAGGCGGGAGGAGGTCAGGGAGGTAGTATGTCGGGTGCGCCCAGGAGGCCGTTCTCAGGCTTTGTCTGTCACTCAGGTAAGAAATGGAGGGTTTGGAGCAGTGGAGTGACGCAACTTCAGCTTTAAAGCAGGGATGGTCAAGCTTAACCATAACCCTGTGGGGTTTTAAGTTTCTTGGAGCACCGTGATGGTCACTAATTGCACATGGCCTGTGACTGCTGGAGTTGAGTAGGTGTGATAGAGGCCCTGTGGTTGGTAGAGCCCAAAACAGTCCGTGTTTGGCTCTTAAAGAGAGAAGTAGGCCGAGCTCTGCTTGAAAGGATCACTGGTAACACGAGCCATTGGAGTGATGGCTCGTGCCGCCCTGAGCGGGAGAGGCAGAGGCGGGCGTCTGGTGTCTGGTCTGGGACTTCTTGAGACGCCTGTTGACCAGCCCCGTGGTGGTGCCATGTTGGCAGTTGGAGATACAGGGCCGTAAATTTAGCAAATGTCAACATATCACTGGTATTTGAAGCTCTGAGACTTGGAGACACAGGGAACAGTGAGCAGGGGTTGGACGCAGAAGGAGCACCCAGGGAGGCAGGGACAGAGCCACGAGAGGACGGTGTCTGGTTGCTGAGGAAAGAGCAGGTTCGCTGGGTCGAGTATCGTGAATCAGCCCGGCAATGTCTGAGGTGTGGACTTGGGATTTAGTAATGGGGGATCATCACTGGCAACCTTGAAGGAGCTGTTGTCCTGGCGCGGCTGAGGCCTGCCTCGGACAGGTTCCAGAGAGCCAGTGCAGGAGAGGAACTGAGATGGTGAGAATAACAGCTCTGAGGAGTTTTCCCATAAAGCGGGGCGGAGACACAGGGCAGTTAGGAGCCACGTCGTCAGTGAGGCTCAAGGGATTTAGGGAATCGGGACTGCAGGTGACCGCAGCCAGCTGGTCTGGCTGCATCAGCATCAGCTGCAGAGCTGGAGGTTTTAGGGAAGAGAGCATGATCTGGCGGTGTCAGCGAGAGAGAAGGCCCGTACACTCTTCCAGGTCTGGGATCACAGGGCATGTGGGAAAGATGGCCAGGGGCTGGCTCCACTCAGGGGGCGGCCGCAGGAGAGGCAGTGCCAGGGGACAGCCGGGGCCTTAGTACGAGGGGGCAAGGTGCATGTTCAGGGAGGACACTGAGCTTATTTGGGGTTTTGGCATTGGAAAGTTGGCACTCTGGGCTACATCCGACATGGAGATCTCGCAGGTGGCTCCAGGCTGGGAGACGACTGGGAGCCGTGCACTTCCTGTGTCAGGAATAAGATGGGCTCCCGGGATTTTTTCAGCCTCACTGCCCGCTTTGCGTACATGATCTAACGGAATCTTCTTAACAGTCCTCGAGGCAGGAGCAGTAATGATTTAGTTTGAGGTGGTTTTAGCATGAGGCGGTACTTTTTGAGACAAAGTGACTTGGGTGCCGTCACGCTGTCACTAACTTAGATTTGAACCAGCCTGCCTGTCTTCCAGGCCCGCACCCTTTACTGCCTCATAAAGTCTAGCACCTTGATACCTTCCGTATGGACTTTCCGAGGCCCGATAGTGCGTGGTATTTTCCACTGATCTTTAGGTTCTTGAGTTCCCCAAAGTGGAAGTTTCGAGATAAGGGGGACTTTGGCCGTGTTGCTCTTCCCTTCCCACTTTCTCTCCAGCCAGCCTTCCTCGCAGACATCTGTTCATGCATTCAGTGAATATTCCCCGAGCCCCTGCCGAGTTCCCAACCTCATGCACTGGATGTAGGAGACAGAGACAGAGATGGAGAGGACCGAGGTAGTCCCTCCCTTCTGAGAACTCCCTGTCTAGTGGGAAGGGGCAGATAATGAAACACGCCAGTGCAGGGCAGAAGTAAGGGACACTTCAGGGAGGAAAGGTTTTATGGCAAAGGTGACTCAGCCCAGTAGAGGTCCTGGTGCCTTGTCCAGGGTTTGCGGTATGCCCTTACCATCGTTTTCATTTCCTTTTTTTTTTTTTTTTTTAAGATTTTATTTATTTGACAGACAGAAATCACAAGTAGGCAGAGAGAGAGAGAGGAGGAAGCAGGCTCCCTGCTGAGCAGAGAGCCCAGATGCGGGGCTCGATCCCAGGACCCTGAGATCATGACCTGAGCCGAAGGCAGAGGCTTTAACCCACTGAGCCACCCAGGCACCCGCGTTTTCATTTCTTGCTGAGACATCAGGGTGCCTCAGCCAGGTGCTGCTCCCGCAGCTGCCCAGTAGACCCCGGGGCCTCTCTCTTCTCCAGAAAAGTGGGCATGAGTCTATAGAATTCATTTTCTCACTCATAGTTTTTTGAGAGCTTGGACTTAAACCATTTGAGACAAGCTGCAGTGTATTTATGCTTTTTATGTCCTGTTATGGCAGCTCGATAGATTAATTTTATCTTATAAATTGCATTTTGCCTCCCTAGTGTTTTTATTTTCCCCGTTGTATCTTTGTGTTCTTCTCAGTTGCTTAGCTAAGTTTCAAGTCTATGGTTTTATTTATTTTTCCTTCTCTTCGTGAATGCCTATAGCCCAGCCCCTTGTGGGAGCAGCCTACCAGGACAGCCCCGGAGAGCAAAAGGAAATTAAAACCATGCCCTGTGACTGGAGAGACAAGGAAGGGGACAGTGACCAGCACACCAGCTATGAGACCGGTCAGAATTCAACCCCTGTGTGTATTGAACAGCTTCTGTGTGCCAGGCACTCCTGGGGTGTTTCCTAGAAAAGTTGTTATGAAGCCCTGCAACGGGCATTTTACTACATCATTGCTATTCCCACTTAACATATAAGGAAGCTGAGTTTTTAAAAAGAATTGATCCAGGGTCATCCAGTTGGTGAGTGGGTAGCCGAGTGGGGGTACAGGAGACAGGGTGTCTGAGCTCGCTGGACCATTTGTCATGCTTTTCTCCCTGGCCTGGATGCTGGCGGGTGCAGTACGTGCTCACAGGAGCACCACAGCCAGCCCTGCGGCCAGGTGGCTCTCCGTATGGCACTGGCTGCGTTAGGCGGGCGTTGCTGGCCTCCCACCGCCCAGGAGGGTGGGTCACAGGTGAGCCCGAGCTGCCTCCTGGTGTGCGGGCTGTGTCAGGTCACTCAGTGGAAAGGTACAGACACGTTAGTGAGGTCCCAGACAAGTCGCATCTGTTTCTTCTTAGGTATGTAGATAAGCACAAAGGATGATAAAAGAATATTCATGTTCCCATTCAACCAGAATGAACACATGCTGACATTTTTCTTTTTACCTTAGATCCACTCCCCTTTGCCTTTGTTTAGAAAAAAAAGAGTCACCTTTCATCTGGACCTAATTCATTCTGTAAGAAACAGTTGTCTTCAGGAATTCTAAATCTGTCATGGAGTGGTTATGAGGACGCCAGTCTCTCGGGAACTGAGTCATGGTGACGCTTTCCCAAGGCCTCCAGTCAGTGCGGTCGATACGTGGTCACATATTTCTGAATATTCTGGGCTTTGAAGCCCTCTACAAGCAATAAAGTACCCTTAGCTGAATTGTAGAAAGTTCCAGAACTGCAGTATTTCCTCTAATGCAAATAAACGGTACTGGGGATATCTTTGGATTTCTTGTTCATAGTTAGTTGATCGCTAAGGCTTCCTGTCTAACTAGCGGTTTCCCTTCCCCTCCCAAATCCCCAGCATTAGTGAACTTCCCTTTGTCTGAAGGTGCTTCTAGAACTTTGCACGTGTTGTTGCCTCTGCCTGAATGTTCCCTGTTTATTTGATGTCCCTGTCCCTGTCGTTTAGGTCTCTGCTGCAGTGTCACTTTCTAGGGAAGGCCTTCCCGAGGCCCTTGGTTGGGGAGACACTCCCAGTAGCTCCCGCCATGCTTCCATCTTGAGCTGACTTGCTCAGGGGCTGCCCTCCGCAAAGCTGGTACCGTGTATGATGGAAGTGGTTATGAGGACGCCAGTCTCTCGGGAACTGAGTCATGGTGACGCTTTCCCAAGGCCTCCAGTCAGTGCGGTCGATACGTGGTCACATATTT